>NC_067297.1:7037576-7340606 GCF_020740795.1 Apus apus
ACTTACTAGATTAACAGTGTGTCACACTAGATTTAAAGCAACTTGCAGGCAGATGTTTCAGCTCCTATTTGCAAGCCAAAATCAGCAAATTCTCAAAATTGTGCAGTGGATTGACACAGCACCCTACCTGATCTTTAACCTATTTGGAGTTGGTGTACACTTGAAAGGTTTGTACGTCTGCCCCTCATTTTTGATTGAGTGTATAGCAGCTATTTTCTCTTTGAAGATTTGTCCCTTGAAGAAATGGTAGGAAAGAAGACATTCTTAAATCCAACATATCAAAAAGAGCCTTTACACTTTCACCAGTGGAACAGAACAACATACTCCCTCTCACTTCACATGATGGAAAAATATTTATTTTCATATGTTAAAATACAGAAGCTGCAACTGCATATAAAAAGGTCTGTCACTACTACACAAATAAGTAATTAGCACTTCTTTGCATCTCCTTGTACTGTTCCAGCCAAGAGTGAAGGGTGTAGTGTCACCTTCTGTTTGCTTCATATTTACTGAATGTTATACAAGGAAAACTTTCTGGCTATCTCCTACATCTAAAATGATTGATGGCCACTGTTTCTGATGTAATTACCAATGGCTGTCCCCTCCAGAAATAACCTGCTAAAAAGAATATTGTACCTTAGAAGCAAAGTATTACCCTTAAAATTGCCAATGGAATGCACTAATACATAGCTCTGGTATTACTATGCCAGTGTCATGACTGTCACTGACAGATGAAAAGCTGAATAGGAAAGAGAAAAGAAATGGGATGTGGTAAGATCACATCATAAAATACAAGATGAATGTGTCGCTGTGACCAAGATGCACTCTAACTTCAGGTAATAAAGCAACATGTCACGGTACAAAGTGAAGGAATGACCCAGATGAGATTAAATTGCTAAGGACAAATGCAAAATGTTCCTTGTCCAGCATACATTTACATACATTTACTCACACTTACACAAGCTAATGTGAGAAATACAATTCTTTAAAACTCTTGTAAACATACCATTGTCCACTCCTTTGGACAAAGAGGAGAATGAAGAACCAGAGAGTACAATTCATGAAAAAATGAAGGGAGTGTGGACAGGTGAGGAAAGGAAAAAAGTATTTATATTTTATTTTTAAAAAAAAAAGAGGAGCTGTGGCATCAGGTCCTGACACTCTTATTGCTAGCACACAGTCATCCAGCAGAAGTGAACTAACGCCGTAACTAGCAGGCTTAACAAAGTTCCCATATATTTTACTAAATATCTACTAACCTGCCTGGCGATGATAGAAGGCAAGGACAGGCTTTCCACAGAATCGATTCAATGACATTTAATCTGTGAAAACTGTGTGCTTAACCACACCCAACCACCAGTGTTAGCTGGCATTCACTTCCATCATCCACCAAGCCTCCTGCTTCCCTTCCTGGGGAGAAGACAGAACCTTGTTTCCACTCTTATTTGCAAACCAGCCACCTGTAGCAGCACAAACTATGCAAAGCACTCTTAAAGCCCTTGTCACGGAAACAGAGGTTCCAATACACATGTAAACCAAGGCATTATGTGCATCTTGAACGCTTAAGTTTTGGGAATGTCTCCTTGAATTCTTAAATTTTTGGTAATTGAAGTATTGCCCCAGTAAAATTAGAAGGTTAGAATACATTCCTCCTAATTCAATGTATACGAACAACAGGAGAATTATTCTGGTCATAGTTGCTACCATGAGGAAAAAGGTTTAAGAAGGACAAAACACTAACAGAAGTCAGCAAGGTGACTGGGAGTAAAGGATGTACTTGGGAGAACATCAACATGACCTGGTGCAGAATCAGGGGAGTTGCTCTAAAAAAAATTAACGCCAATATGAGACACTGGTGCCATGGAGAGCTTTTCACCACCTTTTCAATTTAAAGAATTAGGGTCTGTTTTACCAGCAATTAACAAGGATTCAGGGAGATGTTCATAGAGAAATCCAGCAACCTGCATAATCTGTTTCACAAATCAGGGATTTTGTCCATTCAAAACTAAATAACTTGGCTTGCGTTATTGTAATCCAGTACTGTGTGAAGTACAATACAGTCTTATATACTGGTCTTCTCAGCAAACCTTTCTCCATAGCTACTTGGAATTTAACATACTTTCAACAGCCTGTATTAAAACTCATTCTCATGCAAATTTGGAAAGCTCTCATGTCTGCAGAACATTCTGATATAAACACTGGTTTACGTCTTTGTTAAATGCATCACAAAACCAACCAGTCAAGGCCCACATGCTGCCATGCCTGGAAGCCAAAAGAGCCTTTATTCCCATAACACTGAATTTGCCTGGGAATCATTCAAAAGACAGGGATGCAAATAGCTTCAGATGCAAAACTTGCTAAAATTATTTGAAAGAGTTTACAATTCAAACAGCAGAATAATCCTGATCACACAGGAACTGTTTTCATCTCATGGCTCAACCATCCATAAACAAATCGTGCTGCATATATTTTAGCAGCTCCTTAATGAATTACAGGTTTGTAAATTGAAAAGTCTTCAGAACATTCCAGATGATTCTGATCAGTGTTACACTACACACATCCAGAGTAATGCTACTTAAATTAAACCATCTTCTCATCTCTTCCATATATATATATATATATGTTTTATACATACATATATACACACACACAAAAAAAAAAACAACCCACATACAAAATACATTCCCTACAGTATAAAAATAGGTCCTTACATTCTGGTTTCATTTCAGGCTTTCAGGAACATCTCTTTCTCTGAACATTACAACAGTCTGGCTGTGAAAGTTTTACTAAAAACTAAGTTCAGAGCTGTGCCAAGTGATTCAGCTTGCAGAGGCAGAAATTCCCAAGCTCAAAAATTCTCCAGTTTTCACTTTATTTTTTGGATGCCAAAAAGAAGTGCTGTGATGCTAAGGATAGATGTGTGGGATTAGCCAAAAGGGAAAACTCAGGCATTTTAATTTCCTGCTGTAAGCAGGTGTGGACTTGACTCATCAAAGAGGCAGAGAACACCCCTGAAAGTAATGAACTTTCTTATTACTGCAGTATACAGGGAGCACTAAGTCCATGGAATCACCACCCTCCTGTAAAACAGAAGAGATCTTACCCACCCATCTGGAGATACAAAAGACTGTGATTCCTCAGAGAAAAAGAGATTTTAGCTTGTCAGGCTCCTCTCAGGTACAGTTACAGTTGTTCACTGCTTAGGCATGCAGACAAATGAATAAAAAAACCCCACAAAACAAAACAGAGAGCTTGGCTGAAACCTAATGAGATACTTGTGACAAAGGACACCACCTTAAATTAGCATAAGCATTTCAGAAGTTTGGGAGTGGGAAGAAGCAGTAAGCAAAATATGTTATGCTACATTCCCTACATCTTCATGGCAAACTTCAAATGAAACAAGAGCTTTTTAGAAGCTTCTCTGAATATACTTCCACATTCTCACTATCACAGAGGAAACTCATTTAGAGCAGCTAAGGAACAGAAAGACACACAGAACATTCTAAATTCACCATATTCAGAGAAATGTCTTATTAACATCCAAATCTAAAGATATTTTATCCACATCACAAGTATTTTCAGCCAGTGACTCTACCCCTACTGAAGTCACCTTAATTTAATGGCAGAAGTGAACTCCTTAGTGTTGAGTGCTTGAGATTGTATGTTTGAGAACAGCCTTCTTAGTAATGTCCAGATCATGCAGTTTCAAGTGCAACTGGTAGGCATGCTTTCCCCCTCATTTTGATCTTCCATAACGAGTATTTCTACACTATGAAAGATGTTTACTGTACATATCTTATTAAAAAAAAAAGGACTTATTTTTAGCAGCTGCAATGTAACTTAAGCAAAAATGCAGATGGCCTGATCCTGCCTGTACATCAGCTCACCTCACGACTTTTGGGACAGGTGGTTAAGAGACACAGCCTTGGGAAGTGCAATTGCTTCAATTTTTTGCTTGGTGTGTTCGTTGCTGTTACATACAGCAACACTTTACGCACACAGGCAGACATACAAACTGGGCATCGTAAACCCTCATATACCAACATCTCCAACAGCATATGACAGCTCTTTCAGAAGAACAAAGTTCTTGCAAGAGCATTTTTAAAAATAGAGCACTTCCATTCTCACAACCTCCACACTGTGTCCTGCTGCAGCTCCACAGCATCCTAGTAATGGTAAAGGACCCTGAATCAAGAGATAAAAGCACATCCCCACACCTGAGTTCCAAAGTTTCACGCCTGAGTTTCAAACTTCCACACCTTAGTTAGAGTTACAACATCCACCCTACTGAAGAGAATTGCCACCTCTGTGGCAGAGCTAGCAGATTGGAATGGGTGCTTCCACTCAACTGCTCCAGAACATAGTTCAATATCTTGCTGAGTCATGAAACGTGTTCTTTTTGCCCAGCTCTGCTACAGAGGTCACAACTGCTGGCAAAGGGTCTACTCTGATGAGTGGGGAGGAGTCAAGATTGCATCTCTTTACTCCAAGGTATCAGAGCATATTAGAGCTACTTCAGGCCTATATCCACACTGAGCAGCCCATAATATGTGAGAATCCATGTGTGAATCCATACAGGAATCCATGTTAAAAATTAAGCTCCCTTCTTACTTGGTTTTTCTAGTCTGACTTGCCCAACCGTTTGGAAAATTATGATGCTTTTGCATGCTGCAACTCCATAAACATTTCTTTCACAACATTTCCATCCCAGTACACTAAGGCATTAACCACTTTTTCATCCTGTCAGACCTAAGATTTCATACTCTCTCACATCAGTATCACCCTCTAGCAAAATGTTTCAGTGCCAAAGTGCTGAGGAAGGGCAGCCTTAATGAGTTCAGTGCCTGAATTAGGAATGTTAGCAAAGAATTTTCTGAAGCAGGAATAGTACAGAACCCAAGAGTTTTTTGGCAAAAGTCACCTGAAGTGACTCCTTTCCTCTCCACAACTTCATGGCCCTGAGGCAAACCAGCACTTACGGTTTCAGACCCAGACCAAAGCCGCATGTCATACAGCCAACAAGCATATTTTAACAGATCCAGACTTCAACATCCTTCTGAATTTCATGAGTTCTATACTTAAACTCAGACCACTGCAGAATGTCAGACTGCAGCTACTCAGCACAAGCATCAGCAGTCTTCATCCCTCATCAGCAGGACAGGGAGTTGCCAAGGAAGAACACCAAAAGGCAACACCTGCCCTGCACACTCACGGCAACAAGAGTAATTTTTCAGCATTTGTTTTTTCTACCAATGCTCTCGGGTTCAACGCTGCTTTTGTGGCCCAGAATTTCAGGAAGCATGACTATTCCCAGTAGAAGCCAAAAGGATAGTTAGAAGTTACTTTCACTTCTTTTTAATTATGATTTCATAACTGTCTTTACTCAGATTTTAATGTGGAATCTGTAAATCCATGAGGTCTTCAGTTAGAGTGGTATAAGCCCCTTCAAGTATCTCATTTTTGCATGAGCGGATGGTGTAGACTTGCCACTCACCTTAAAGCCATATAACCATTTGGCTTAATTTTACTTAATTGCAGTAATTAAAGCTTAAAAATTACTTTCTAGAGACCCTGTAACTGCACAATAAATTTTTATGACAGCTCATGGTTTAAAACTACTTCCTTTCATTAAGCAATGTATTCTCTAATAATACTGTTGTGGTATCAGACATCACTTGCCTGGCAACAACACCTCAGAATGAATTAAGAACCCTTGTTCCATCAGAAAAGGTAGAAAAAAACATACCTCTATCTGATCCTCAACTACAACACGCAGTATGAAAATTAAAACCACAGGGTGTGTTTTTTCTTTGGTTATGATACAGAAGAATCCACAAGTGAACTGAAACGCATGATCTAAAAGTGATTAACTATAATCTTCCATTCTCAGTCAAGCTCTTCCTCCTATCAAAATAGAAAACTCAGAAGCCCACCTGGACTGGGACCCCCACGTCACAGCTCTACTACCCAGCTGAAAAGACATGAAACACACCTTTTTTACTGCTAGCATTCAGCTCCTTGCATCCCATTTTTTACTTCATGTATTAAAAAAACAAAACACACACAACAAAAATAAAATCCCAAGGAGCTGCTAGCTGCACCTATCTATCTAAAAACCAACCACCCGTTGCATGTAATTTGACAGGCACAGCAAGTTCAGGTCTGGCAGCATGAACATGATCACATGCACAAATAAAATTCCCTCCTCCCCAAGAAGTCCACAGGTAGTGTGACACACAAACAAGCACCCAAACAAAACCAGGGTTCGGTCACCTCTAGCAGGCAGGGCACGGGCTGCCTCCAGACAAAGAAATGATCACTCAAGGGCCCAGCTGAAAAGGCTACTTTCTCCTCAAGACAACCAACATTCTATATGCAATGAAAAATGATTCAGCCTTCTGGTACTGGGACAGACAAAGTTGAACACAGCATGATTAACCCAAATTTAAGCACCACTAACAATTCCAGTGCACTGAACCCAAACAAATTCATAGATATATTACCAGTGATGTATTACCATTGCATTTTCTTATCCGAAAACACTGTTTTAAATTTAAAAGGTGGAGAAGAAAAAAGAGGAGTAAGAAAAAGATAACATCTCATCCTTGTTTGAGGAGCCGCTCAACCCTGCCACAACCTGAATTTATAGGGTTTCCTGAGGCATACAAGGTAGATGAAGGAGGTTAACAAGGTAAGCACCTATACATTACCGAAGTCTACGTGATCTCTATTTATTTAAAACTAGCCCGCAACTGCTTTACTCTCCAATGCCCAATGACACTCCAAGGTAAAGAACAGTACTTGAAATCTTTTTGCACGCAGCTGTAAGTCCATTATATTTATCAAGATTACAGCTAAGAGGGCTTTTTGTTTAAGACAACATTTAGAGTGAAAAACTGAAGTTATTTGCGGGGTATTTTCAACAACAAAAATCAAAGAGAAAGCAACGAAGCACTCTATGGGAAAAGCAAACATTTCACAACAGCAAATAGCAAAGCATTCTTCTTAAAAAGCACTATTTCTAGCTGGTCATATCAGAGTTCCCTAGATTTATTGAGCAGGAAAAGAAGGTCAAAGAAAACAATAGCTCGCTTTTTTGGGTGTTTCAGTAGTTAGCACAACAGAGACGAAAGCAAAAGCTCTCTCGAATGATCTGTTAGAAAGAGCACCTCAGCTTCTGCTCTTAGTTCCCAGCTAACATATAAAACCACAAATAAACAGCCCCTTCCGCCCCCTAACAGCTCTCTCCTTCCCATACAGCCAGGACCACTGCACATGCGGACGCACAGACCTGCCCGAGCCCGGAGAGAAGGACACAAGTTCAGCACTAACCTGTTTGAGTTCCGCAGGCATTTATGCAAGGTGCCGGCTCCACAGTCTCTAGCAGAGAATATCTCCAGCGTCCTGCAAACCCTCTGCGGACCCAGCCTTCTGTTCTGACAGCCCCCAGAGCCTCTTTCCTCTGCAAAGCTCGCTCCTTTTATAACCTGACCAGCAACCCCGCCGCTTGAGAGCCCCTCCGCAGCCTCCCTGCAGACAGAGCCCATCCAGCGACAAGACACCGCCAACCCGCGCCGCTCCGACCAGAGGAAACGCAGCGCCAGCGACTCCCGCCAGGGAGGGACGCGTCCCTTTCACATGGCTCTCCTCTCCCCTCCGCTGCCCCGGCGCCCGGGAGGCTCCGTCCCGGGGGGCGGAACTGACGAGCAGCCGCAGCGGGCCGGGGAGCGGCCACGCCCGGCGCGCCGGGGGAGCGGGAGCGCCCGGCGGCTTCGGCTTCCCAGCGGGAAGCGCAGGCTGGCAACCGGGAGCAGCTGAACGGAGCGGCCGCTCCCCGTGCCCGCGATGCCTCCTTTCTCCCTCTCCCTTCCCCCGGCCGGGCGGGCGCGGGAGGGCGGCGGCCCACGGGCCAGGAGGGCGCCCGGAGCCCCGGGGGTTCCCACGCTTCCCGGCCCGCCTTCCCTCTCCTCCCTCCCCTCGGATCTCTCCCGCTGGATTATAAAGACAAAGAGGGAAAATGCAAAACGACTGTTACCAGTTTGTAAAAACGCTAACCTGCTGGCTACGGAGGCAGAAAGCCCTTCAGATCATGTCTGCACCGAAAGCGCAGTTGCCTCGTGAATCCCAGGGAGGTCTAACAAGAAAGGGATGCCTCTTGCTTGCTTACTTTTGCACTTCACTTGGAGATTAATGCCACCCCTATGCACCAACACCAGAAAAAGATGATCTTCCATCACAGCCTCCTCCCTTTTCTATCTTACACAGATGCAGTGAGGCTTATAGCTCCAAGTACACCTGGCCTCATTTTTTAAAGCTGTTCACCTGCCCACAAACCTGCCCCACATTCATTAAAAGATTGTCTTGATAAATTACTCAGTACCAAAATGAATGCCAGATGTGCCACACCTTGCATCCACTACATTCTGGAACAAAAGTGGGACTTCACAGCATGACACAGCGTGGTTTCATGCCCATTTATCGCTAGCACATTGGAAGCACCCAGCTTTCAGTGCTCAGACTTTGAACAGGCAGCCAGGCTGCAAACCTCCATGAAATCCCTGGCAAGGAGAAGAGCCTCCCATACTTCTTATTCCAGGATCTGACCCTTCTGCCTTTTCAAATAAATTGCAGAAAGGGCATGTATTAATAAATATACTAAGACATCAAGTCTTATAAGAAAGAGAACTAGGTAGGTAGATGTAAACCATCCTTAACCGTCCTGAAGACTTTTCCCCCCTGGATCCACCACAGGGTCAGGAGGGATTGCTTACCCAGCCTTGCCCTTCAGGTGTAAGCAGTTAACGGGGTCGGAGAGGCAGCCAGCCGAGTTCTTCCCCCAGTGCTAAATAATCAGCACTGCTTGCAGGCACCAGCCAAGGGGCAATGGTTGCTTTTCCTCTTTGGTAGGAGGCTCCTGCAGCAAACCAAAGCAATAAATAAATCCACCACTGTAACAGCTGGTGGCTGAGCTATGGTAATTAGGGAATGAAAGCTACTGGAATCAAATTAGAGACTATCCCTGGATAGTCAGACAGCAAGACCAGCTATAGAGCAGAAAGGAAGGTACATCACAATTTACAATTCCTTAATTAGCAGAATAGGCACCTTCGCACAAAAGTCTTTTCAGCCCAGCTTCAGGTTCCCTGAAAATTCTAAAACCTGCTTCCAGTGTCAATGTAATTAACATGTTAATTAATACCAATCCTACCAGACCAAGATGAAAAGGTGGCATCTCCTATATTGACATTTAAGGCCAGAAGGAGTGTTTCAGACCTATTTAATCCTAATTTCAGCCTTCCTGTTACTGCCACTGTCAGCATATCAGATGAATATTAAGAGCTAAGGCTTTGTGTTTTAGGGGCAGAACCACATTAGCCACCTCTGATCCTAGTTAGTTTAAAAATAAATGCCATAAAGGTTGACAAGGGCAATGTCAGGTGTTCCACAATATTTAGCTGAAGCAAAGTATTTGCTTCACTGGAGGGAAAAAATATGTTCTGAATCTATCTACAGGAGAATAATTTAAAGGTAACTGGTAGCAGCCATTAATAAAATACTTATAGGCCAGAGCAAAGTGAACAGATTTTGTATGAGTCTCCTGGACTTTGGTCCAGTATCTCCCCTCCCTTCTTCTTGTCTAACTTCTCTTCAGTTAACAAACTGAAATAGCTCAACTTCTGCCGAGGCCATGCTGGCATAGAAAAGTATCATTCAATTTAGGGATGCACCTGGATATGTACCAGACCTCTACACATTATCAAAAAAACACATGTTATAAGGTCTATATCCATAGGGCACTGAAGCAGCTACTCTTGCATGCAAAACAATGAAACAGAAAACCTTCCTAGATGGACTTGCCAATTCTTACTCACAGAAGAAGTCCCTCATGTTGTAACCCACAGGTATTTGTGCAAGATTACTGCTGTTGAATTTTGAAGTCCCACCTTCTGGAGTCAAGTTATTTAAAAAATACAGTGTTCCTTCCAAAAATAGGTGCTTGTAGGACTTCTGCCTGAAAGGTAAATTTTGAAAATGTTTTGACTCAAAGCCAAAGATTATATTTATTTTAAAAAAAGGCAAAATACATCTCAAGTCCCCTTATTAGCTGCCTGCAATATTTCAGCAGCTCATATGATTATGAATGCTGGGATTTGGCAATGCCAAAGAAAAAGAATTAATTACCCAAATAAGAGTTATGAAATAGATCCCTAAGGTTATACTGAACTTCCAAGTTCTGCCAACACACACACTATTATTATCAGAATGCTGACTATATTGCAACCCCTCCCTTTTTTTCTAACTAAACCTTAATTTCTTATCTGTCACATTTTTCCCAGCTGCAAAAGTAGGGTGAAGACTTACTTCCTTCTGAGAAAATAAAAATTTATAAATAGGATTCTCTGGAAGATAGAGTAGTATAGTATCTGGGCCAACCTCTTTTTTTTTATTTTCTCCCATTACCCTTAAAAAATTCTCCATCACTAGTGCTGCACTATAGATTGATCTGCTCTCAAGAGGCAGTAAAAATGAAATGGTTTACAGCTCTGCCTGGAAACAAAACATATGGCTTTGGTGATATGAAACTTCCATAAACCCAACAGAGCAAGGAGGCACAAGATGAATCAAGAATCCCAGCTAACCATATAGGCAAAAGCACCATGATCACCCATGGCAACTCTCAGAGTCAGATAACCTATATTCCTAGAGTTGCTTCCATGCTGAGGGTATTTTAGTCTTATTCAGTGAACTTCATGCAGCAAATAAACAAGGTAAGTGAGAAAACAGGTGCCCTACTGTAATGATTTTAATACAGACAAATGCAAACAGAACATTGTATCTCCAAGATACATTTTTGATAACTTTTCCTGTTAACATTTCCATAATTTTAAATAACATCTGAAAAATTACATGAGCCTTTTCAAAGCATCTGAACTCACTCCAAAATGGTTTCATGACTAGTAGGATGAATCCACCATGTTATTTCTAACATTTCCACCAACACAGTTTTGATAATCTTTTTGCTTTCATGCTGCAAGGTTAGAAATGGAGACAAAGACAGATTGCCTTAGTCAAGGAGAAGTTTGTTTATAAATGGAGGATGATTTTGTGTGTCATCCTTGTTGAAGAATTCAGTATCAAAGAAGGGGTCTAATGGATCACAAAGCTTTAGAACAACATGCCAAAGAGGAAGCAGGCATTTTTTCTAGAAGGATACCATTAGGTAGTTCCATAGATTCAGGGGATTTTAATTTGTATACATACAAATTGTAGCTTCCATCTTGCTACATCTGATATCAATCAACTCCATTTCATCCAAGTTGTCAGACGACAGGATGAGGACAAGGACAGTCTGGTGACAGCACCACTTACATAAAAAAAAAAGGACAGAGGAAGTTCTATGTCACTGTGTATTGGTCACAGCTGAATGAATGATTTATGTTTCTTCCCAGAAGCTTCGTTTAGCTAAAAATCAACTACATTTTACAGGGGTGAATTTGGAAAAATCTCCTCCAGTTTAAGGAAAAAAAAAAAAGCGCATTACATTTGTATCAGAGTGACAACAAGAAGGAAAATAAATTAAATTTAAAAGTTGGTACTATGACCATAATTTCACAGTGTAGTAACTGGAAAGGAAAGCAAAGACACTCAATGCAAGGAAATGCCCAGTATTAACCATTTTTATTTCTTAGATTTTTGCTTTGATTTTTGGATTTTCCAGATGATTAGTGCTGTATTTCAAGCTGCACACTACAATCACTTGCTCAGAAGATCCCAGGTTAACGTGCCATTCACTCAACTAGAAGGCAAAACCATGGTTTGCCATTAGGTACTGGACTGCCTGCACTATCAACTGATTGTTATGGTAATTACTATCCTCGTCAAACCAAAACTTGTTCTAGTTTTTCTACTGAAGAGACAGTGTTGGTCTCTGTGTATGGAACTTTATTCCAGGGCAAATGTCTTATATCTGAAATACTTACATAGGAAAATAAGACTGCAAGAAGGAAGAAAAGCTAATTGAGACGGGTTAGAAACATGGAGACTATAGATCTTCCCAGACTTTAACTACCATGTTCTAAAAGTGCCACTCTTCCAGCAGCTAAAAATACATTTTAGATTAACCCCCTAAAATGAACTTAGTATTCTATAGCACTTCCCATCACCACAACTACGGTTAAAAAATAGTCTCTTTAGTTAGTAATTTGGTAGCTTTAAAAGGGAAGCAGTTTCGGGTTTTGGTTTTAAATATGTATTTCAAGAGTAAACTCTGACATTTATTTAAATCCAAGGTTTTAATTATAGTTGGCACACAGCCTCACGATGCCCAAGGCCATCTTTGGCCACTCCATTCTTAGTGACACTGATTACTTAAGTGACTTATTCCACATTTGTGACAAAGCAAGAGCATAATTTGAACCATTAACAAGATGGCCTAAACTAGCAAAAGGCTCAGTAATTTATTAATGTCATCATAACCCAACATTCATTTTGGGCTCTTTCAGTATTACTTCACAAAAGCTTAGAGACTGGAGACAGCTGAAATGAACTGTGGAAAACTTTTTAAAAGCCAGGTTGAACCCTTCACATCCAAAGCTCAAAGGGCTCAAGAGGAAGAGGAAATTGCCCGTTTGCCTGCTTGTTGGTTTTAAAGTGTCTGCAAAACAGTCTTGCTGCTACATGTGGATCTCTAAGGGTAGAGGCTTATGAAGAGGGACCGACTCCTGAGCAATGCCCTGTAGGGATAAAGGTCTGTCTGCCTCCTTTAGGCGAACGGATCAAGGCCTGCATTAGCAACAAAATCTTTTCATAAAATTGAGAGAGAGAGTGTGCAAAACAGTTTTGTGAGGGTTTAAAATCTTTCCTCTTGAACATCCTGGCTGAACGAGTACAGTAGTATGCTTGGAAAGTAAAATGTGGGAGAAGTAAGTCTTAAAAAGGCAGCACAATTAATCATATACTGCTGTCTGAGCTCAGAAATAAACAAGCAGCATGAAAACCAAATCACAACTTTAAAATGTAAGATGTTTTCAAATTAATGACCAAGAAACAAATGTGGTAAATGTGACTAGAAAGTTGTTTTCTTAAAAAGTGTTATGAAACCTGATATTACTCTTTAATGTTTAAATGTTTGCATTTGAATCTTCCTGTTTTAAGACATTTTTAATAATTACTTGCAATTATACTAACTGATCTCGCAATACTCAGAAACATCAGGCAAACAACAGCTAAGATGCCTGTTTACACAATAAAGTACACACAGCAGGCAGAATTTATTTTTAATGTGTTTCTCTTACAGGTACTTCTAGAAGAAAACAGTTGTTTTAGTAAGGCAATGTAAAATCATGGAAAATAATTATGAAACTGTGAATTTGCCATTAAATTAAATAATTTCAATTTAAACCTGGCACAGTTCCAGGCCAGAAAGGTTAACAATTGTTGAAAATTATTCCTTCACAAATCTTGGCAAAAAAAAAGAAAATCCTTGCCTTTCAGCTGCTTCCAGAACCTCATTCAATAAAAATTCACACATGACAAAAGAAGTTGAGACTTTTCAAGGCAAACGAAACTGCAAAAGTATTTCTGAGATGTTTAGGGAAAATGTGATCATTGCTTTGCATTATTATAATCAGTAGCATAAATGAGTTGCTGCCTTGCTGACAAACATCAGACGGCCCTTTGGAATTTAGCAGTTCCCATATAAAGTTGCAGAGCACACGTTAGAGATGAAGTGTGAGACATGAAAGTGAGGTACTGTTGATGCTAGAGAGAAACTGAGATTTCTGCAAAGGCAGGCATCTTTGAGCTAAAAGATGTATTTTCAACCTGCGTATGTAAAACTAAAATAGTGTATAACTAAATTTGGAAAAAAAAAAATCATTGTGTTGGAAAGAATAAAACAATTCTTGCTTTACTAGTCATTCAGTTTCTCAGTTGCTGGGTCCCCTTTTTAATTTTTTTTAATTTAATCTTTTGGGACCTACTTTTCATAGAAACATTTCTCAGATAATGCATCAGATTTTGCATGGATCCTGCTGTTTGCCAGCAGATCTGAGCCCCAAATAACTCTAGTAAATGGGATTTAGGTGGTTTGTTTATCAAATAAATCCCTTCTGGAAAGCAATTCACAGTTTCTGATGCAGTTGGTCAAATCTTGTTAGTTGTAGCTGAAATGGATGCTAATATTTCCATTCTGTTTTGTATCTATGTTCTTACCATCTAAGGCCTCAAATGAAGACTGAAGAATAACCATAGGGGAGAAGCTATAACAAGAAACAGAAGAACCAGGAAATGTACTGTCTCAGAGGGAATACTGCTTGAGTCCATCTTTCAGAGACTCTCAGATGATATATATACCATGATGCCTGTTGCAAAATGTTTCCTTTTTTGTTAGCCTTGTGCTATCACATTCCTCCTGCAACACAGGAAGCAGGTTCTATGATTCCTTTTGGAATTCAGGTAATCCCAACAGAAGGGCAAACAGCAGGAGCTCCTTAAGGTCACAGAGATGCAATGTGCTATACTGTCATTTTGGAAAGTCTCTATTTGAAACCCTTGCAGTAATTCCAAGAGAGCTACTACTGCTCTGGCTGAATTCCTCTAAGGTGCAGGCTGGCTTAGCAACACTGTCATAACCAATCCGCAGTACTTTGGCCCTGAGAAGCATCAGTTCCTTGCTGCCAGTTTCCACTGTTGCTGAGCTAGCAAAAAAACATCCTGACTTGCACTGCAAACCAGGAGTTGATCCTTTCACAGAGATGAGACAGTGTCCATAAAGAAGGCAGCAAAAGCTCCAACCTCCATGCTAAACCCAAGTACTATCATCTCCCATTCAGCAAAAAACAGAGATGGGATCATAACCTCATGCATGAGGAGCATCTCCCTGAAAAGTCACTGTGTAAATGGCTTCTGGTCCAGTTCCTGACTGTGCTGGGATTCACAAGTCCTGCAAATATCTCTCAGCTCACTCTGAATTCTGATCTACAAACTCATTCTCCCATGAGAATTGTATTGTATTCCCAAATCTCCCCCCTCCTTCCTCCCTGCAACCTTTGAATAGTTGCACATATGCAGAAGCTGAAACCTGACCCAGGTCATTCCTAGAAATTCAGTAAGGCTACTCATACATACTGGATTTACAGGGTCAGGCTGATGGTACAGCTGCTGCATGTGGAACTGCACCATCATCTGTAGGCCAAGAACACAGGAGCTGAACTACAGAGCTGGGGGAGCTGAGAGCAGGGGCAGCAGAGGCTGGCTGCAGAGCAGGCACAATACACCTGACCCCGAACCACCCTGTGCCCCTGAATCAGAACTCGTATTTCTGTAGTTTCAACTGGTTTTATAAAGGAATTAAGACTATACCTACAAATTCTTTCAGCATTTTGCCATCTGCTCAGCACTTGCAGAAGTAAAACACCCATGAGTTGACCACCGATGAGTTTTTTCCTGGGTATTTGGCAGTGTAACAGGAAATAATACTGTAACACCCAGGAGCTGCCATGAACCAACAGCCTTGTTGTCTGTACCTGACCTTACCTGTAAGGCAAAAAAAAACCCAAACAAACCCAAAATCTTCCATGCTGTCAGTCCCTTAATATGAGCACAAATATGTTACACAACAAAGGAAGCCAAGGGGCACTACAATTGAACTAATTACACAAAATTTTACACACTGAGCAAAGATGGCACTGCATTCTGTATGAGATGGGGAGAAGGAAAAAAGGCAAGACCCAGGGCAGCTCAGAACCCATTTTTTATTCTGCATATGTTCAAATATTATATATAAAGTTATGCACCCATATTCTTACTAACAAAGCACTGGAGACCGTCTCTAAGAGGCTGCATTATGACAGTGTGGAGCAGAGAATCTTAAACAGAAGTAATGAAATACAGACAGAAGAGTTATTGTTGCCCAAACTGTACCTCAGAAAGGTTAACTTAATGGTATTTTTTTAAGAAAAGCAATTTGAGATTTTTTAAAAATTATTATTATTTTTTAATTCTCGCCATGTGTTCTGGTGTGCCTTAAAGTTCACCTTTTATTTCAAACTGACCCTCAATTCAGTAAATGTCATTTTTGGCAGAGGTCACAAGTACCTCAGATTAACATAAAGACTGAAGAATACTGGTGCTTAATTATAGCTACAAAATAGCCACTTAACAACAACAAAAAAAAAAAAAAAAGGAAAAATGTGTTTGTTAGTTTTTAAGCATGTGTTATTTCCCTGGAACATAGTTGAAATATAAATGATACAAATCACAACTATGAAAATATTCTGTAAGTTTTTTCCATAAGCTGATTTTCCTTGAACAGCTATAATCATATTTACAACGTGGAAAAAAACAAACAAACAAAAAAACCCAACAAATTTTATTAACTTGCTTGATTTACTGACATGTCAAGATCACCTTCTGGGTGTATAACCACATAAATATGAGATATTAAGTTATACTAACTGGTATCACACCATGCTGATTCAGTGTGGTTTCATTGTTAAACATTTCAGCCCATGAAACATACTTTACCATTAAGAATCTCAGCAAGCCTGATTCTTGCATGGTGTGAAAAAGCACAACAGATTGACAGGATGAAACCTTTGAAGCTGCTGACCTAATGCTGAGTCAGAAAGTTATCAGTGTAGCTGGCTGAATTGAAGTTTCAAGTCAAAACATGACCCAAAACCTGTATTTTGCTTTTGAAAATGAAATAAGCCATTTTATCACTCCTTTAGGGGAAGAATCTAGTCACTAAAAATGATTTAACTTAAGAGTTGCAGTCAGAGGTCTCTTGGCACATGTTGTTGACTGACAGACCTGTAGGAAGCCTTTACAAACCCTACAGCCATTTTTCAGTCACTGTTTACCCCTCATCAGCCTTTACCAGTCCTGTGACATCAGGACTGTCATGGAGCTTCCTTCCTAAGGGACCTCCCACTCAGCGTGTAAAAAGTATTCCTTAAAGTACAGCAGAATTCTATAAAACATGCAACAAGAATCTAAGAAAAAAATGTGCACCAGAGTGGAATTTATACTGATTGGCTTTTTCATTAACAGACTTTGTAAAAAACGTGGGAATTTCTATATCTATATTGTACTAACATATATGCACACACACAATCTGCATTTTGGGTTTAATCTATTTCAGTACCTCCTTAGCCAAACATACCAGATGATATATCTAAAAAAAACAAGCACAAAAATACCCCAACAAGCCCACCACAGGGATCCTAAAAGAATGGAAATATCAGTCAAATTAAATATATTTTTAATTATCGGATTATTTTCTAAATGCAAAGACTTCCCAGATCAACTTATGTTACTTCTTAAAGGCATAAGAGTCAATCTGGTAAGACTCTGCACCAGCATGTGTTTCTGTTTATCAATAGCACGTGGGAAACTCCCACAGCTTTTCTACTTGTAAGAAAAGAGGTAATACCTACCTTTTTTATACGGAGAACCCCTCTGAAATCCCTATAGGTCACGGCAAGATCACTGAAGTCAAAGTATTGTTACAGAGTATTTGTTTGGCAAAATGAATATGGCTTAATGAATAATGTACTTTATATTGATTATGAAGCATTAACAGGAATGAAAATTGTCAGTGTGTATCAATGGGGAAACAATCTTGGAATGCAAAGGTTGTTCAGCTCCCCAACTGACAGAGCTTTTCTGAAACCCATGGAGCCATGCCAACTTAAACCAACTCAGGATATAGCCTTGTGTTTAATAAGTTTCACATGTCAAATGTTTTAATAAAAGTAAAAAAAAAGTTACAATATTCGTTATTATTAAAAAGTTATGTACTGAATGGTTAACTATCCAGTGATAATACTGCAGCTTTGTGCATTCAGCCCACTCAAGCAGAAATCCTACACATGCACATTCATATCTTCTCCCTGACCACCTCTAGTTCCCACTGTGAAGGGCAGCAAAAGGCTGATTTGAAAAGAAGTTAAATAGAACCAGGTGGATTAAACTAAATACCTCATGCATGTAGAGTATTAAGATTTAGCAAGCTTGCAAAAAACATACTTTAACATGTAGAAGACCCATGATAGGTGCACTCACCAGTGACTTAGAAGCTTATTGGACTATGTGTACATTGGTAAACATATAAAAAAGAAGAGATTGCCAAGACTTCCCCAGCTTGGGATACCATAATAACAAGAATTATTATTATTTTTTTACATTCTTTACTGCAAAAATTAGAGAAGCAAACAAACACACATTAACAGACAGCTCTGCTCTTTTTAGTGCAACCAGATTTTCACTTTCAGAAACAAACAGCTATGGCCAGCCATGTGGCTCTCACCACTCAAAGCCAGAGTAGGGAACAGTCACAAACAAATCCTTCCAATTTTTAAGGATATTTATTAACAAGATCAAAGCTCTATGATTACAATTTAATTAAATGTTACAGTTTTCAGAGTAATGCAGAAGTTTTTATTGAGCAACTACTGATCTTTTGTCCAGAGGGTTCTTGTTCTGGGACAACACTTTTTTTGACCACTTGAAAATCCACAGTAACACATGCAGAACATTGCCATCTTCCAAAAGGTCTGGAGCTGAAACACCCTAATTCAGGTCACTGGCTGTACGCTCAGCAACACACTCCAACTGAAGCCAGCCTTTACAACTGGGGAGGTTACATTTACCCACTTGCTCACCAGAAACTCTGCTGGTTAAAGCTGGCTGTCCATATGGCAGCAGCTGCTTATTGCCTTTTGCAGGAAGGCGAGATGGATGCAAAAGCTCTGCACAGCCCGGGGCTTTGGCAGGCACTGCCATCAACAATGGGCTATGGAATAACACATGCTTTGTCCACTGCCTCAATAAAAAACTCTCACTAATATTAATGGGAAACATTTCAGCAACATTTAGGACCCCTTATTGTGAGGACAGTGTTTCCCAGAAACATCTTCTCTGGGAAAATTCCCATTAAAGAATAATCTCAGCAATTTCTAATTAATATCTGAACAAACCATTAATGATTTGTTTAGGTTGTCCAAGTAATCAACTTCTCACATTAGAAACAACTGTAAGAACTTTTTTAGAAAAATCCCCCACACTTTCTTAATGTAAAATTAAGAAGACTAGGCACGTGTTTTTTGGCAATTACAGCACATCCCTGACCTCATTTGCAGATCCAATACTTCTTGTCAGGGGCCAAAAGACATGATGCCTTATACGCTCCTAGCAGCTGTCAGCAAGTGCACCACAGTTCCAGTGTCCCATTGAGTATTCTAAATTCCCACTGAGCAGGCAAAACTCAGCAGTTAAGTGAAGTGAAGGAAATGGCTAAATGGGCTGCCTAGGACAAGGGGCTATTGTTATGGAATGAGTTTAAAGGTGCTATTGAAAAAAAATAATAATAAAAAGAGTGGCCTGTGAAAAACCCAGAATGAATTAATTAGCATCAATATATGCCAAGACCTTGAGATTTTTTCTTTTGAGGACTTCAGAAAGCTGTTACACTGACACATTGCCTATATACTGTTTTTCCTTTTCTAAAATAATTAAATTAAATTAAAAAAAGCAGATTAATTTTTTTCCCTAAGAAAAGCAGAAGTTTGGGAGCATGTATTACAAAAAGTACTGAGAGAGATTGTTAACAAAGCCCTGACCACACACATTTCCCTAACAAATCCCTTTGACAGATTCCACTTTGACAATCAAACAACATAGAAAACTGATGCCTGGGGGTAGAGATCATTAAAGATTATTTGGCATTCTCATAAAATAGTCAACCCTCATTTTTTGCCCAAATTCTACTCAGAATAACTAGATTATATATAAGCACCTAGGCAACTTCCAAGTGGAAAAGCTACTACTTGAGTTATTTTGAACTATTACTTGCAACAAAAGGTTCAATAGGGTGATAAGCAGAAATCAGTCAGTCCTCACTGAAACACAGCTTCAGAGATGGTTGCATTTCCCTACAGAGCATGAGCAATCCTTACAGGCAGTGAAGTGTAGGGTGCCTTTTGTTTTGTGTACTCTTAACAATGAAATAAATATATAATAGTAAAGATTGTATATAAATAATTGTATATTCTGCATAAGACTGAATGTACAGGTTTCACCCTTCACTTAAACACTATTTAATTAATTCTAGTAAATCAGGGAGGAATTTGGTCTTCAGTATATTTAATGAAAATCCACACAAATAGCCTTACATTAATTCTTAACATATATTTAGCTAATCAACCATTTTAATTTCATATACAAGCTACTCTAAAAACCTCAAGAGTTACCATTTATGAACTAAAGCTTTCCTTACGTTGCTCCCCTTAGTGGCAATGAGCTGACTGTACAGATTCAGTCTGGGGTCACTTACAGGGGCTGCTTGTCCAGAAGAATCACATAGACCCCAGTAACTTAGTAACTTTTATTAAGTTTTCTTGGAAGTGGTTAAACCTGATGCTATACAACTGCAGAAAACTCATACTTCATCAGTTTTGCAGATAAGGAATTTCATTCTGTAGCTATTAATCAGGCACTTTGCACAAAGTAATTCAGAAAAAGTGAAGGTGAACTTGTCCTTTTTCTATTAAAAACTATGTGAGCACATCTCCCCTCTCCTCAGCCCAGCTGCTCATCAAGACTTTAAGAACCTACACCTCCTACCAGCTACTGTCAAACTTTTAGCCTACTCAGTGCAGGATGCTCCTTTCATGTGGAGTCCTACATTCAAACATCTATGCACTCAGAAACATGGCAGCTGTTCATGAAAAGCAGTGCTAACATCATATAATGTAAAGTCTGCCTGAATACAGCTCAATGCAAATATAATTGTAAAACAGTCTGGTATAATTGGGAAACAACTTTTAGAATTGCCATAGCCTGGAGTTTCTTTCTGAATTGAACTATGTTTTCTTAGGAAACAGACCTTCACAAATAGTACTATTGCTTCTGCATGACTTACCTTGCATGTCAGAGTGATTTGCAGGCTTAAATTATTTAGAGATGTAAGTAGTTAATCATAGCACATTTAAACCGTTAAATAACACATATCAATAAAAACAATATTTGGAAACCTAAGGCTACCACAAAGCCAGTTTGCATCACTAAAATAAAGTCTATCCATTCAATAAACAAGAGACACAGATTATTAAGTACTCCCTGCACAAACAATAAGACTTTGCAGGAGGGAAATCCTCGCTTTTCATGCTGTTCCCTCTATTCAAAGTACAACTATTTCTAATGGAAATTTTGTTTGCTATGGAGATTATGACTCAGGCTTCTTTTGCAATCACCAGCACATCACCAGACTTCCAGCGAGTGCACAGTTTTAAAGGAGGGTGTTATAATCTCTCTTTCGGGTTTAATGCTCAAGGATGCATGTATTTTTAAAAGCATCCAAGAGCTAAGAGGAAGTAAAGGCAACTTCGAAGCCAAGGCTCTGCAGTCTGAGCTACCAAATTAACTGATGAACACAACACACTTTGGGCTATCAGAAGACAAGCTACGGAATGAAATGCTGACAACAAACGAGATGCACCTGACTTTCTGGAATGGGAAATTCTGGTACAGGAAAAATGAGCAGGCTGTTACCTGCAGTACAAGCTGCTGCCAGGCGGTTGCCAGTGGCTGACCATTGCCAATGTTGCAAATGCTCAGTCGGTCTGCTGGCTGATTGGCACGCTCGAGTTGCAAGGAGACATTGCGCCGCTCTTCCTCAAGTGCACGGGTAAGCCGCTCGAAACGAGCTTCTTGCTCCTTAACAGATGCTAAAATGCTGGCAGCAGACCTGATATCATAGTCATCCATGATTGTTTTCAAATGCTCCTGCCTGTTAACTGACCAGGGCAAATGGAAAGGGTTAGGTAAGGGGTGGGGAGGGCACAGGTCAGAGGTTAAGAATAAAAATGCACATTGTTAGTCACCCTACTAAAATACTGTTCACTCTAAGAAGCAAACTGCACTGCTCTTTGAAAAGACCTTCTTTCCATCCACTGATTTGATTTTAAATTAAAATTAATTAATCCAAGGCTTCCCTGTTCAAAAAAGAAAAAACCCACCTGCTCACCTTGGAGAGAATTTATACTTAATTCCTTTGATCTTTTTGCTAAAATTGATCTGACAGGGGTTTTCATCCCTCTTGCAAAGCTAATTTAAGTGTGCAAATAATAATGTACTTAAAAGCAGTATATAAAAAAGAAGCTTTGGAAAGGATGAGGAACCCTTCTCACTATAGACACTTGGAATTTTTGTCTTTAACAGAAGTGAGAAGTTAAACATTTTTAAATACAGAAATGTCATAGTACAAGAAAAGAGTTGTGTCCATTTTTTCCAAGGGAATGGAACACCATCACCCCCTGCCCCCAAATTTAGTAGACAGTTGCTGAAAACAGTTTTCATTTTTAAATTATAGGAGCACACTGTAATATGGAAAATATTTTAAAATGCAGATAGGGCAACTGCAGTTGAAATGTGCTTGATGATTTCAGCATGACAGCCAATGAAACAGTCCTTCATGCATCTGTTCACTAATAATGCAAATAAAAAAGCCAAAATCAAACATCTTCCATGAAGAACACACAGGACTGCTTGTCTCTCAATGCAGGAAAAATAACTCAGAAACCAGCTAGATGGGATCTATCTTCTACCTTATGTCTCTTCTAATAGGGTTATAGAGTGTTCCATTTAAAACCCTATTTCCATCTGTATGGTGCATGCAACAGAACTCCCCACTAATTCCACAGATCTATAAAGAGAACATAATTTAAAATGTTCTCATAAGAGTATAAAATCAGCAACATAATACAAGCTAAAATGGTGGCTTCGACAGAACCCTCTCACCAAAGCTAAAGAATTCACTAGTTGCCTGCCATTTACTGCTACACTATGTACAGCACACCTCTGAGACGAGCACAGAGGCAGAATTTTCTCCAGCTGCTGTAATTCAAGAGCAGTTCATATTCTGCACTAAGAGTTAAGTCCCTAGAAATCGTCCCTTGATGGAAGTGATACTTTGGGCTGCCAGGGATTCTTTGTTTTCCATCTATCAAGAAGGACTTCCATGAGCACTGGTGGTACCAAACCCTGGTTTCCTGCACCAGGAACGATTTTATCGTTCAGTGCCTTTAGATGACACACACTCCCAACAGATGCCTTTTCCATTACTGTGACATTATCAGGTTTCTCCTGTGCTGATTTTTGAAGGCTAATGATGAAGTGGTCATGTATTGTTATGTTGCCAAAAGAGGGATATTAATAGATATTAAACTGCGTATTTTCACAGTTTTTTGGAAACTCATAGGTAGGCCTGAGGTCTCCCTTCTTCTGTTGTACTTTTAAATCATCCAATAGGTCCAAAAGACAGAAGTAACAGACTCAAAACCAATACCTACACCTTGATTTCACAGGACATAAGCTGCAGGTAGCTCTGTGATTCATTGGTAACTCCTAGGGAGTTGCTTTTGAAAGGAATCAGGTTGATAAGGAATCATGTTGCAAATAGTGTAACATTTATTAATCTCATAATGTTTACACATAACCACGATTCGAGCCCTTCACATTTTCAGACCAGTCAGCAGAAGTGACTTTTCTTGTTCTATGCATTGACTGAATGCCTCTTGAGATTCTGAAAGAAAACCATAAACCACCAAAGGGTTTTCCAGATGTCACAAACTAGTCAAATATAGACGAAGCTGTCAGAGATCTTCCACTCTTAACCTTGTTTTGCTAGATTATTAGAAGTCTATAAAACCTCCATAGCACATTGGTTTCTGCAAAGGAGAAGCAGAACCATCTAAAAGGCCAGCGTGACTCATGGAAGTCTGTATAAGGCAGGACAGGGCTGTGTGACTCACCTGCTGCATCTCAGCAGAATTTAGCCCTGGCAGAGCTACACAGAAACACTGCCAGACTTTCTGGACTAAAGCTGGCTTATGTGCAGCCAACTTGCATGTTTCTGCTTCTGTGCTTCCCTGCTTTGCACAGATGGAGACAGCTCTGTTTGTTGTCTTTCCTCCCAGTAGTGCAGACATGCTCACAGACTCCTCAGAGGGAGTGTGAAAGAAGTGGGACTTCACAGACCAGTCATATTGTGAGTGAAACATACATGGGGGCTAGAGGGGGGCATTTATAACTATATATTCTGAAAGACAGCTACCTGATTACTTGTCCTTGCACTAGAGCAGAGGAACAGCCTGACTGACACACTGATGCCAACATACCTCAGAAGAGGGAATGCTCCAGGCCCAAGAGAAAAAAAAAAAGACTGGATGGGCCAGGAATTAATGCATGGAGACAGACTCCTTAGAGCTGCTGCAGAGCAGGAACTCAGGTTTCCTCAGTCACTCCCTGCAGGGCCCCATCTTGCAGGCAATTCACTGTCTGCATCCAAAACAGCTCTTTCTCACATGCAACTGTGATATGACACAGCCGTTATTTTGGGGGGGCCCAGGAGGCTGGATACTTCTAGGGTCTAACTTTAAAAAGTGAATCAAGTAGGGACGTAGGAAGAAGACGACAAGACATAAACTACAGTAACTAAATGAAAACAAAACAAACAAACCACAAAGAAAAAATAAACCCACAAAAAACCCACAACAAAACTAAACCAAACAAAACCAAAAACCAAACAGGTTCCCTTTAGAATAGATTATGCAAGTTTCTGTTCTAAGGAAAAGCCTTACCAATAGCAGCATGCAAAATCACGAAGCACCTCGTCTAATACAGATTCTGAAGCAGTAACAGCTTTAATAATAAAAGTCACAGTTGATGACTGAGCTGGTATATAACTTTCAAGTCACATTCTGAGAACGTGACAAAGATCCCATTCAGAAAATCCTTACTGTGCTATAAGCTCTTGATGCCACACATGAGAGAACCTAGAAAATTTGGGTTCTATAAATGGTACAAATCTCTAGAGAGCTACAGAGATCTCCATGCAGAAAATATAATGTTCCTTACAACCATAAATATTGTGCTTCTTTTTCCTCTGCAAAGAAAAACAAAGGCAGAAAACAAACTGTATAAATTTCCAGATGTACATTTAGGGACCATAAAAATCCTAATTGCTATGCAGAAAAAGTAGCAGGACCAATAACTGCCTTTTAAGAACTGCTGGACAGACTTCTGCATTTCAAATATTTTATTAGAAGATAAATGCTTGATGTTGATTGTGCTCCCAATTATTTGCCCAGGGTTTCAACAATTTACATTATCAGCAGTCTAGACTAGAGGAGAAAAATAAAGTACTGACTCATGAATTAGTTACTCAGGCTGCCACTTGCAATTTGCTACCATTTGTAAATAAATTAAAGTGCATTGAAAAGGGTGTAAATAAATGAAAATATTAGATCTACAGAAGCCAGGTAAAGATTATTCCTTAGGCTGCACTTCTAAACACAGCCTACAGAGTGTCAAAGGCTATGCTGACAGCAGCAAATCTCTCTCCTGCCTACGTGACTCTAAATATATTAGTGTTGCATTAGAGTTAGAGCAAAGTAAGAGGATCTGTTTTTTCTGACTGTTTATATGAAGAATTAGTGCATTCAAGGGCCTCCTACTGTAAGTCAATACAGCTTAAGTGCTCAATAGGGATGAAAATCAAGCCCCCAATAGGGGGTTAAGACCCTTTGGGCTCATGCCCGAGTTTGAAGGCTCTTAGAAACACTGACATGCCTAGGGTCTCTTGGTACTCTGCAATAAAAGGAAGTAACTCTGCACACTAATTTTGCTAATATAGGATGGAAATGATAGCCAAAAGTATTTAAAGAGCTCTTGAGATTAAGGCAGGTCAAGTTCTGTGAGATTTGGGCACCTAAGTCCTACCAGTCCTGGACAATCTCAAATCCCCTGCACTTTTCAATGTATTCTGCCTGCCTAAAGTAATCAGGTACAGGTGAGCATTGAAGAAAGCAGTGTCCACCAGTCAGCTACAGAACATGCCAGAGGCTTCTCTCAGCAGAGGGGAAGTGGCTCTTAGGGTACACAGGAGATTTCTTGAATCCTACAGTCTGACTACTGAGCATAGCTGGCTCACTGTTGCTCTCTCTCAGCCCAATTCCACTAGGTCCTGGTGACAAGAGATGGTACTATGATGAGCAAAAAGAAGCTTGTACATTCAGCACATCAGCAGCTGTAGGAGCAAAAATTAATGCCTGTAAGCATGCATGGGAACAGTAGCTATGTGCTTCTACAGGAAAGAAAACTACCAGAATAAAAGCAAAAATGGGGCTTAAGTAATCTATGGAGCTGAAGCATAATGCATGCTAATTATATTTTCACCCTGAAGTGCCACAAGAGATCAGCAACATAAAATGACTGTCATTCCCCATGCAGTATCAGAAAGCATGCAGAGAAAACCAAGCAATACACACCTAGTTGATTACTGGGGTCTGAATGTTAGAGCTGCTGTGGCATCACCCACTACAACTAGAAAAATACAGGCAAAGCAGGAGAGCAGCCTCAAGCAGGCCAGCTACAAGAGAGAAAGAGAAGACAGTTAATTAATACAGTATTGCAGCCTCTACTGTACACAGTCATCTCTCACATTCTCCTCACTGTGTTGTATAAATTATTTATTATACTGTTTTCCTCTTAACATGGGGGAAAACCAAACAATATTCAGAGTCACCAATCCTGGGACTCCAAAGAAAGAAATTGAACACCCTAGTTAATCTGATTTATGAGTGATCAATACTTGCATGTTCCCATGAGACTTAATATCCTGAATCAGGGAAAATTCTGGACTGAAAGGAGGATTTGGAATGCTACAAAACTGGATAGCCAAACATTTTAAAACACCGAAATCTAACATGACATTCTCAGATATTATTTAAGCATGTAACTTTCGGCCCTGTTTTTAATGTATGACCCCCCCATATGGCTCAAGAACATTTTGTAGATCCCTGTTAGAGAGGGTACATTCATTCCTAAAAGATGCACACTGCACTGCAGTTTACAGCCACTTTGGTCTGCCAGTCTGTAACCTAATCCCATACAAAAGTCACGTGAAAGTAGGCTTTGGGATATCAGGTTGTCTGTGTAGCTCTGTAAATCTCTGCTCTGTTTTGTCTTGAAACATTTAGCACCAAAGCCTCTCTGGGTCAGCAACTGCAAATTTAGTACCTGCTTTTCTTCTGGAGAATGTACAGAACCAAATCCATTTTGCAAAGGCATGGTACTGTGAAGCAGTATACCCAGTCTTAAGCTCTTGCCACATAAAAAATGCTGCAACCACATGGCATGAATTGCAGAGCCAGTACAAACTCACTTTGCTGGTTCAAATGTTTTAGAACATTTTCAGAAAGTAATTTTGCCCCAGCAGATTTTACGCTTGACCAGGTACTGTCTGCCTTCCTGAAGCCAGTATAAACACAATTTCTTGTGTTTCAGCCAAACTACCAGAAATCTGATCCTTTCTTGCATGGATCCAATCTCAAAGGGCATGGAACCATCACACCAAAAAACTCCATTTTGTTAAACTAACAGAAGTAATTTCTGTGCTCAGAACTTACTAAGATAGAACAAAACTGTGCAAAAATATGCCCAAAGTTAAAAGTCAGGAGGCAATTCTCGAGTAAATGACCAGAGGGAATAAATTAAGAATATTTCACTTTCTACAGACAAAAGAGCGACACTTTGGAAAGTAAAATAAAAAATACATATATTACATGTAACAAATTCCAAATCATCTGCTTCTCAGACCTTATGGTGAAATCTATCTTGAGCCTGGCTCCTCTGCTTGCTGCTCTGGTTGACTGAGTTCTAATTTGACCCTTACATGACAAACTCCACCAATGAATAGCAATGAGGAATTCACAAAGAAAGCTATTTCAATATAGTTCTCTCATAGGCACAGACACACATACTGTGTTGGTGTTAAAAGAAACAAAAAAAGCTGGTCAGGTTTTTTTTGTTCCTTTGGACAGAGCAGTCTGTGAAACAAGGCTTAAACTAGAGAAGGAACAAGGGCAGAAGAAACACTTAATAGGAAAACTTGAGAAGGAACTTTGGTTTTAAGGACACAGCAATGAACACTGCAGCTCACCGGCACTACTGCAAGAAAAAATGTGTAATATTTGAGGTTTTACATCAGTAGGAAATTTCATCTGATCATTCAGCAGGAATCTTTTTGTAGAAGTAAATAAACTCTCCAAGTAAATTTGCAGAGTATCATACTATGATCTGGGTTTGTCAACACCAGAACAAGAATGCAGACACACACACATACCTTTGTATGTTCAACACAGTTCCAGCACTTCACTCCCTACTGTCTGTCCCTGGTCAGTAGCACCACAGCATCTCCAATCTTACCATCATGGTTCCCAGTCTATTTAAAAATTAATACTTTAACTAACCTCTTAATTGAAAGCACTGAAATCATACTGTAATAACTTGCAAAAGATACAGTTCTTAGTAAAAAATAATACAGAATTTTCTTATCTCTAATACAATCTCTCTTGTGGATTAATCAGTGCATGTTTAAATGACACCAGTCATTTTTCTACAGCTTCCCTTCAGTAACAAGTCCTCACTTCAGCAGCTTGCTACTAGGAATTTTTTGGGTTTTCCATTCAAAATTTCATGCAGTGCTTTCAGGGCTTGGTGATACAGCGTGCCTACTGAGCTTTAATTATACTGTAGCTCTATTTCTGTAATAAGATACATTTCTATTGCTATATTGTACTCCTAAATGAAAAGGAAAATAAATTAGAGCACATCAGAACACCTTTATAACAACTGCATACATATAATAGCATAAATAATTCAGTAATGTATTAAGACTTCAAATTTAAATATTTTACAAGGGCAATTTTTAAAGTAAATGTTTTAGCCTATGATTAGTTTTATCCAACTAAAAAAAAAATCCATTTCTTCTTCAAATTTATAATTTATAGACCAGAACAGCATAACAGCACCTTTCTGAAGCAGAGCTCTTGCTCTCTAGGACTTGTCTACACTGAATAAGCTGAAGTCCTTCATCTCAGAGCATTCATTATGCCACACTGCCTTCAAAGATCAGTGTTTGTGTTAATTAATCATAAAACAGCACGGCAAAGTAGCATCACATTACCTCACACCTACCAAGTGTCCACACTAAAGTTTAATGGGGTATGTGATAGTCTATAAATTCACACTGTGCTCTGTAAATTCTCTGTGTAAACAAACACTCCCCATGTATTTTCATATAAGGAATAATGGGTTGTTTTTTTTTAATGTTGTAAATATCAAAAAACTAAACAAGGTAGAGCTGGCTGAATTCTGACTTTAGTGCACATCTGCTGAATTAGAATGTAACAGTTAAAAACCCTTTGCTCTTGTTCTATCTCAATAAGTGTTAATTCTGTCAACTCAGCCATGAAAATATTAGCATAATTAATATTTCATTCACTACATAAAGAGAATAATTATTTTGAACAACTTAATTTCTATTTATCTACTTGAGCTGGGTAGCATGTGAGAAACACCACTCTCCTCTCCCCCAAATTAAGCCAACTCTAAATCACACAGAATCACTTAGATTGGAGAAGACCTTCATGATTACCTGAAGTAACCAGCTGAACTCAATGGTGTGTACAAATCTAATACAAAAAATTCAGAATATTGTTAAGATTTCAGCAATTCCACTGGCTTGAAACTTTACATTACAATGAACAGGCCTATGTTTACGTATTCGAGAAACTTTTTTTTTTTTTTTTTGGTCATCCTATAAAAATAAAATGCCATGTCTAAGCTAAAGCTAGAATGAAAAATTTTGCTGTGCTTTTGGAATATGAATAGTAAATTTGCTGCTTTTAAACCTCTGACTCCTTTTCTTCTGCCTTGGAACTTTGAAAACATGATTGCTACCAGCTTGATTAGTTCACAGGCTGACCACTTTAACACCCTAGAACACATGCTGTTGCATCCTAAAGCTGCTGTTTGTCATTGATCTGTCAAAGGTCTCCCCCACTGAAATCAATAAAGAATCTACTTAAAAATATATTGCACTTTGTGGTCCCTTTCTGATTCATGTATATTCAGGTTTCCAAGTATTCTCACAGCTGCTTTTAGCAGAAGCTCTATGTACCAAGCTTCACCACTTCTCTCACCTCAATATGAATCTCACTGACAGCAACTGATGCTTCAGCCACTGTGCTTCCTCTATGAGCAGAATTAGACAATCTGTGCAAACTTCTAGAAAATCCCACTATAACCATTTCACTATTATCTTGTCTTCCAAGCAGTGCAGCTTATGTGAATGCAGCATCAAGCATCAAATTAACTACCAATGCATTGTTGTCTGTGTAGAGTTGTGTTGACGGACCAGGTCTGATCTCATTTTGAAGAGAAACAGCTTCTTACTCTAGAGGCTCTCTTGCAGGCACAGCCACCAAGAATCAATGTCTATTCTTAGAACAGAGCTATTTTAATGAGAAAAAGATAAAGATGAAAAGCAGCATAGTTCATAACTTCACTCCCTAGTTCTTCTAGTATTTTAAAGCTTGGCTTCATTAATATACAATCCAATTTGGCCATAAATAAGCCAATCACACTAACAAATTGCCAGAACCTTATGCAATTACTTCCACAGAATACTTAAAATATTTCACTAACCAATATACAAGTATCCTCATTCTTCTAGGCATCTAGGTGTTTTGAGTTTTGGTAAAAGGGCTTCCATTTTAAGAGACAAGCTTCTGACAGGAATGCAGTCTGAAACTGTGTGTGGAGAACTACAGTTGAGAACAATTATATCTTTATAAGCATTAAATCTCCATTTCACAAAATGCAGGAACAAGAGAGTCAGTGGGTAGGCAGCAATTTCCATAACCAAACCACTTTCTCATTGGCAAAACAGAGTAACTGGAATAATACAGCAAGACTGGAAAATCCTGCAGATGGTCATAATCAGCCTTTCATAAATGGTATTACTGTACTATCTTCTAACAGACAAATTAAATAACAAAATGGCAAACCACTAAGATCAGGTCAGCTATTCAGTCAGGCAGACCAGCAGCCTGCTTCATCTGTTGCAAATGCTAAACCAATCGTGTCAGTAGACAGTGTATTTCAACTAGCTGCCATTAATAACAAAATGGTCATTTCACAGCACAGTTTGAGAGGAGAGTTAAAAAATCCAACTGTGACCCCTCAGAACAGTGAGTGTTTAAGCTCAGTAACAGATGTGTCAAATGACTTATCCCAACCATGAGGAGTTAATTGATGCTATAAATAGTACTCTGCACACACACAAAAAAAAATCCACTTAATTCTTGTATCTAAAGCACACAGTCCAGCTTTCTTATCAGCAAAACTATTTGCCTTTAAATAAGTGGGCTTAGGTGTTTTACACAGAGATTAACACTGAGAGATTATTTGAGTTCAGGCTACTGAGAGATTTCCTTTTATGTTTCAGAAGAACAGCTAAATGAGATCCATAGATTACAGAAGAAAGGCTAATAAAACTGTATAGCTATATTCCTGGGTAATAACGAATGTTTTTTAATTATAGGGCTCCAATCTCAGGGTTTATAAGGGCACTTCCAATTACTACTTTTAAGATTAATGCAAATAAATACATCAAAAGAAAAGAGATCCCTTAACATATCTGACTCAAATACTTAGTATCTCCCATAGCATCTTACACTGATAAACAAACAGGCACTGCAAGGCAAAAAAACCGTCACAGTCCTGAAGTGTTCAGAGCAAGCACCTTCCCTCTGTTTTTCTTACTGTTTTCAGGAGGGGGAAAAAAAAAAAAAAAATCAAAACCAAGAAACCCTCTCCTGTTTTTCTAAATGTGTGTCTTGTTTAATTCTCACAGCCAAATCTAGTGGGTTGTGTGGCTGCTCTGTTCTCCACCAGGGAACTGAAAATATTAGTATAAACAGGAAAGAAAAAAAAAAATCAATATTCATGTTTAATTTTTGAAGCAACTAAATCAAATTAATTGCATTAGCTGCTTACCAACTGCTTACCCACTGCATTAGTCTCCTGTATTTCAACCTCTCTCTTTAAAAACAACCAGATTTTGACCTTACATTGCTTTAAACCAGGAACAGTATCAATGAAGAGGAGATTAAAGCAATATAAAATAAGGGAAGAAACAGAACAAGGCTCACTAGCTCTAATTCTCTCCAGTAACATCTGTCTCAATCTAAATCAAGTAATTTTTGCACCAAGCTAAATTTGGAAGCCTGAGGCCCATTAGACACAAACTATAGATCTGATTTCTTTGAGTCCCTTCCAACCTATATCTCTATGTGCAGATGCAAAGATGGCAGTGATAGACCCTTCACCATTTCAGCATCCGTAAATTCAAAATGCAACCCAAGTTCATTTTAGCCTTGTAAGTTTAGGATGCAATTCAAGTTTGTGCTGATTAACACCACAGCTTTTTAGTGCTATAAGGCAAACACGCATTTGAGAAGTAATAAATAATATCTGAGCAAAATAAAAGTATCATCTAATGTCTTCAATAATAATCCAGTTCATGCATAAAATTATAAAGACAGGAAAAACAGATACATGTTAATGACAGTCTTGGAGAGACTCATTATTCCATATGATGGATTTTGGCACATAGCATCTCTCTAACATTGCCAACAGAACAGTCTTTGTTACACATTGCAAAAATGTCCCACTTCAGAGTATTGCTGCCTGTTTGAGGGACAAAAACAATGTCACAAGAACTGCCAGTTTAACTTCTCTGTTTTCAGGTGCAAGGCATTGCTGAACCTTCAAAGCAGAAATCTTTATAACTCAGAAGCATTTTCTGTTCTATTAGCCATGTATATGGCCTTTTTTGGGGCTACATTAACAGTGAAAAAATATCCTTCAGGGAAAAATGTTCAGGACATGCCTCGTTCGTATCATTGGGTAAGTCAAGATGCCATAGTAACCCCACTCCAGACTCAAGCATTTACTTGTTTAGATCTTCAATTGCATGAAACAGAGAAGCAGAGCTGTGCTAAGCCTGCAAAGCGTAACATTAATATATTTATATAAAAACATTTTTATTTCATCACTGCAAGAAGCAATTTTCACAATGAAGATTCATATCTTTATTATAAGAGCTTTTTATTCACTGGCTTGCAGCTCAATCAAAATTTAAACATTTGAGCTGAATTTTCCCTGGTAGATCTTTCCTTCAGGCTGAACTTCTCTTTTAAGAAAACTCCACCTAGGATAATTTGACTGTTTCTCATATCAGTGAGGGCAATTTTTGTGCAAGTTTCTTACATCAGTGGCTCCAAATACACGGTCAAGCAGCTCCTATCAGTCAGCAGCCCTACAGCTGCCAGCATGGCCCAGGGATAAGGTGTCTCCCTTCTGCTCTGTGTGCAGCTGAAAGGGTGGCAGAGGTCCCCACAATCTGGCAGCTGGCAACATACCAACAACAATACTCATCATCCAGGATTCCCCTCTTCCTGCCTATAAAACCTGTTCAGAATTTGACCTTCTCATAAGCCTCCATTTCAAACGGACAACTACCAGATGTAAACTGCATCTTCCGTGCTGAGCTTAACCTTGATCTGAAGATCATTAGGAACTGGGAAAGTATCGGATTTAGGGGGTTACTATCAATTTTCTTTTGGACAAATATTTTCTTCCAGATAGCTATAGTTAGATGCTGACCTCATCCCTTCCAAGGCCATCATACTTTAGTATCTTTGACTAAATATTAATGCCTTTTTAGCTTTTATCACCCATCAATAATATTTCTTCTTTCCAGGAATGTACTTATTACTTAATTACAGTTATTTGGAAGCAGAAAATATTTCTTCCATATCACTGAAGATCTGCTCCAAGAACCAACTTTCTATTCAAGCATCCCTTTTTAATAACCTTTCTGCTGATAACTGTGCTGGTCGTAAAAATAATTTTAACTGTCTAGCCACCTCAAACATTTAAAACAAGTTCTCTCTATTATATTAAAATCCTGCACTGTATAAATAGGAATGTATTCCAGCTTCTAACACTTTTAACTCATTTCATTAAGACTATGTAAGTAACAGAGGTAAGAAGCAAACAACTCAGATAGTAAATATTTTGCAAACTCTGTTGAGAATCCTTCCTACAAGCAGCTTTAAAATTCAACAGGCTATACACATTTTCAGTTTTGATATAGATAAGAGGGACAATGTTTAATCTAAAAATAACCAAGTGAAAATGGAAGGAGCTTTATAAAAATCAGTAACATGATATTTGTTATTCAGAGGATAATTTTAGGAGAATGCTTGGTTAAAATTATAATGCACCTACCTCGAGAAAAATAAAATAGAAGGGAGTAATACTTCAGAAAAATAAACAACCAAGTACTTGAATATTTTATCCCATTATTCACCACCAAGCCCCCAGATTTAAGACAGACACACTGAATTCTGAGGGGAATTCACAGCAAGTGAAAACATTTGTGGTCATCCTCTAAGCAACCAGAGGACTGGCCTTTTGATCTCAAGACACAGCTGGCAGGGAGGAAATGGGGAGAGGAAGACACAACTTGAGAGTATGACCCTTACTGCAGAAAGGGGTGAAATGCAAGACATAACAACAGCCTTTCTCCTAGCTTGTTCAGGTGCAGAAAAACCTCAGGAAAGTGTGAGCACAAGCTGAGAACAGGATAGGAAAGTAATACTTAAGAGTCCATCTGCTGTAAATGTAGCTGTAGAAGAAGTCACACAGTAAGAGACATTCCCTGCTCTGTCAGGGACAGAATGAAACTAAATGAGGATTTCCATGGCAGAAGAAGGGACACATCAATCAGAGATGGTGTGAAGTCACAAAAAAGAAAATTGTCACTTCTGTTTTCCTCAGCTAACACTTGGATTTTACCCTCACTGGTGCCTCAGTTCTCAAAACATTATAGAATTACAGAGGCTTCTGTCCTAATTGTGCAGTTTCAGGGTTTATCATGGGTATTGCCTTCTTTCTGCCTCAATCATCCTACTACTACTTGAAAACAAATCTTCGTAGGCCTTCATTAGCATGCAAACCAATGAATTCTGAGGTGTAAAGATAACTTAAAAAAATAAAAGGGCAATGATTTAAGAACATAAATAATGACAAAGCAGCAAAATACTCAAGAAACTTGTTGAGCAACTACAGAAAACCAATACCTTTTACAGTGTTTCTTTCTTGTAGTGGCTTTAAGATAGAAATTCTCTTTTGGTTCGATGATAACTCTGTCAGAGAAACAAAGAAACATAACAAAAAGATTTTAGTTCCATCTAGGGGAAGTAAGAAGGGGGAATTATTTTTAAATAATTGATAACATTTACATAATACAGCAGAAATCTATTTGTTGTATCTCTCCTTGGTTCTCCTTCCCTTCCCAAGTCATGCTGGCATACAAAAAAAGTTATTTCTGACATCTATTCCACCAACATCTGAGATGCCAAGAAAAACCCACAGCAGTGGAGCACAGAAAGTAATCTCCAAAGAAAGAACTTATTGGGCTAACTAGCTCTTCCAGTCCTCTTGATTTCTTCTCCAGTGCCACCCACTGTTTTTATATGAAACATTTCAAAACTCAGAATTTAATCCGGTATCTATTAAATTCCCCATTGATTCACAGATTTAAAAGCCAAAGATGTTTCCTTCACAAGCATACCCCATAGCATTTTCAGTCATCCTGGTCTAAATGCCATCTAATGACTCTAAAAAATGTCAACTGTGGCTACATAAATACACCACACCTTGCTCGACATTTTTTCTTCTAGCAGCAGGAAATACGAGAAATTAGGACAGAAGACATTCACCTTTCCAATTCACCACAAAGAACTCAACATTTTGCAACAGCTCATTTTTTGTTTAAGCTTCAAGTAGCATTCCCATTACAGCCTTCCCACTCCTAGAAGTTTCTCATACAGATAACAAGCAGGATGCTTTGTCTTGGATTCCTAGCTTACTTCTCTGTTTCTGAGAACAGAATATTTTGAGTAGATTCCTGCAGATCATCCTTGCTTAGTTACACTCAGGCTAAAGTTTACCCATAACACATCATGCCTCTACCCTTCCACTTCTAGCCTGCAATGTAGCTTCACTGTGAGACCCTTCCTCTCTGCTCCTGCTTTTGCTGGAAGGTACAGTAAGGCCAAATACGTGTATCAATGCTCAGTGAAGAAAAACACTTCAACCCTTCAGACTCACTGTAACTAAACAGATGCTACAACAAAATTATACCTCTCTGATGTAAGATGAGGGTTTCTTTGAAGCCTAATTTCTATTACCTCTTTTATCTCACAATAAGAATATTACTACCTCCTCTAAGTAGGCTAATTTTATGTATTTTATGGCAATATTCTCAATTTTTAAGCCAGAAATAATTTGTGATTTATGTTTAGTGTCACCTGGAGCAGACAAAAACTACTGAAAAAATACTTCACTTGACTTTTCCTTCCTCCTTTAGCACCCATATATTTTTTTTTAGCTGATTCAGAGCCAAGAAGACGAGCAGCCTAAGCATTTGTCTTGACTTGGGACATACTGGGTAAGACGCAGATCCACTAGAGCCTTCATAAATGGCTGTGGGCTATTTAACCTCCTTTTAGCATATAATCTGGGAAGAAGCTGCATTTTTTCCCATTTCACAATTTCTCATTTACAAAAACCCACAAAAATAATGAGGTATCAGGTACTTCAGAACAGTCCCTATTGTTCTGTCTGCGTTCTGGCAAGCAGCTGGATCAGTTATTGCTGACAGACCATGCTGTTCTCATCATATTCACAGGGGTACAGTCTAACTGACACTGGGAAACCACATGTTGGTTTGTATTGGCTGATGCCAGCTGAGACCTTAAGCTCAAAATCCTGGGAAGCCTGGAGCTTGCTGAGGCTCATGGCTAGATTGCAAAGTTCCTTCTCCAACCCTTGGTTGCTATCCATTTGATAATGTACATTTGATAATGACCTGTACTGCAGGAGAGAGGGAGCAGGGAAAAAACCCCACCAGCTTGGACCACATGACATTTAATAAAATGCCTGCACTTCATTACAGAAATGCTGCTTGATTCCAGTGATATACTTTTATCACTAATTTTGATCAAGTACCTTACAACTCTCAGATAAGAAAGGTGGAGAAAAACCTGTGATGCCTTTTCAAATTGCTTGTTATCTCTCACTTGTAACTAATTACCCCAGCCACAGTTACGAGTTTCTGAGCTGTTTTATGTTAGCTCACCAACAAATGACTAAAAAAAAATAAAATCTGACTATTAGACTCTATCTATAATCACTAATTAAGATAATTATTTTCAGAATAAGGAACTTAGCAGCACATCACGACATTGACACTGCAAAATGCATGTGAAAGTAAAGCATCAGCAAACAATTTTTTTGCCATTCAGCGAGTTCCACAATTGCATCCCAACCACCGCTCCATTCTTTTCCTACTTCAGTGAACATAATTAGTCATTAAAACTTCTTTCTAATATGGTGAAAGTGTGAGTAGCTTATTGGACTATAGGAAAGCGTAGGGACAAATTTTGATGCTGTTTCTACAGATTCATAGCTACAGCCCACACACCACCTATTTGAAACCCCGAATCAGCCTTAATGGACTGATGTTTCTCTTGCTTACTGCAGGGTATCACAGCCCAACTTCAGCTAACAAGAATTACACCAAAGGAGAAGAGCTCACTTGGTCCCAAATCAAATTTGTCCATGTTTTGTTTGTATTGATTGCAAGAAGCTCATACCCTCCAACTGTATAAATCAGATAAATCACCAGAAGTACAGGCAGAGCTGAATAATATTCTTTGAGATGTACTTTACATCTGCTGTGATTTACTGTTATTAACTAAGAGACAAGGAGGTGAAAGATTTTTTTTCCACTAAGCTCCTTTCTTCCTTCACCTCATACCCCTATTTGCCAAATAGTTATTTTATTTCACAGAGAAATGTAGGATATTCTGACTGAAAACATAGTTCTGCTTTTATATAAGATAGGTGGCAAACATGAGGTATCTACATTATACAGCTCAGTATGTGGGCACACTCTGTCATAACTTGCACCAAAACATATGAAACAGTCAAGGGAAGTGAGGTCCCTCCACTTAAAGATGTGATACAAACACAGCTATCACAAAGCACACCTAACAGCAACACTCTACACCCCTTATAAGGCTTTCCATCAAAAGAGATGGGGTATAAACTGTGTGATATTCTAATATTTACACACACTTATATTTAGAAATTTATTTAAAACAGCATTATTTTTGTGTTACTTATGAACTTTGAGTTCCTTTACAAATTCCTTCTCGTTCTTAATTATAATGTAAATCAGCGTGTTAACATCAAGCAAGCAAGCATTAAATAAACCAGCTGATACAAACAGGGACAAAGTTGGGACAGAAGCAGTGGCAGAATGCCCAGAAAGTTACAAAGCCCCTCTGAATGACTCTGTCAGTGTGGATAGACACAGACCTTTCAAAACAGATGCTCTGGGTAATAGCAGTTACTGCCAATAAATTTTATATAAGTATTACAAAAGTGGTAAAGAGCCCATGCATCAGTACACAGACATGTCATAGATAAGAACTGTGGCTTTTTTAAATGTCAGGACTGAAAACATACAACAGCCTATAAAATGTTGTTCAAGTCGTTACATGCTAACACTGATGTAAATCATTTATTAAGGAAACGATGCCTGAACTAACTTTGGCAAACTAGATGTGCCTATTTCCTGTGTGCTGATAAAGACATGACATATTAAAAGAGAATTTATGAAGTAAAGAACTACAAAAGCCAATGTATAGTGATTCATTTCAATGTGCTATTATACAAGGAAGTAAAATTAAATCTAATCCTTCCTACTGAAGGAAATGTCACAGACTTTTATGCATTTGGTAAATTAATATTTCTAAGAAGCCCAGGCAGTTTCACGTTTTTAATAGAGAACTAGGATTTTCTCCTAAACATCAAACAGAGAAGTTGCATTAAAACTACAGCTTCTTGATTGCCACAAACCTAAATGAAAGTATTTCCAAGATTTGTTTTCTATCATGTCATACAGATTAGCAACTGTACACACCTGGGAGATTTGCAAAATCCACCAAGTAGCCATGAATTATACATTCTTAACTCTTTAAAATTAATGCATAATAACCTTCCTATGAAGAGCCTGCTGACAGTTGCTAGTACTATTTTCCTAATATTTCTCATTACAAATATAGATATCTAGGAAAAAAACCAGCAGGTATACACAGAATCTAATACCGCACAGGTACACATATATATTACACACACATGTAATAAGTAAGGCTTTGCCAACAACATTATTTCAAGATTTTACGTAGCAATAAAACTGTAGTTGAACATAATTTATAAAAGATATAATTTAATATTTTACAGTCTAATATGCATAAGAATTCATCACACCCAATTAAATCAAAACACAGCACTTGATCACCTTTTATGCAAATTTTAGAAAAGGAATTTTGTTATATTATCTGCTAATATGGAGTATCATTTAATTTAGCTGATGAATTACCTAATTTTGTTTTCAAGTATACTAAGGAAATCCCAATCAAACATGATAGCTTTCCACGGGGTAACCAAAGTCACCTTTTATGTATTACAGAAACAGGATAAATTATTCATTTTAATGGGAGGCAAAGGTGACCTTCTAAAAATTTATATTGAAATTTAATCTTGAAAGAAAGAGGAAAATAAATCCTGGTCTTAGTGATAATACAACATTAGTGCCAGTAAAGTTCACAACTGTGGAAAACTCTGGTTGCAGCTGGTTATATTATCCAGGGAAGAAATTCTTCTAAATCAAGCCAGACCCAGTTCAGTAATCACTTACATGATTGTTCACTGTGAGGCCTGTAAATTCTGCTTAAAAAAACCCCAATACAACAGCACTGAAGCTACTGACTGACCAAGAGTCTCTTAACATGCTTTTGTTTCTTCTTTCTAGAAGCTGTGCATATGTATTTGGTTACCCAAAACCCAAATCTCTCCCATCACCTTCATTTCATAGCTCTGAAGGGCCACTGCAGGATCCAGTGGTTTTAGCTAAATTATCACCAGGTTCATCTGCCTCAGCTCAGACAAGAGTGGGAGACACTATCCCACAGCGCGCTGAAAGTGCGAGTAGGACCTGCCAGAGGGCAAGCAAACCCAACTGATAATGGACAACACAAGCAGAACAGCAAAGAGATCTGCTGGTGACAGAGTCATGTTGAAAACAAAGCTTTAGGTTCATGGTTTTAAGTAAAACACCAGTTTGTTTTTTTTTTTAATCTAGGTTGAATCACCCTTTTACAAATTTCAACAACTCCCAAACCAACATTTATACTTCGCAAGAACTGGTGGTGAGAAATCATTCCTCAATCCATTTGCTGAAGAATGTTTCACTTAGTACAGATTCTGACACAAAAAACATAGAATTGTAGAATCCTCTAGGTTGGAAAAGACCTTTAAGTCCAACCTTTAACCCTACTGTACCATGTTTAATGCTAAACCATATCCCCAAGCACCACATCTGTACAACTTTAAAACACATCCAGGGATGCTGACTCCACCACCTCTCTGGGCAGCCTGTTCCAATGCCTGACAACTCTTAAAGAGAAATTTTTTTTCCTAACGTCCACCCTAAACCTCCCCTGGTGTAGCTAAATTGTAGTCAAACTGGTAAGATCAAGATCTGAGTAGAAGTTTAATTTCTTTTCTTGGAGCTTACACTTTTTTTTCCCCAACAGTACATTATACACCAACTTGTTCAACACCAACCGTAAGCTTAATGTTAAACTAATAAACCTAAATTTGTGTAAGAATTATTTTAGATTTGAAAAATGTGCTTTGCAAAAGACCTGTTTTCTAAGACAGCACTTTCTAGTTACTAGTAATTCTATTCCTGTTAATAACTGTGTTGTACAGTGAATTTGCAGGACAAAATTTAATTTTAACATTTCCAAATGATGTAAATACCATTGAAGTTGTTTAAAAAAAGTATGAATTTTCAGTTCAGCCACCCCCAACTATAAAAATAATGAAAAGCCAAAATGATCTTTGCTTCTCATAGACTTTTAAATTCAGAGTTACACAGCTTCCTAACCAATGAAGAAGTCCAATTAGGAGTCTGGAGGGTGAGAAAAGGCTTCCTAGCTTGATTTCCTAATTCAAGATTATTGCCCCTGCACAGAGGACCAGCAGGCTGCAGCCTAAACAGAGCAGAAAGACAGAAGACACCAAAGAAAACAAGGAGAGACAACGAGAAATGCAGTATCTAAAAAGTAAAAGAGGAGAGGAAAGAAGCAAGTCGCTTAATTTCTGGGTGAATAGCCAAGTTCAACACTGACTGCAAGACATAAAATACAGAAGACTGCAGCTGTGAATTCAGCCAAGGATTTGTATTTTAATTTCTTGAGGAGACCTATTTAATTCACTCTCATATTTAATTGAAATAGTAGACAAAAAGAACTGAGAAATTAAGGTCTCCCACGTGGCCTCTATTTGAAAATGTTCTGATGAAGACGAGAAAGGTCTTGCCTACAAAAAGAGAAAGGAAGTTTAATATGTGTGTCATGGCCACTCTACTGGATTTTAAATTTATTTACTGTACAGTCAATCTATAAAGTTAAGAGTGTCTTTAAATAACTCCTTCAGCAAACTATAAAAAGGAAATCTTTGTTGACAATTTTAATTCAAAAAAGAAAATAGCCATTTACAATTACTATCTTACTGGACTCATACAGCATAGATTAGCTGCTATGAAACAGCACAATGCTGTGTAACAGTTTCATTATGATTACAATAACCAAAAGCCCTCTGCAGTCAACACTGACAGACGTTTCTGTGTTGATCTGAGATCATTCTATCATGTTAATTATGCTGCCCTGACTGCCAGTGGCTAACATCGACTGGCTTGGCAGTTATGCTGGCAAGGTCTCAACTCTGAACAAAAGGCAGCTACCAGATATTCTGTCAAGCTAGGAAACTTCTTCCCAAAAACACATACTTGAAAAATGTCCAGCTCCTTCTGAGCACACTCTCTGTGCCCAAATGGAAGAAGGAAACCAGCCTGAAAGAAAGCTTAACAACTAACAGTATTTTGTGAATAAAATCATAGGGTAGCCTAGCTTAATTCCAGAACTGCATTTTCTCTATAAATCTGCATTCATACCAAACAGTTTTCCTAGTCTATGCTGACAGCTAGAACACTTAAAATAGTCACTATTACAATGGTACCTAACCCCTGTCACTAGCATGAAGACCTTCTACCACAGACAGATTACCATTATTTATTAACGATGTTAAAAGAAAGGACTTTAAAATGCAGGTAAAATTGGAGAAATCTCATAGAGAATGACAGTTTGCTGAAGGTCAGAGCCATGAGTGAGAAGCCTGTCTCCTGAATCTCAAAACTAATCCTTAACATGAGTGACGGCTTCCTCTTGTCCTTTGGAAAGACAGACAACTGAATGAGACCTCAGCCACACCTCCAACTCTTCCTGTTACTGCCATGAAACAGATTTTTTTTTTTTTTTTTTTTTTTTTAAACAACAGAAAACTAGCTTGAAACAACTGGGAGTCCCACAGCAAACCTGCAGAATCCATAGCACTCTTATGGATTATAGGAAGTGCACACATTTTCTAGAAAACTGATCACATGGACGCGTGTGAATGCATTCTCCTTTTTCTAAGAACTACTGGTGGGATGTGTTAGAGAAAAGCTAAACAAGAACATGTGTTAGGATTCTGAGAAAGTACAAGCAGCCAGTATTAAAAAAAAAAAAAAAAAAAAGAGAGAGAAAGAAAAAAAAGGCAGATTTATTTCAATAGTTGCCTGTTTTTTAAAACCTGCAGGCTCAGATCACTACTAATTTGGTGATCAGAGTAAACTGGTTAATCTAGTTCAGTGACAGCTTGACCTTACACAGTCCCAAACACTGCATTTTATTACTAGTGGAGACAGAAACAAGAGACCAAAGACATCTCTGAAAGGCCAAATTTTCCATCTATATACAGCAGTGGTAGCACTGAAGAATACAGCACATGCTAGAAAGCCTAGCAATGAAACATGCTGACACCAAATAAATTTACGAGTGGGAAGAACACAGAAGCACTGGCAAGGAAAGGCGCTCAAGAGACCTGCATTTCCCACTGTAAACGGGGACAGTGGTGCCAAGTGTGAACTGGCAAAGGAAGCATGTGCCAAAATGCATCTGGAGCTAAACACAGGGAGCTGTCATAATGCCTGTCAGTAGAGCCACAATCACTGTCTTTATCTCTCTCAGTGTTGGCATTTTGTGTGGCTGATAACTTATCAGATAAATATTGACTAATTGATATTAATACTTTTGATACCTGATTTAGTGATTGCAGAACTTTCTGTGCAGTTAGGCAGAGTCAAAACAAGCAGAACAAAAATAGATGCAAGCAGGTAAATGAGGAAAATAAGGTTAACAGCAAGGAAAGCACACACTATGTCTGTCCTACAGAGCTACCCCTTGGCCAGGAAAGAGAATAGGTAATTAATTAATAGAAAATAAATAAACAGGATAGCAATTCACATATATTTGCACCATGCTCTACCTCCTGTTGTTCATGTTGGCAGTAGCATTAAATTACATTCTTGGTAAGATCTGTAAGTGTGGAACCGCATTGCTGTTAAACTTTCTGTATTTATCAGTATCCTTTAGATACACCTGTTGAATCAGTTTTTCAGTACATGTAACATTTCTCCTTTTGCTCCCAAAACAATGAGAAATAAAATGAGAAGAAAAGAGGTTGGAGAAACTAACAGTGGCATACCATTTGCAAAAGTGGATACACTGTGCTGCACTCAGATGTAATTGAGATCTCGTGCCTTACAGAACCTTTTTGTTGAAGCACGCTGCTCATTATAGTTCAAGCTCACAGGAATGGAGCGGGCAGAACGGGGAGTAAGATGACATGGGAAACCACAAAGCAATAAAAAGGTTGGCAGATCTAATTTTAGTTCTGCCAGCCTGGACAGTGTCCTCTTAACAAGCACCGAATGTGATAAAACCAATGAATAGCCCTAACCGGCAAAAAGCCAAAAGCAGTAACTCTATCACACAAGTCTTATTTGATCTTAAATATTTATAATCTTCATATTTAAGAGATAGAATATGGCTGCACATCTGTTCTTTTAATCTGAACACATGCCTTTCAATGTAAGCAGCTAAGCAACTGCAAATGCTGCAGTCATGACACTTCTTTGGGACTTTGCAATCAAGCTTGCAGTCTGACTCCATCATTAGGAGGCTGTGGCAGACCAGGAGGGTTTCAGATGCTAGCTAGGTTTCTCCTCTCTCATTATTTTATTCCTCCTGAATGGTTCAGTGATGCCTCTGGTTTCTGTGGCATGCAAAATGTAGCAAAGGATTGATGAGGCCAAATATAATGGTCTCAGAAAACTCAGCTTGACTAGTTACTTATTAGAAAAAGAAAATATATTTCATACAAGTACCTTGGAAACCAGCAAGTTTTTATTTTCAGTCACAACAGTGTGACAGGCTGAAGGTGCTCTCAGCTCTCAAAACATACAGAAATTAAAGGGACCCTGTCAATACAGTATCAGATATTATGACACTGTATCAGCCTTGCAAAATTGCACAAAAATAGACTTCTGTGACTTCCTAGAATAATTGTAATGAGCGAACAAATAATATTTTACTCGATGTCAAAAAAAGTCATCACCGTAAGTAGGCTGAAAAAAAAATATCTGCAAAGCTTGTATATATTAAGCTGCTCAGATAATGCTAATGCATTTCCACAATAAAATAAAACTGCTATTTCCTCTAGGCCTTATCCAGGTTTTACTTTTTGGTCGCTTAGGATGGGAGATGGACGTTTCTGTGTGTCCAGACACTAAAAGAAAGCACAGAAGCAAATCTACTGTCCACTCAAACCCTGCTATTAACTTATGGTGATGAACAGTACCAGAGTTTGAACAACAAAAAGTGAATTTTATAATATTAAATAACATCTCATCATTGACAAAAATGTCTGGACATTTTTTGCAAATTTTGGTAAAGCTATAGGATGTATTTTCTTAGAATTTTTATATGTATAACTTTATTATTTAAAATTCTAAGTCTCTGCAACTGTTAATGACACACAGCTCTATAGGAAGGCAATAGGAAATTAGATTGTCCAAGAACTACGTAATCTCACTCTAGATGTTAATTAAAAGAAATCACTAAACTCACAGAAGTTTAAATCAATAAAAAATAAAAGTCCACATTTAGGTGGCATAAAAATCTGAGGCTAAGGCCATGATAAATCTAATATTACTCTGTGTTCACTAGTATTAAGATCTACAAACTGCAATATCTTTTTTGGTGAAAGTCACAATCTAACATTCTTTTAATGAAAAGTTGTTTAGGAATACGACTCAGCTTTTGCTGGGTCTCTGTGATTTACCATTTTGAAGGGCAGATTTTAATTGTATGTGTGTCAATCATAAACCCGTCCGATCGTCATGGAAACACAAAGTCATTCCAATGAGGACTCCAATGATTAACTTGGCTGCTGGAACAAAAGTTTTATTGCTGCAATTTACTGAAGCTGTCTGATTTGCATATATTAAGCTGAATGGAATCACGGTAATGGCCAAGCTGCTGGACACAGTCCTCTGCCAAGACTTTAAATCGATTTGATACTTAAATTCTTTTCAGAAAACATGCATTATTCTGATTGTATCTAAGCCAGCTGGATATTACAGGGCATGCTTCCATTCTGTAAGACTCCCATGTTTCTGTCCACCCTCAAACACAATTAAGTTAATTGGATCAATCGAGAATTTGAGGCATAAGCAAGGCTTAATATACTGCTTTGACAGGTATTGTGATTCTTACAATGGCAATTAATGTGATATCCCTGTATCTTTGACAGGTGATTTTCAATGCAGTCACACTAGTGAGGTCATCATTCCATTACCAAATGTGGAAACCCCCTTACTTGGCCTCAAAATTCCTCAAAATTCTGCCTTGTGATCTGTAATTATGGCTACCCTCACAACAGGATGTATGTTGCTTTGAGGCAGGGCAGTGCTACTAGCATTGTTTTGCAGACCGGGAGATGAAAGAATGAGAATCTTATACCTGTGTTCACTAAGCTTTTTAGGTACCTAGATCTCCACTGACTGTGGAAGAGTTAGGACTAACTCATCTAAGGTACAGCAGAAAACCAAGAAGCCTATAACCATCCTTACAGGTCTTCCCAGACCTTCCAATTTTCTTCTTTCTTTTTCTAGATTTTTCAGTTCTTATATTACTGCCCTGAACTCCAGCCATTCTTCCTCTTCTAACAAACATATGCACATAGATTATCATTCCTTTTTTGCCACCCATGCATTGACTGGGTTATCCATTTTTTTCATTAATACTGTGAATAAATTACAGAAGAAGCACATACTGTTGAGTAACCAGCAACTGAAATCTAAAAAGCCCCGTTCCTTATTTATACACATTTACCATGCAGCACATACCAAAAAAGCAGGCATGTTCCTTGCTGCACATGGATTGCACAGAATATGTATCTGTTAGCTGCTATGCCACAGGAACTTTCAAATCCTAAATACATTTTAGCCCCTGAAGAGAGATCTGTAAAAGCAGTGGTCTGCTATCAAAAGCTCCAAATTCCACTCATCAGTAATAACTTAAATAAATACCACCATTAGCATCATAATGCAAATATTTTACATATATAGAGCTTTTTCAACTTCAGACATCAATCTATTTTCCAAGGGAAGTAAAGATATCAACAGTAACTGCTACTGGAGACACACCATACTGCATCCAAGGTAAAATGCACAGAAAAACCTGGGATTATAAACTATTTTTTACTTTCATATCCTATTCCTATTCTTTGATCAAGATGCTGACTGCTAAGAATGGGACAGCTCAAACGGGAACCAAAAAAATCCATTAACATTCAAACCTGTAGATAACAGTACATATTTCCACATGCATTTATGATTTCCAGCACACACAGACTGGTGTGTTCAAACATCTCTGAAGTAATTTTCAGAGCCTCTGTGAAAATGTAGTAACTATAGTCCTCATTAACTGTAGTTTCAATGCATGTAAGTGCCAGGTGACTGCAGCAGTGAGCAGGCCTGCTGCCTGCTCTGGCTGAACCATCAAACTGAATCTGAAGACTTCAACTTCTACAATTTTTAGCAGATAAAGTTTTATGGTAGATAAACATACAAGCTTCCACACATTCATGAGCATGCTTCAAATTATAATGGTGCTGCTGAAATCTTACATAATTTTATAAAAGAAACATATCTTTATTGATGCAGTTTCTACACACCTTTAAACTCCGCTATTTCACTTCAATGTCTATAATATCCTTTTTCATTTATACACTAACTCCAATGATTTTTTCGTATCACAAAAATGAAAAAGAGGACATCAGCTCATTCTGCTGTAAAATTAAACAACTTTAATTCTCTACAAAAGAATTGGACTGCAGAAACTATCCAAGCTAAATCTAGAAAACTGGGAATAGAAGAAAAGAATGAAGATTTTCTTTATTGGAATAAGGGAACACGGCAGCATACAACTAGATCAAATACTTCATGTCATAAAAACTAATTTGCAGTAAGTCTTGATAAAAATTACTCTTTATGTGTGTGTGTCCAATATACACATAAGGGTTTGATGGAAATAACAGCAGTGATAAACAGCTACCCACGTGCATAATCAAGGCAGTTGTAACTAAAAGTAGGATCAGACACAGTCACTCTCCCAGTTACGGAAGTGGAACGTTGGAGTAAGATAGAAGTAATCAAAGCTGTCAAGCTGTATCTGTGACTGTGGGACTTGTTAAAATCACAGTTAAATGGTAATCATTAAATTGATTTTAGGGGATAGAGGAATGCTTTTTCATGATTTAGAGAAAAAATATTCCCAAGTGAATATCTGATCATTTTATGTTTCCGTTTCATTAAAGAAGATGCAGTTAAATCAGAAGAGGTAAAACAGGGTACAGTGTTACTATTTAATCATATCTAGTAATATGTTACCCAGTCATTACCCTGAAATTTAATTCCCCTGCCATAGCTCTATTTGGTTTTTACATCTACTGTAGAATTGTGCAACCTCCACATTATTCCTTGTCTATAAAACTATTCTTCTGAGTCCAGCTGAGAAAGAAATCAGCTAATTTAAAAAATCCTCTTTATCCAGAAACATATGAACAAAGCCAAAAATGTCATTCTAAGTGCTGAGCTTTCCTTTCAGTTTATTATACCAATTTACTCAGATTCACTCACCATCAGCAGCCCTTGGACTTAAATTTCTCAACTCTTTATTAACACACACACTGCCTAGGACAAAAAGTACTAGTGACAATTCTTACTACAGAGACAACTACTTGAAATTTATAAATAAATGTATAGGCTCTGTCAAAATCTACTTTGAAGAACAAAGCTATGACAGTTAACATGTTTTATTAAGTAATGAGAAAATAATGGATGCAGAATTGCACCCAGTACTCATGCTATTAGTCCTACCGGAGCTGCGAAGAGTAGCCATGTGACTGCGACTGCCCTGAAGCCACGGTCTGGAGGGGATGAAATTTCATGCTACAATATCTAAAATTATGCAGAAGCTGGAACAAATTCAACATCAGTACAAGTCTACTGAAGTCTAAGCCTTAAATATTTCAGCTATTCCAGTACTCCAGACCTGTACTCTCTAACAGTGGCCTATAGCTGATGCCAAGGAAAAGTACAGAGACAAACTTACAGTAATACTTTCTCAGGATGATGTTACACGCAGAAGGAATGTGGGCTGCCATCCTGGATAAGGAATCTGGATGTTCTACTACAGCAGAAGCATCTGTAGTACAGCACAAATACTGTGGAGCTGCATAGAAAGAGCTTTCTGACTCCTTGGAATGTGGTGCAATACAGTGGTTTACCACTAGATCCCTGAACCTGAAATCTTTCAGTCAAACTATCTCTTTTGTAAAGAAAGCCAGGGAATTAAAGAATTCAGAATGGATTGCAGATTACAGATTTGGGGGGTGCTTCTAACACTTGAGTGTGAAAAGTGTTCGCTTCCTATATATTTCCTCTACTGCATTATACTAGTTTTGTCATTGAGAAATTGACAAAGTGAGTTCAGATTTATCCTTCCTCCAGTCTACCACTACAACATTGATCCCAGATCTCTCTTTTTTTCTACTTAATCTTCTTCTCTGTATTGTGTCATTAGCTCCCATGATAACCTGAGAAGAACAGGTTTTTTAAGAGAAACTTGAGGATAATGTGGAGTATATTGTAATTTTAGAAAGCTAAACAGAGCTAAGCCATACAGTCTTACATTTTAATATGATGTAATTTAAGGCTACTTTTATTTCTTTTTTACAAGCTAAGACAGCCCTGTTCTTTACAATATTTTGCTCTTCAAATGGGTCTTCTAAAACTGTCTGGTTTTCCTGAAACCAACTTTTGATAATTTGTTCTGGATGTTCTCCAGGACAAGAAAGAAACTGGTGCACTGCAATCTCAGGTATCACCATAGACTTTGTAAACATATCCCTGACTGCTGTACACTTCACCATGAATTAAACTAATCTAAGGTGTTCCCCTGTAATATGTCTCTATATTGAACTAAATGAATCCTTCTGGCTCTGTAAATACAGATGAACCAAGTTTAACTAATCTGATACAAAGATTAAGTTTGGATCTCAATTCCTTGCCTTCATGGTAACTTCAAAATATTAACCAGTCAGTTATAGAGCCATGTCTCTGAGACCTAAACACAGTACTAGTCCATGACTAGGCATGAGAGGTGCTAAAAAAAGAAACAACCTTGAACAACAAAAAACCCCTAAAATTCACCTAGCACTTTTGGGGGCATTCAAGAACAATGTCATATCTTTGTACCTATTTTTAAAAACAAAGGGACTGAAGTGAGATTAAAAAAAAAACAAATCATATCCTGATTTTTTTGTGCTAAATCACCTGTTTTTTTTCAATATATGCAATTTATGTTCATCTCAGGCAGTGTCCAAGATCTAGTGGTCCAAACAGATACATATATGAAAACTATGAACTTCTGTCACATTTAAAACTTTACTGTCATTTAAAACTTCACTTGCTAACTGTTTATTCTGGCTCTCTAAAATTGGGATAATTCAGAAATTTAATGCAACAGTCCTTGCAAAATCTTGTTTGATAGACAGTACTTTGAAGATATAAAAAACCCCAAATGCTGTTTAACGACTCGAATTGTCTAGTAGCAAGTAAGCTACTGCAATAGAAGCAGGCAGCAAATGCCTAAAGCAGAATTTCACTTGTTTGGATTGTTTACTAGAGAGATTTAATTGACACACCAGCAGGTTATTTTGCTGATCTCACTCCCTGTTCTCTGGTTCCACTCACAGATGAGTCAATGCTGTTCAAATCTAGTTACCTGCCTCTGTGGCTTCAAAACATCTGACTGTGCAAATTATTATTTTATCCCTTTTCATTTGGTAGGCTCGCTGTGTTATGCACAATACTGTCATAAAGAGATATTATCTCCTCTTCTACAAATTCAATACATCTTATAATTAAGAATTATTTATTAATACCCCTGTACCTGTCAAGCCATTAACCCCACACAAGACAAATGAAATCAGATCTCCCAGCAACCCTGTTAAAATGGAGTAGGATCAAGATTAAAAACTCTTGCTGCTCATCTTAAGGCTTCTCTTCTAAGGTGGTCACTTAACATTTTTTGGGCAAACTGCTGTGAGGAATGTCAATCCACGACAGCAAGCAACCTACCTTAGTAACTGGAAAATACCAAGCCTGTCTTTGGGCTTGTGGCTGAAATTGCTCCAGCTCTGGAGTTCCCCAGCGGTGAACAGCAGGCAGGACATTGCCAGCTCCGGATAACACGTGCCCTCTCCTGGCAGATCCAAGCAATATTCTAGGATGGCTGGTGCCTGCCTGGATGAAGACTAGTCCCTCGGCTAGTAATACCAATGCACATCACTAGAGGATTTTTATTATGAATCTTCCAGGAAACATTCAAGCACGATGAACTGTTTTTAATGCTATAGAAAATACACTCAATATGCATGCTCCAAATAACCTGTCATGTTTTGAACAGGTCTGGCCTTAGAGTACATATGGGAACTTCACAGGACAGGCTAGGATATACTCGTCTAGTCCATTAGAAGACCAAGATAGAGGAAAAAGAAAAAACAATATAAAAGCTTGCCTTGGTTTTAAAATTGTTAGTCAAAAACTAAATGCCTTATTGCATAGGGTTCATATCCCCATCCTGCTGAAGAAGCTAAGTAAGATTCTCTATTATTTAACTCAGTATCAACTCAGCTCAACTGAAGGAGTGTCTCCATAAAATTCATGCAATTGTCTTTCTCTATAAAATTCTGCCACTCATGAGCAGACGGAAAAGCAAAAGCAGGTTAGGACAGAAGGGATGCTGTTTAATATTAAACAGCATAGGTTTAATCAATTAGTGCCTTGAAGTAGGTTCCACTGAGCAGCCCAATAAATCTGGGTAGAGCTGCTTTGAAACTGCCGTCCTTTGAGAAATGGACTTACAGACTGTCAGTAGAACTTGTATCATGCTTTTTAACCTTATAATTACAGCAGGTTTAGAGTAACTGCCTCAAAATATTTTATGGGACTCTTTATTTATGCAATTTAATTGTTCTCAGTAGTTCTCATGCTATTTCCATTTCCTGAAGTATTCAGGCAAACAATTTATCCAAGAGAATGTTTAGAATTGCTGTTGTTGAGTAAAAATAAAAAATGTGTTTGGAAAGGCAAGTTTTGAATAGTTAATAAACTACATGTGATGCCTTACATATTGTACCTCATCAAGTCCAGACTAGCTTGAATTCTGAATATTAAAAAAAGGTAGTGATTATGGAATAGAAACAGGTAGATGCTAAGAAAAGGTAAATTGATACAGGTAAATAATGCTACCTGATATTAAAAGTAAACGTCCAGTCACTGCTAAGAAGTATCTAAGGCAAAGAGATCAAACTGGCTTGTGAAATATTGGACTTTGAGACAGTAATATGATGACATCTCATAGAAGAAATAAAGGAATGAAAGGACAGATGTGTTTGTGTCTCCTTCTCATCATAATGTTGGGTAAAAGCTTTTCAGTCCCAAAAATGGTGCCAGTCCACTCTACTCTGATAATGGAATCCTAAACCCCAGAACTGATACCTTTGTTGGAGTCAGGAAGTAAGACATTGGCAGAACAACCTGTGTCTGGACTAACCAGGAAGCAGTGGCTGGCTTGGAGGTTTCTAAGATTTCTCTGAAGATTAAAGCAGAGACTTGAGCCAAGAGATCCAAGCAAAGATTTTTGAAGATTTCTACAAGTGGAAGTATAAAGAAAGTGGACAAAATATAAAATATTGTAAGTACAACAGAAAAAGTTTTTTATCTCTCCATGCATTGAACCACTCTGAAGTATTTTAAGACCGTATTTTCTTCTTTCAGGTGCAGGAACTGTAAACAGGCATGACTTCTACCTGTCACAGTTCCTTAACAGATCTTGCACAACCTCAAGACTACTAGTTCCTCTTATTTTCCCTCTCCTGCATCCTTCCTGCATTTTCCCAAGGACATTGTCCATGTTTGCACATTTCCCTGTATGGAATTACAGCAAGTACACATAAATGGGAAATATATCCACTCCTGCAGAGGGACATGTTGCTCTGAGATCAGCAGGACAAGAACTGGTTCCTGGATGGACCACTGTTCAATCAACATCCTGCAAGTACTACTGTTATTACACAATCATGCTTTATTATGAGTTTTTGAAGTGTTACTGCTTTTTCCAGCCACCAGTTCTTCTCTGTGCCTTTTTTCCTCCCGCTACTTTCCACAGAGAGCCAGAACTAACTTACTCACATTTTGGTTAGGGGAGTTTTCTTGTTCCAAACTGTTTTCAGGTTCTGTAGCACCCATCCATTTCACCAAATCACTGAAGGATTACAATGCTTTCCCCAGCTTATTTTCTCCAAGGATAAAATGAAAATGACAAATTGTTTCTAGCGTCATCTGTGCCCCATTGGTGCAGAGCTCTACAGCTAAAATACTCATCAGAGCCAAAAGCTTGGGCATGATTGAACTTTAAACAAGCTAAACATCAATTGTTTTGATTTATAGCCCCAGGAGAACAAGTCAAATCACAGAAGACTAAAGTAAAATTAATTTGCCACTCAGAGCTGTCTGTAAGACATGCCTAGCCTGAAAAATATATAAAAAAATAGTATTAAGTAGATTACGTAATTGCTTCAGTTGGACAAAACAGCTTAAAATTCCATCTTGATAGTGGTCATATATGCAGAACATCTCTTGCTCCATCCAGGCATTAAATCTAGGATTTTTTTCCTCCTATACCATTCCATCAAATACTACTGACTTAGGCAAACACTGAATATACACCATCTCAAGCTGTACAAGATTTATGATATCTCTATAACTGGACCGACTGTCTCTGGCATCTGTTTGGGAGGCACAGCATAAGGCAAGTTCATCAGTTCAAATCTTATTTATAAATAGATGCTACAGATGCATTTCAGAGTAGATATTGTAGACGCTTCGTTTTCCATTTGAGAACTCTGCATCTTTTAGGTAACATACACAGAAATACAGAACATTCACATTAAAGCTTAAGAGGTGCAATATTATAAGCTACACAGGAATTTGCAGTTTTATGACATGCATCAAAATGGTTGTTAGATTCAGCTGCAGGTTAACACCCAGTGCCTGACTTTAATTTCTGTGATATGTTGGATGTTCAGTTCATGTGACACGTAGATCAAAAGAAAGGTAAACTGTTCAAAGAATGAGTAACCATAGTCAGACAACACGCAGTGCAGTACAACGGGCAGTCTTCACATTAGCAAAGTCTCTTGGGAAGGGCTGTCTGTCATTCACACCACAGTTATCTAGTGTTCAGCCACTTGAACAGGTTCCTGCATGGCAAACAACAAACTCACTTCCCAAAACTAAATTGCCTCATAAATTCCAGCCATTCACTATGATAATTGTATTTCTGTGGCTTAGATTGTGGCAACAGGCAGTGAAGCAAGCTGGAAGAGAAGACTAATTGTAAAAGGTAAAGTCCCCTTTTGTACTTTTTTTTTATTATTATTAATGGACCCAGAGAGGAAGGACAACTGTTGATGAATCAGAGCTAGAATAAAAACTTAATCATTTGCTGAGGTCATTTGGTCTCTCAGTACTAAAAGATTTGAAAGCTTCTAATTTAGTTCTTCAGAAAAGAAGCTCCCTGCTGTTAACTTCACTATGAATTTTCAGCATTTAAATCAAAATCACGATCAGTGTAGCTTAATAATTCTCTCTCAGGTATTAAGTCAAACACAACGCTCAAATTCTAGACAGAAAGCATCACCAGCTATTGGCAGTTTAGGCAATAATAAATCAGAGTATCAATCTAAATCAAGTATTGATAGATATTATTGTAGGTGTCTTTTGTGTCTGTTTTAACAGGTATAATGAGAACAGTGGTCACAATTATATTGAAAAAGGAAAAAATGCAGCGAAGTTTCTGCAATGACACAGAATGCAATTAATCTGCTAACACCTGACACCTGATAACTTCACAACAATAAAATGTATTACTATGTGTATGTGTTAGAAACATCCATATTCTTGGCTCCTTCCTCTCCTATAGAACAGGAGAGTGCAATAGCTCTCCTGAGATTCATAAACAGATTTCTATTTCATCCAGGAAAACCTCCATCTTTCTCTTTGTAAAGGAAAGTTCTCCTACCTCAACTTGTTCTTTGCAGCTTCAGTATAACAGTATGATTGACGGCTTTGTGGACAGTGCAGTAAAATTACATCACTAGTCATACAAAAAAACCCCAAACACAGAAACAGAAGGAGTTTCTGAGAGGAATTTACAGCTTGTAAGACAAAAAAATTGATTATACTTTTATATATATACACACACAAGTGTATCTTTTACTCCTGTCTTATAGGTTTCATAAAAGATATTTTATTTCACTCCATATATTCTGTGCTTATGTATAATGCCCATTCCATAAGCCCTGACTCACAGAAAATAACGTCTACAAGCCAAAGAAATCAGCCCTGCCTATGATCTGGGAGACCTGCCAAAGAAAAACAAGCTCCATGGTAGAGGTCATTAGGAATAAGAGACATTCTTTACACTGTGCTGAGCACAGAGACTAATACACTTGCTTTGGTTGGAAGTATGCAGGTAGGTGCCGAGCAAACATTAGTTCCAGACTCTTCCACTCCTGCTTTTTAAGTATATTCAGGGAACAATCCATTTTGACCTGCTTTTCTTTTGTTTTTCATGTCATGCGCTTCAAACCCTGGCATTATGCTTACTAGGACAAATCTATTGTACTGTGCTGGAAATCCTCTCTAATAGTGTGGGGGATGCGAGCAGTAAGGGCAGTAAGTCAGTTGGCTGCTGTTTTCATCAATCAAGCATGAAGACTCTGCTATTCTGAAGCCTGAATTCTTTATCTAACTGATTAGTCATACAGGCCAACTGTACAGCAGTATTGCTTCCCAACTCCCATTACAGAACTCCTCTATTTGGAGTACTAAAAAACCAGCTGATGAGCTCAATGTTGCATGAAACATACTTTGGAGAGGGAGGAGAGGATGCAAGGCAGCAGAGAACAGAGGAAGGTACAATCCCTTTATCTCCACAGATCTTCATGCAAAAAAGAAGCATGTGAAAACTAGCAAATCAATTCAAAAGCAAATAAAGCAAAAAGAGACCACCAAGACAAACACCAGAAAGTATTTTAAGGTTCAGAGTGAATTAAATATACAAAGAAACGAAGCATAGCAAGGAAACAATTACTGGCAGAATTAGCATTTCTTTTCCTGTTTATTAGACAAGTGAGAAAGGAGTTTCAGAAGAGTATCAGTAACATAACTAGGTTGAATTAGCTTTTGGTAAGCTCAGAGAGGTTTTCTATTTCAATAGCCCTCCTAAGAAAAAGAAATAGACCCCTTAAAAAACATTCCCCTGTTATTTTCTCTATCACATTCTGTACTGTTCCCCATAGAGACCTTATGTCAAAGGTGGCCTCTTTTGACTTAATAGCAAAGTTAGTACTCAGCTATTTCTCCTATCCAAGAAAAAGAAAAACAGCTTGCTCAAGAATCTGATTTCTGGACTGTAATCTATTTCACTCTATTCCTGTATACCCCTACACACACATGCTTGCCTTCTTGCTAGTAAAGCATTGATTCAGGGACTTGACAAAAAGCTGTCACATTTTAGCCCAGAATCACCCTCCTTTCTACTTCCTTGACCTACACAAACCTCTTTTAGATGCTCATGCAGTTTCTACTTTCTGCTGAAAGTCACACTGTGTTACAGAAACCTCTGAACATAACAAAGTCCAAGCGTATCACAGCCAACAACTTAATCTAAAAGGATGAGCATTTACCATAATGATCTCCACATTGTACAGCTGACAAGCACTAAAATAAAATGCTTTACCCATAAATGTCTACCTTTGGATAAATGTCTCTCATCTTATACCCTTGCCAAGCAAAATTATTTTATTTAGAATTAAATGCATCTTGTCTTGAAAGAAGAGTTACTAATCCAGAGATCTTTCTGTTTCCTTTTTTTATTTTTTTTTTCCAGCACATGATACCACTCTCCTGTTTTAGAGCTTTCACATACCATGGAAGTTCTAGACACTTCTCCATAAACAGTTGTACCCTAAGTGACTCTCAAAAGAGCTTTCCTCTCCAGTGCAAGACACAGAGTGCCCAACATTATACACTATACCAAGTGTCTTTTTTGCTGTTTAAAATATTCCATTCTCTCCATACCTGCTGGTTTCAATATTCAGAAGTTAAAGGACTGCTGAGCAGGCACCCAGTGGGATTTCAGAGCAGAATGTAAAGAGGAATCGGGGAAAAAAAAGCCTGCGATGGTGAAGTCCTGCTGTCAAAAATATGTTCCAGTTGCAAAGCCCTCTCTCATGAAATGCTGAGGATATGAGGGAAACAAAGAAAATATAGATGGGCCTGCACTTCCAACCTGGTCAGCTAAAGCTACAAAATACACTTTCACAGAATTGACTGTAGTATGTGCCAGATAAATAAAAACAAATCCAAGTACAAACCCTATCAATATGCAAGACAAATAAACCAGGCATGGTCTCTATGTGGATATGCTGTAGTAGCTTGCTGTACTGTCTTCTATCATACATCGATAGCGATAAAGACAATTGCAAAACAGAAATAGGAATATTTTGTACTTTATATTCTTTATAAACCAGAGCTGACTTTTTTCAGCTTGATATGCATCCACAGAGACCTAACCACAACTGTCATCACAGCTAGATTCTTCCCCACTGAGAGTCCTGGGAAAAGACTGACTTAATTTTCCTCATTTGTACTGTTCCAAGCACAGTATGGTCTTAGTCCCAATTGAGGCCTCCAGGCACTGTCACAACATAGTCACCAGACAAGCAAGTTAATGTGCTCAATGCAAAATTCCTCAGTTTGAGTAGGCAGTTTGAAAGATGCATGGATAAAGCACTGCAACAGTGGTAAACATGACTTGATTGTACTTGAAAATAAAGCTGCTTACTCCTGCTTTTTACTGCTTACTTTTCCATTCTCTCTCCTGCTTCTGTTACTACCTCTACCTGGGGATATAGTTTACATTTATTATTTGTTCCAAAAGGTGTTTAGCTTACCCCAGGAACAGCATAAAATAAGAACTATATACAGTGGGACAGAGGGTTAAAATTACTCTTTTGCTTCCCAACCCCCCCCCCTACCCCGTGCTAGCATTGCTGAATAAAAAGGATGAAACACTTGTTCTTCAGCCAGGAATGACAGGATAAGTGTCAGACGTAACCCAAAAAAGTTCCACTAGAGCTCTCTGCAGCTGAAATCCCTGTTAAATTTATTCATATTTGATTCCACCCTCAGAAAGCCAGTCATATTCTGTCTTTTATTGTTTATATTAGATATAGTGAGTCATGGAAATAAAGTGACATGAAACCACATTTACACTAAAGAAATCATCCCACATCTTTTCAGAGTCTCTTCCCTGCTATTTCTGTAGCGTGCCTCCTAGTGAGTCTGTGAGATTGATTACCCAAGCAAGGGCTAAGCACTTATTCTTGACTCCAGTTATTTAGCTGCTCACATTCTCATCCTGGCATGCCAATTTAGAGGAAACAGATGCATTATCCATCAGCTACAGAATCTGAATGAGTGCATACAGTACTATCTGTCTGACCTGTGCCTATAAACAACAAAGTGATACTAATGCTAAGCAAAGATAATAATCTAAAAGTACCATTAGTATCCTTTTCTATGTTTGCATCAGTTCTCAATACCCTGGAAGAGAGGGCTGTCTCTCTGCATGGAAGAGATCAAGGGCAATCAAATGCACCATGAATGCACAGCAGAACAGCTTGCAAAAATAAAACTTGGTGTGTTTCAGGTATCAGGTTGGGCACGGATTTTCTTCACTGCAAAATGGTTCACCTACATGAGATGCAGACCCAAATATTCTATGCATTTAAAAGAATGCCAGATCTAGGATAGCAACTGGCATGCAACCGCTTACATGCTTTCACTTGGCCACACAGTCAAAAAACGGTGTGAAAACACATTAAAACACATTACAGTTTATGGTTTATGACTCAGTCAAACCTAACAAAGCTTCAAAATACTCACATATGCTCAATCTTACACGGATGTCATAAACGGTTTAAAGACACTGCTTTGAGAAGTGGTGGGAATAGATGACCTCCACAAGTCCCTTCCAACATAAATTATTCAGTGATTTTTAAGACAAAACACATTCTGCTTTCCAAACCCTTCATAAAGGACACACACCTGTAGGCTTTATCCCTCTGAATTTTCAGGAGGTCAAATGCTGACAGAAATTGGGCATTAGAAATTCCTTTGAAGTTAATGGAAATCACAGCCTTTCATCCCTTCAGTGGTTTTGGCTTGGAGATTTTAGTGTGACTACTAACATGAAGACAGGCTTTGGTGTAAAAATTCTGGTGTAACTTCTTTTACTATCCCTCCCCATCCCAGCATGCATTCATGGATACGGTCTCCTGCACCAAACCAGACATGCTTTTTCACCCTATTCATCTGCCTTACAAAGAACACATCCTTTTGCTACTGACCAGCAGAATAAGAGCACAGGAACATGGCAAACAGTCTTAAAGGCTGACTGACTTGCTTCAACATGACTCCATATTCCTATCCATCTGTAAAGCCAAGAGTTACTCATTGTGGGATAATCTCAAAACTGTATAACTTCATGGAAAGCAGGTAGTACACACAGTTAATTGCAGTTTTATCAGGAGGCTGTAAGCATTTTTACTCAGAACTAGCACAAATACTAATCTATTTAAATGTCAAAGGCAGAAAGAGCTCCCCCTGCTTTTCATTATGCAACATTTGCTGTTGTAAAGCTTTATTTTAAAGCCAGATACATGAAAGCAAAATGAGGTAACAGTTTCAGCATTGCTAATTCTATGCCTAGGCTGCTTAAAGCCCAAGCTGATCGTTCCAAATTAACTTACCTTACTGCACCAGCAGCATATGATGGTTAATACAACACATCAAGCAGGAGTCCTTCCTGATGCTTTTTAACTGATATGCCAATATGTAATTAATGAAAATGAAATCAGTTTGCAAGTCCCAAAGCACAGGATGTATTTCCAAAGTATTTTTGCAATTACAGTGCACAAATAACACATTCTAGCTCCATTTCCACTGCCGTCCTTTTATCACATTTCTGTATGGAAATTCTGTCCAGAATGAATGCTGCTCCATGCTGGCCACAGCACAATGCCCTCACGGTTACTACTGCATGTAGCTGCAAGGGATGGAGATCAAGATCAAAAGAGAGATGGGAGATGCCTATTCAAAATAATTCTAGCATTAATAGAGTCCAACAAAGGATCCTCTCTCTCTCTCGACTTGCTAGGATCTACATCACTGAGACAAAGAGTATGTTGCCAACTTCTCAGACAAATTGCTCCCATGAAAGACGTTGCTGCTTTGGCAACTCCACAGGAGAATGTAGTTAATCTCTGGCTCTCACTTAGGGGTTGTTTATTTGCTCAGAACAGGACTTAATGTGGCAAGTGTGAGCAAGCTTGCAATTTAGGAGGAGCTGGGAATTGTTAACAGGTTCCCTCTTATTTATTTGAAACATTTTGTTCTTTTATTTGCTCCAAAACACGTAAGAGAACAACTTCCTTCATTCATTCATTATAATTGTTTCATTTGCTGTGACACAAGAAATGAAATTTAAAAGTTAATTGAAAAGTTCCATTCTGCTGCTGCTTCTCTAAGTATTCTGGATTAGATTGGGGGAAAAAAAAAAAAATAGTGTCACTTATTGCAGTTAAACTCCTCTGAATTGCAGAAGGATGGACTTTGTATCAGATGATGTGAGTTTTTATCACTGGCATTGCTAGTGGTTGCCTTCATGGCTTCATTTTTATTTCTGTACCTTAGTTCTTTTATTTATAAAATAAAAATAACACCCTTAGAGGTCTTGCTCAACCATGTAAAAGTAGTTAGAAACCAAATTTGCCTTGATATCTACCACAGCTAGTTATTTTTAAAAATGTTACTTTCCACTTTCCTGAAAGAATGAAGAGTAAAGAAGCTAACAAGCCCTGAATGGTTCCAGTGCTCTGTGTAGGCACCAGACCCCAATAATAATTTGCTCCTGTGTGTTCTACAAAATCAAATAGTCTTCTGACTACTGCGAAATGGAAATGTTCCAACATCATGTTTGATTTACTTATTTAATAACAATGCAATCAATGCACAAACAAAACGTTACTGCTTTTGTTGTTTCCAGGAAAGGAAGTACAGGAAGTAATTGCCAATGATCTCATTAATCATGCTGAGTTACAGTCTTTCACATGTAGCCCTAAACATTTTTCAGGGACAGTAACTGACCATTTTTTTGGTCATCATCTATGAGTGGGCAAAAATCACATACACCTAAAAGCAAGTTCTGAAACTAGTTTTCAAACCGCAGTTTTTGAATCAATTAAGATTATAACAATTAAAAAACTGAGTAAGACAACAAAATACGGTTCTGGGGAAAATGTCAAGTGCTTTCTTTGTATTTTCAGTGCATAATTACCTCTGCAGCTGGGATACACTGTGACAGCTCTGAAGGGGTAGTCATGGGATCTGAGATTTTTTATTAAGTCTAAGAAGCATTATAATGAAACAAGAAAATTTAAGGTTTGAAGGATCTAAACATGAATTAAACATCCTTAAATCTGACATAAAATATTTGTTGTTGCTGTTAATTTCACCTACTACTGCATGAAAGGTGAAGTATCACTCTTGGCTTTTTTTGGCTGTAAGACTTGATGCAGTAGATATACCTACCCACATGGACAATACTTGTTCATTAAGCTCCAGTGTCAATTGATATTCCTCTCATGGGGACAGATTATACTAAAGGATGGAGGAAACTGTCCTAAGAGTACCTCACTGCAGTGTCCCCCTGAATGCTTCACTATTTCACAACATTCAAGCACCCTTGTAGTGACTTCATGTTTTCAAATAAGTAATTATTTAATCCTTCCAAACACAATCACTTCCATTTCCACTTGTCTATTTCAGACCTACACAAACAGGAGGAATTAGAGCTTGTGACCTCGTGACCGGTAGTTAATGCAACACGGTCACAATTAGGGTTTGTGTTTTACCACAATACTGATATAAATTCCAGCACTAACAATGCTAGTTATTTCACAGCATTTGTGCTAGATTGTACATTAGCTAGACCATCTTTTTGTCTGATTTATTCTCAGTTATATAATTTTTATATTAAAATCAGATTTTCTTTCAGACATGAATAAAGTTATGTTCTCAGGTAGTTGGGCTCAATGGAGAGGCACTTCAAACTTCAGATAGTTGGACAGGTGAAACAGAAGTACATCAAATGGAGCTGAAATTTCTTTTATAAATACCTCAAAGGAAACCAATGAACCCCAACAGAGATTCCATGAGATCTGAATAGTCAGCATAGCCAGTCAAAAAAGATAAATTCTACAACCTATATGAGAGATCAATTCATCAACAAAAGGTGTGGCATTTCTAAGCCAAGGCATTCATGTTAGAGCCCTTTCAACCATTTGCCTTTAATATGGTAGAATCATGAAATCCATGAAGGAGAAAAAGCAAGGATACCTACAGAGCCTGTAAATGCAATAGGAGGAAGCAGCCAATTAGTGTATGGGTACAGCGATCTAAATTACAGCTAAGCCTGCAGAGGCTATAAAGAATGCTACATGTGAAGTCACCAGTGACTTATGGGAACAGGACAAAGAGAATCTGGTAAAAATCCTAGGAGGCAATAGTCAGGATGTACTGAGATTATACAAAAAAACAAGACAAATAGCACCCACACCTTGCTTCAATAGCCTGCTTCTCAGCAGAAGAGACTCCCTTTGCCCTCCCTTTCTCTCTCCTCAACACTCCTAAATGTCCTACAGCTCTGTAACCCCTCGGGAGTCCTGTGTTACACAGCTCTCTCTGCCATCCCTAAGGCAGATGGTATTCCCTGCATACATCCATCAAAACCATGCCTGCAGGGAAATGCTTCTGAGGGACAGGCAGCACTTTCCAGCTTATCTTGGTGCTAGCAACTGGCTCTGCAGCAAAAATATATTCTTTTGATTAAGAGAAAAACTCTGGTACTGAGCTCACCAGGTTTTGATTTGTTTCTCTGGTGTATCATTATAACTTGAGATAGGCAACTATTTCTAAGAGGCACACAGACAATTATATGCTTGGTTTGTGAGTTGCAGAAGCATCTATTGCCATGATTTTCTTTGTCACACATCAACTTTTACTGTAATGAGACCTTGAGTCTCATTCCCTTCCCTTGAGGAAGGGAAAAAAACAAATAAATCAATAAGGGTCACTGAAACTCTGCTATGACCAGATGAAGTACCAGGTTTCACTGGCAGCAGGGTTCTATCAATTGAACAATAAATCACTACCTATTAAACCCATTCTGTAGTCAATACAATGGTCACTGTTCTGCTTATGCTTAATTCTGTGAAATCAGTCATTTTCATGTCTATTCTTTAGAATATACATTTCACCTGAAACACAGAGAAGGCAGTTCTGCAGAGGCAGGTCTCTGATTAGTAGCAGTGAAACACCAGATACTTGAAGAGAGAGCACTGTAGTCCAAAGCAGAAAATAAAGACCACAGATTTGCAGGGATTGTTTTATCCTTGCTATTCCTCTGCCATTTTTTAGTAGATACATTTAATTTCCCCTGAGCTCTAGATCTTCCATCCAAAAAAATGTCACTTTGGAACCCCTAAAACTCTCTAAGGGATGATCCCTTCAAAGAATGATACATTTATGGCCCAGTCACTAAACACAACCATCCTATTCATGCAAGCATCAGTACATGCAATTGCTGTATGCATAAACTGCTCCTCTCCATTACATCGTAACCTTGAAGCATCAGGATAATAGGAAGAATTTCAACTACATTTTTAGGGTACATCCAGTGACAATGAAAGCATCAGCATAATATCCCAATGATCCACAAGAAGGATCTAGCACTTCTGATGGTAAAGGCTGACAACTCTGGCATGTGTGGTATCAGGAAGAGTGACAAGAGTCAACTATTGGTAGAGTCCAGCAATAAAAAAACACGGACCTGCATTTCATTCATTTTTTAAGACATTGCCAGGAGATTCTGGTCAAAAGCTCAAAATTTTCCTTCCTGCAAGTAGTTTATCCTCATAAACCTCATGTCTAAGTTTATTACTGAGAAATTAATACAAAGCAATTATAATGAACAAAAGAGATATATAAAGCCCCCCTGTTCCCTCTCTACACACATCAATGCTGTTTTCTGGAGGGCAGTCTCTGCCCATGGTCAGTCTGCCTGGAAGCCCACAATGAAGCCTGGGTTCAGCTGCAGTCAGGGAGTGGCATGAGCAAGGCTCAGTGCCACACTAACCATGCCTGCAAAGAGTCCAGGTAGGAACTGGTGCCACCCAGCTGGCATTGCCATAAAAACAACATCTAGACTTGCCTTACAAAGCCCGTGCAGCAAGCAGTACACCAGCAACGTTATAGATTATGACCATGCACGAAACAAGCTGCAAATAAAAGCCATACTGAATCTGAGTCCCATGGTTATTTCAGTAGAACTTCAGTATATGACTAATTTCAAGCTCTACTAGAAATGCAGGGAAATTGCAAGCCCTTCTGACAAGCAAAACAAAGCACAGGCTTGGCCCTCTAAAGAGGTTCTGGATATGAATGTTTCAAGGGACTCTACAGGGAAATAAGGTGGCAACACATGGAGAATCCAATTCTTCTGAAAAGTAAAGTCCAAAATTGTACAGAGAAAAAGTTTGAGAGTTAAAGTGAATTATAATGTTCTTGCACTTACAATATTTTCATTCCAGAGGTTCTAAATATAAACAATTCGTGATCTACAAAAATTAAGAACACAGACACTGTCGTCTGCAAGTGATATCAGCAAGTTAATGCTTCAGGCAACATCAGCTGAAAATGAATTAAAGCTATAGGATTGCACTGCTGATACCAGCTTCACTCTCCACAAAACTGTCACCTATAGTATAAGCAATGCAACTGAATAAGAGATTTCCCACTGCTATAAAAAGATCAGAGCTACTGACAGAACAGGTCTGTGAGGATTTTTTGCAGAATTCCTGTCTGTCTTGCATTTCAACACTAGACTTAAAAACAACCTGGGATTTTGTATGCATTTCTGTGTAAAATATAAATAAAACAAGGAAAATAAACAATAAATAAATAAAACAACTATAACAATATAAACGAATAATAAAAATATAGTAATAAAATATGTAAAATATAAATAAAATATGGGAAGATGATAATGCATTTTTTAGTTAATGAATTAACTGCTTATTTCTGTTAGTACAGTAAGAGGTGCTTTCCATATCACTGTCTATTTACCTACATTCTAACTACAGTGTTCAACCACTTAAAATAATTAGCAGGTAAGCAAGTTAAGTACAATTTTTAATACTCAAATGATTATATTAACCAAGTGAAATAATTCTTATCTCTCTGTATGAGTGAGATGAATAAGAACCAGAAATTTACCTTGTACTGGAAAAGTAACTCCTCATTCTGTGAAATAGCTGCTTCTAAAAGCAAGTGAAGGATAAGGCAATAATCAGCAGTTCATATGAAATGCTAACTATCTTACAGGCAGGGATCTTACAGCACATTTTGAAACAGAAAACATACCAAGCCTAACATCACAAACCCCAACATAGGTTATTTCCTAGCAACTATGCCATATACTCAGTGGGAGTCAGCTCCAATGACTGCCACTTGGCACTGATCCTTAATCTTTAGCATCTAAGTACCAACGCCAGTTCACTTGAGTTAAATAAGTAATTCTCTTAGCTAGAACTGGTAGCAGTCTCTTCTTTGCTAGTTAGATCAACCAACTGAGAAATCACATGACAGGTTTCACCAGAATGTTCCACCTCTAGTAGTTCCAACTGGAAAAAGCATCCTTGTCTCCTGCCTTAAGCTACAAAGCAGTCCTGCTGTTAAACTGCTGCTGTTTCACCCAAGGCTGGTTGCACTCCAGCTGCAAATCAATGACTGCTCTGCAAGTTTTACATATTGCAAGGATTTTAAAATAAAACATTGACCCGGTACCCTAGTCAAATTCTGCCAGTAAAAGATTGTGTTTCACCATTTAATTCTGTTCACTATGAAATCACTCATTTCCTGTAATGCTACTAATGTAACCTACCAGCAGTATTGCAGGAAGTTCTACACCACCTGGATGGCTACAAAGGAAAAGTAAGGTTTCAAGAATTTCTGTAGTTGATATGCTGATTAAAATCTAATTACAATTATTTTTTACAGTAGTCTTTAAATGTTGAATTCTTAGAAGCCATGAATTATCATGTCATAGGTTCAGAAAACTTGCTAATTCATTTTCTTCAGTTGTCATTTCTGCGTATTTACGCAAAAAAAGGTATATATGTGTTTCCATGTACCTGTTGGAATTAAATAAAGACATTTAAGAAAAAAAAAAATCTTTAAGTGAAATCGACAGCAGAATGTCACAGGCCTTCTACCAGCCTTATTTCACAATTACATTTAGAAATTGATGAAAAAAACCTCACCAGAACCACAAGCTCAGTAGCTATAGCAACGTCCTTAGCTTCTCAGAAGAATCAAATAAGATAACCTGCCCTAAAATAGATGCAAAATAGCTGTCACTGCACATGTGTGGTTTCAGAGAGAGATAACACAACCATAAAAATGAATATTTTTGAATGCACAATGCTCCCTTTTACAGAAGTCAAAAAGCTGCCCTACAGGCAGCAGGTGAAAACTGAGCTTAACTCTTTTATTCTCAGTGTTTTAAAAGCTAAATCATTTATCTCAAAGCTTAATTGTGCTTTTTAACAAATTAGACTTCACTGGAAATAATTATCTAGTTTTCCCCCTTCTTGTTGCAATTCAAAGGCAGCATCTGTTAAAGAGCAAAAATGAACCATTTTCCCCTCATTACACAAGGAGTAAAAAGTCATCCCAAGTTCACATTACTTCAGAAGGTAATTTCTGTTCATCTGAACAATTTGGCATGTGCTCATTCTTTTGTATCCAGTTTTGCAGGCTAATGTCCTCAAATACTAAGATTTAATTTCGTTTGTAACCATTAACTATGATCATGTTACATAAACTGCATATTTCTCTAAGTTGGTATTCCATGTCAGTATTGCTAAAAATATTCTCTGGATTGTATCTTGGTTATACTGTGTGATCATATAATCCTCATAAAGCATTTTGCTAAGAAAAATAAAATCCAGCGGTTCCCAGAACCCTTACAGGCCACTGATCTGATCTGTATTCTGGAATCCAGAAGAAGCTCAGGCATCCCCCTTCTGCAGGAGAAAAGTACAATACACAGGGTTGAACAGCTACCAGTTCATCAACAGGAACCAACCACCTCTAGAGTGCAGCTGCTCCTTGTGATCTAGGACAAAAGCTCTGCTGCCTCTTCCCAAGGAACCCTCTCTCCTCCTGCACAGGTTAGCAGGATGCTTCACAGAGCCCCACTCTTGGAAGTCTTTCTCTAGTAGCTTTCTGGAAACCATGCTGCCCCAGTTTGTTTGGACTTGTTTGGTTTTTTAAAACCTTCCTGTGCTACAATGAAGTGCAAAAAAGAGATGACACAGATACTAATTCTGCACTGCAAGGAACCAAGTCAAGTGAATTAACAAGAAAGCATTAATACCACAAGCCAGTGTTTAATTGGTGGCCTTATTCACAAAAGAAAAAGGAATTACAAGCAAGTAAACTAGCAGGAAAAATGTCAGTTCTAACTTGACATTTGAGCTTAAAAAAACCCTCATGTAACAGCAAAACAATAGATATTAGGAGAATTAAAATAAACAGAAGCATTCTTGTTTTTAAACAAAAAGTTTATAAAGTGTAAAGAGTGGCTTCTTGTAAAGGGCTCCTGGGTATTGGGAAAGAGAATGAAGAATATATGTAAGAACAGTGGATATATTTAGGATTCCAAATGTCAGGAAGTCCACACATACAGGTGCAAAATCCTCTTTAAGAAAGACTTACCATGATTTTAATTAGGTATTTGTTGAAAGGGAATAATGCTGATATTTGAGCATTTTCATGCTACAGTCAGCAAAACCTGTCCTCTTTTCACAATGCACAAAGAAATGAGAGTAATTTTATTATCAAGGTTAATATGCACTTTCTGCTATATGCTACAGTAACATTGAGATCAAAAGATTAAAAAGGTGGGATATGATTAAAAATATTTTTAAAAATATTTAGTCTTCAGGAGTTGGAGGTAGCACGTATCCAAGACTTAAGTAAGTGGTCTCATGTGACTCCTTTGCTGTTGCATAAAAACCCTGGAACCAAATGTCCGTTGGGTAACATTAGCACTGTATTTGAAAGTCCTTGACTACACATTAAATACAACAGACTTAATTTCATCAGCACTGAGCAAACGCAGGAAGTAACTTCATTTTCCACTCAGATTCCAAACCATATCTTTGGCAATTTTTGAAGCTCCCTTCTCTTCATCAGGAGCGTTAAGATTCAGTGATCTGCACTTTGGGAAAATTTTAAGTAGGCTGCCAGGTAAAAGCCTAAATAGTTTAAAGTATTGACAAGTTTACTTTCAACTTCAGTTTTCCCACCGAGATGAGAAAAAGGAATTTTTAAGACAAAGCTGCGCATCCATGATACTAAATGGTTTCAGCATCTTAAAATGTGGTGAAGTTTTGGCTGAATTAAGGAGGATGCAGAGCTATAAAGTTTTAAAGGTCTTTAAGCAAGCCATAATTTGGCTCTTCAGTTTTCTGAAATCAGCTTTATAGGAAACAAATAATTTATACAAGTCTCAGAAGCATTAGTGAAAAAAGTATTAATCTTGATTAAATATGTTTTTTCCACCCCTCACTTAACACTTCTCAATCAATGTCAGCAGTAATGCAGTTGATCTCATTTCTTGTCAGTCACTCCAACTATTATTCAACACTTTTTCTTGGATATACTTCTTCAAGTGGGAATCTGGCACTCATGATTAATTTTAATGCCACTAATACACAGATGAGAAAATATAAATATGTACATATATTCAAATTGCCTTTTTTTTTCCCCCTATGGTACATTTTGTATACATAACATTTAAAAAATGAAAAAGAATCAACTGTTTAAAAGAAAATAGAATCAGCTACTCGCATCAAGAGATTATCCTGTAGTCTGTTAGCTTCTAGTATTTCGTAAACTGCCAAACTCAGCTCCCAGCAGTGGAGAATTTTTTATAAAAAAGGAAGGAGGAGGAAGAAGTGGGTGAAAACTCTACTTTTTTTCTAGGCGTGCACTGAATTTGTCAGCTGGAGAAAATGTTTACATGCAAAGAAGTAAAACTAAACAAGTCTGAAACAAAAAACCCCAAAGCCAGGCTTAATAACTCAGGAGTTGCTCATCCTCTGTATTCTCCAGTATAAGTTTAAGCAGAAGACAATTCCGAACACTGTACTGACCCCTATCACCTGTCTGTCCAGTGCAAGACCCAATGAAAGCATCAAATGATACTCAGTCTGTAGAGACAGATATGAAAATGACTCATAGGAAATACAGACAATTACATTAACAGAACTCTAAACTGTTATCACATAGGGACAGGCATGGACCATGACTAAAGCTCTACAGAAACTCATACTAAGCAGGACTCTTCTTTAAAATAAGCTCTTGTGTTCATGGTGTTTTGGAGGCAGGGAAAAAAGGAATAGGAACAAAACAAACTGACATCCTGCTCTAAGTGCCAAGACACTGTTATGGCCTGTGTGGAGGCAAGTTCCAAAACATCATGGAAATGACACTGGATCAGGTCTGTGTAGGTAGAACCTCCCAGGTTAGTATGATTTCAGGTACACCACATTCACAATGTCTCTCCTCCTTTACTGCTCACAAATCAGACACGATATGTCAGCAGGACACAGGCCTAGCTGGTTATCTGCATCAGCACATAAGGAATGGTCAGTAGACAACTGCATTGCATCAGAAATGTGTAAGATACAGACTCAACTGCTGCACAGTCATGAGGAGAAAGAAAAGAATTAATTGATCTCTTGTGTAATATTAACAAGCCCAACTGTAGCTACTGAGTCATGCTATCACTTGTTACTTTAATACTCACAGGAAGGAAGGAGTGTGCCTGGAACATCACTGCTGCAGTGCTCAAGAGCAAAAGGATAAAGATGTGTATGATACAGTCATTCCCCTCAACTTCACTCAGCTGCTAAACCTTTACAGATGCCTCTCAAAGTAGAACTTCTCCACAAACCTTTTCTGGGCCAATTAAGAGGTTTTGTCTTTTTCATTTTTTTTCTAACCACAGACAGGTCTAACAATCTAGCGCAGCCCCTGTGATACAGCCAAGGTCACAGTGGCACAGGAACAAAAGCCAGGCACTACCTTCCTGAGGCAGCTTTACCATCAAGGACAACTCTATATATATCTGAAGCACTAAAATTCTCTTAAGAGAAACAGTGAAATTGACTTAAATGTCTTAACAGTTGTCTTTATGAAAGCATGAGAATCTTCAATGCTGAAGAATGGCCGTGGATTTCTACCTCAAAACCACTTTTGGTAACCATGCTAAGCTACTGCTGGGATATATGTCAAAAACATATATCCCATATATTAGGTTTGCCTAATTCACTCTAAATGCAGTTTGAGGTCGTGACACACTTTCAGCTGGGAGAAAAAACAAGACCAACCTGGAATTCCTGAAAAACTGATTAACCTTCCAGAGAGTCTGGCCCCAACTTAGTAAAAATCAATAGAGGATTAAAAAATATGAAACTGTAAAATTAAATCAATGCATCTTTGGAAAAGTACTATTGAAAGAAATTTTAAATTTTCTAAGTAATTGTACTGTTGCCATGGATCAAATAATTTTGATTTTACTGTTTCCTTTACAGATGACAGATTTATGACCAAAATCTCAATTACATGAGCAAAAATGTAGCTACTTTTGCAGATCCAGCATATATGTCCACAAAGATACTAATGACTAATACAGGAACAACAGGCTGTCCATACCTAGCAACACTTGGCATGATATATTTTTTAAGTTAGGAAAACATTTAGATCATTCTTTCTAAATACAGAGCTCAGACAACCAGGCACAAGGAGAGTAAATTTTTACTATATTTATCACATGCAGTATTTAGTCTGATAAAAATCTTCAAAATTAAACAAGGAGGCTATTTTCAGTGAAACTTAATCTATCGGTTAAATATTATACTTCTTGTTAGAAACGTGACAGTCCCTTTAATTTTACAATCTTTACAACATGTTGTACAGCCAGTTAAAGGCAGATTATATTACACTTCACATTCAAAAAGATTTGTCTGGTATTAATCTTTCAGTTGTGCTAAACCACAGATCTCACTGCTGACCTTGCCATTATTACAATAACATGTCAGTCCTCTGACTTTCTCCCTGCTGAGAGTCCAACTGTGTAAACTGTTTTGTTCAAACACATTGCTGAGAGGAAAAAGACACACTTCCCTCCACAAGCTAATGGGCAAATGTGCTCCAGAGCAGTGATTCAAATGTCTAAATAGCATTTATTCTAGGGACACACTGTGTAGAATTAGATTTTCAACAAACTGACATCAGGCATTGGTTGTACCTCCAGCAATTCCTACATAGTGTTTATACTTACAGTAGGCAAGACTTGACAGTCTTCTCTTCCTGTTCAGTACAGCCCTTGCTCATAGCCAGGCAGATGCATCTTCCTCATAAATCAGTTTATGTTCTTAAACATATTTGTTTCCTTCTAATCACACTACAATTGTTTCTACCAAAATGAATAGTGTAATCTTAAGGTTTAGATCAAAAGACCAACTTCAAATTCTCCAGTCTCTTGTGGAATACTGTCTATCTTCATGAAACGTTTCATTTTAAATGCTATTGAAAGCATTTTTAAATGGTTTCACAGATCATTTACCTTGGTTTCATAAATGAGGATTATGTCCAAAAAACACTACTCTCAGATCAGTACCCATCAAAATTTGGAAGTTTAAGTAACTAGTTACTCAAGAAAATTATTCCAGGGACAAGTAAAACTAAACAGGGTTGGATTTGGTCTAGATTTAATGTGAAATCTTCTACTGTTGACTTTCAAAGCCCACATTTGATCTGGCTTAATCAAGTCCTCTACTTAACGATATGAAAGTGCACAAAAAAGGTGTTAATACCCAGCATATAGTGCTTTCTCATTTGAATTGCTTAGCGAAAGAAATTCATACATAATTTTTGTAGCTTTATAGGTTTCTCAAGAGAATTGAAAATAAAAGCTCCTACTTAATTGATTGAATATCCACTATTAGTCTGTAAAAGTCTTTTTTCCCTATAACGACTAACCAAATAAATCTTAGCAGCTGAAGCTGCAAATCAGTCTCTTTGTGTCAACAGCTTTGTCATGTCAACAAATACAGCACTAAACTAGGAGCAAGGATTACCAGCCATCTTCTGCTGTCACTTACCTGAATATAACTATATAAACCCTGAAACCAGCAGGCAAGATTTACACTCAGTAGTCAAGAACAAAAAGAACCTAATGTATCATAGCTGTCATCAGGTAAATGAGAAGTATCTAACGTCTTAAAGAAAAAAAAATTAATTCCCTTTTGAATTACAGGAATATAATGTAATGTCAAAAGTTTGCAGTAAAGTAGCCAGCAAACCTTGAGAAAGTAACTTTGAATTCTGAGTTAGTGATTCCATCAAAGCTTACTATATTTCTGCAAACTGACATAGCTAAACATAAGTACTGGCTCTCAGCTGTGCTTAAATGGATGGGTTGGAACAGAGTGCTGTCATCCTACCAGTGAAATTAAAGCATCTTGCCTTGGGCAATCTAGACCATTGTGATACTCATGACAAGGTGTGAACTGTTTCCTCAACATCATGTAAACACATTTTAGCAGGGATGTGCCAAAGTTTCACACTGAAACAGCATCAGAACTAACTTCTCTATTTTAGCCTCCCATGGCAAATTAAGAGTTAATACCATTCCAGAAAAATTCACAAAACTGCAAAATACTCCATTTTAAGTATCCTTAATCTGTCAGCAGTAGACAAAGTCAAGATTCATTTGTATCTAAAAATGTCTTTCAAATTCTTTAAGTACCATACTATGTACATAAGCTATGGTATCTCATATCAAGAGCTGGTATTTTTAATATTAATGTGATCCCTTACTTTTATGTCCCAATAGCATTGCCTTGAAGGCAGATGGAGTAAAACATATGGGCTGTGGAATAAAACCTTCTCCACAGGCACAGGGCAGTACCATTACTTAATATGCTGTGTTAAAGCAACATGCTACATCCTACAGAGAGAACAAAGATGTTGGCCAGTGCCATAGATCTCATAGTTTGTGGGTACAAAGAAAAGTTCTGCACAGTGCTTGTCACTGTGGGAAGTTCTTTTGAATTCAATGCAATCCTTTGGAAGACTAAGCAGTGTACTCACTGGAAGTACTGAGCGTTACTTTAGACACCTGTTATAATGAAACACTGAAATGGAAAGATGAAGAGAACAGAGGCTACACTGTGTGCTAGGAAACAAGTGCATATTATAAATATAAGTGTTTTTCAAAAGATACATAATAATATTTCTGATTTTCAAATAAATGCATGCTTAGCAGGACTTGCAAGAGGGGTGCAAATCAATGTAAGTACTGAAAGGCTTCGGGCATTTGTATCCGCAACTGAAGAAAAAGGAGTATCCCAAGCTTTCTCTCTCTTTAGTAGTTAAAGCAGGAAACTAACAGCTATAATAAAGGAAATTTAACTTAGTATTTTTTAACCATTCTAAAGCTATACTTCAGATTAGGAAATTTCAAGCAGAGTTACACAGAATAAAGAGCAATAATCTGTACAGCATGTCTGCTAAAAAGCAGAAAATGCTTTTGAACAAAACAACTAGGGTTTCTGGGTTCTGTCTCAGATAATTCACCTTCACATTAATGAGTGCCTCAGAAAAGACAGAGCTGCAGCAAGACACCTAAGATAGTCTTCCAGGATACAATCAAGTAAAGTTACTGCCTTTACAACCTATACTCCTGTTCTGTTTCAGGAGATGGTTTAGTGGTCACAGGGGTGTAGGGCTGATGGTGGGACTTGATGATCCTCAAGGTCTTTTCCAACCTTAATGATTCTACGATTCTACACACATTCTTGAAGAATTCTAATTATTTCATGCTTGTATAGCCCTCTCCATGATCCTACCTGTGAGTTTTAAGGAGAAAAAACCCTAACTTTGACTGCCAGATGGATATGACATGCCTCACTGATACCCTGGGTGCCTCTGACAATCTGCCTGTACTGTCTACCTGTTTCTTAACAACTATTTTCTCCAAGTCAAACACAGGCAGGTATTTAAGGCCAGCTCTCTATTTCAAAAAAGGTAACTGTCCATCTGCTCAAGCAGCTGAGTAACTTGACTGTGCAATACCTTATAGTTTTACTGTTACAGTACCAAAAAGAGAGAGAGAGAGAGAGATGTGTCAAAAGATCTTCATTAGTGGTATTCAAACAATGCCTCTGAGCAATGATGTTAACTTTCAGAATAATTTGAGACTGGAGAAGTAGCATCCCAGTGATATGAGGAAAATGCTAACATAATGCTCTTTGAATAATAATAAAAAAAGAGGATAAATACTTAAGTAAAGGAAATTAATTTTGTTTGCCATCTTTATTTTGGGTTAAAACTCATTACCAATTCAGATGATCTAAAATGTAAATCAAGTTTATTCAACATGTTAAAGCAGCACTAAAAAGAAAAGCAGCACTGCTTTCATCACCCTCCGGCTGACCACCCACAAATCTGTGCAACTTGAAGCAATACCATATTGAATTTTGCTATCAGATCCTTCTGTGCATTTTCAGATTAGAAGTGGCCAATTTATTTTTCCAGGATCAGAAGACACAGATAAGTCAACAGTTTTTTACAGAGGGGACTGCAGCTCCTTATCACACTTACTTACACTGGCTTCTTCTATACAAATCAAAATGAAGCCATGTCAGTACAACACTGATATACAATGCTCATTGTCAGCAGTGCTTAATGATGCCACTTCCATGCTGGGTGGCAGCCAGCAAGCCACAATGGAAACCATGCTAAACATTTTTATTCTAGTAATATTATTGTGTACTTCCTGGTGCACAAACATCTGACTAATTAGGGCTACAGTACACAACAATAATGAAAGACAATTTTAAGAGTTGTTTTATTTACCTTTAAATTCCTCAGTGTACCTGGAAATCGGATTTTTTAGGTATATTGTCCAAAAACAGTACATTGAATCTATTATGTTGGTTAAATGAAAACATGTTCAATTTGTTTTACATTAACTCACTGTTCAGTGTCTGAAGGCCTCTTTCCAGAAAGTAGAACTATATTCATAAAATTATATACATAAAATGCATAACAGAAAAATTATTCTATTTACTAAGTTAAAGGTTGGTGTAACTTTCAAACATTTATTATTTAAAAAGTATATGCTCCATAAGACAACAAATACAAAAATACTAGTTTACATGTATGTGGGTTGACACAGGCTTTCCAACATTAGCTCTGGTCCAGCAACAGCAGACAAAGGATTAAATAATAAACAGATAACAGACTTGTACTAAAGACAAACCACATCCACTGTGTTTCTGAACAACTTCTCCCCATAACCTGCTCCTTCAGTTTAGGTATAATATGTGCTTCTATAATTACAGACCAAATAGTAAATTAAATTTCTTTGCCGTAAAATCATATATGGGTATTTCTAACCAAAGTAAGTTGCTGCTATTAAAATAAAATTGAAATAAGTAAAGTCAGACTTTATATGAAGTTTTATACTACTTATCTCCATTGTTAGGAACTCTGTTTGTCAAAGATCAACATATTAAAAAAGAAAAGTAACTGCAATGTGTGTCTATTTTAAAATATCACCGCTTGCAGTTGTGAGCACATCCAAAGCATTAATTACATAACAAATCCCTAAGTTGTCTTACATAACAAGTCCCTGAATCCCAACCACATTAACTACATACCACTCATATTTTTTCCTCATACCTGTATACTTGCCATTTGCAAAACCTGGCTGAACATTTTTCATCTTATATCCCTATTAATTTAAAATACTATGCTTTTCAATATTCACATTAATTTTTAAAAACACACTTCTGTTTCCTCACACCCTATTTTTTATGCCTATTTTAAATTAGTTTCTAAATCTGCTGTGTAGATTATCTCAATTATGACATTAATATATACATGCTCACACATAAATGTGATTAATGGAATCTACAGAGAGTTTAAAAAAATCTTAGCATAAAATTACTTATGAACCTCCTGAAACACTGTGAGCCAATTACATTTATTTTTACCTATTTTTTTTATTTGTGTGTACATTTATACTTTCATTATGGCAAATATATCATGATAAATGAAGAGTACAAAGAAACCCATCATTTTATGCTATTCACCTACCACATATTGCTGTATGCAAAATGGAACTTCAGCAATAAACACCAATTAATTTAATGTTGCTGAATTTGACTGCAGACTGCAAGCAAGCACATGTTCATAAAAATACCACATTTACAACTAACAAAGTTCCAGAATATATATGCATGTATATTTATTATACACCAGATTTGCTGAGGCAAATGGTTTGGGGTTTATATTTAATTTGCATAGCCATAGCTTCTAGAACAGGAAAGAACTGCCAAACTGTCCTCGGCCACTTCACCTCTAACTCTTCCCTATGTGTGTATCTGTCACACATACTAAACGAGGCAAGATGTAAAGTCTTTTTTGGTGGCACTTTCACTGCATTATGTGATCACATCCTATCATATGTATCGTGGGTAGCAATAAAATACTCAGGTTTATAGCATTGCATTCTGAAGTTTTCACCGGTCTAAGCTGAAAAGGTTGCAAATAATTCTTGTGCATATTTTTCCAAAAGAAAAGTGCTATATGAATATTAAGAGCAACTATAACAGACACATCATGAACTAGTAGAGTCTTACTGTGATGTGTTACCAGAACTCTGCAGCAATGAGCCACACAAACTAGATGGATAAATCTATTTCCTAGACAGGAAAGAGATTTACGTATCATCCAGAGTAGGACAGTTAGTGGTTGTTTTCCAGTGGCAATGTCTCTTTCAAGAGAGTCCAACTGTTCTGCCACCATTCTCCCCCCTTTAAGGCAGGCACGTACTTTAATTCACAATACACATGGTGGCAGGCAACTACAAAACCTAAGTGAAATTGATCTTCGGTCCAAAAAGTATACAGAATAAAACCAGACAAATGTAAAATACAGCCATAGAAATAACCAAATTCAAGAATAAGAATTCCAACTAATAATCTGGCATTCCTACTTCTCAGCAAAGATTTAATAGTTGAGCTGTAGAAAGGTCTCATATTATGAAGACTTCTCTACTTTTATGGAATATCATAGCATAAAAGAAGAATAATAAATAATTAAAAATTAAAATTAAAATGCATTTTTGAAATATAGTAGACCACAGAATATTTTGTGATGGTGTGTCCTTGATTATTTATGGTGCTTGTTCGTTTACTCTCTTACTTACTTGTATGAAGTATCCCTGTATCAAACCATTGTGTAATTTGTCCAACAAGGGGTTTGTACTCACCAGGAGCAAGCAGTGTCATTTTGCATCTTGTGACTTCTGCAATCTGTTCTAGTTGGAGATGTCCCTGCTTATTGTAGAGATGTTGGACTAGGTGACCTTTAGAGGTCCCTTCCAGCCCAAGGCATTCTATGATTCTATGACTTCTCGTTTCAGAATCTAATACTCTGATGACAAAATGTAAACTTTAATGTCAATTTAAGGGCATGACCAGATCTTCAATATCAGCTGGGATAAGAATATACACTGGCAAGATTTTAAGAGGAAAAAAAATGGGTTTGGAAATAATGTCATAACATAAAGTCATAATGATAGCACCAGCTTCACTAACATCCCAGGCACTGCAAAATTGGATCTCATGAATCACTGTAGCTTTACTGCATAATCATATTGTCATGCATCAAAATAATGTAATATATATTTAAGCCATAACTTAAGCACTGCAGCAGGTCCTTTCTACCAGCAGACATTGACCTTCATAACAGGGTTAGAAAACAACCAGCCAGACACACAAAAAAATTTTTTAAGCAGGTGACTATAAACAGAATAGTACAAAGCTAGATAATAAGTTATGCACAAACTCTATCTTTAAAACATCATTACGTTGATATTTTTTATTCAATAGGAAAACTTAATGTTTTTATTTGCTTTTCTGTGAACTATAATAAACACACATACATTCTCAAAGAATTATAAAGCAGGTAAGAGAAAAAGCAACATGTTAATTATAGGTTGATAGACTCAATTATTTATACATAATTACAAAATTCCAGAAATTAAGCTGAGTATTGCCATACAGAAGTCAAACCTGTTCTCAAAAAGAGGTATGTTCCATGTCCTGGTACACTACTGACTATAGTCTCAATAACAGAAGCTTACATCTCTCTGTTGTCAACACTGTGATTGATACATACATATATATATACACACACACATACACACAAACATTTTTAAAGCAGCTACCTGATACAGAGGGCTGAAATCAGGAAGCTACTGAGAACCTATTTGAAGTCAGCAAAATTCTTCAGCAGCAATATCCTATAACCTATTGTATCATGCCAGAGTATTCAGAGACTGGTTCTTTTCTTCTCTTTCCTTATCCCCTCCCAAAAAATATAGCAACTGAGGCATAAAATAAAGCTGAAAATGCCTGCAATTCACTGAAGGAGTAGAATTAGATATAGCACAATTTGGCTGCTGCCCAACTGAGGAACAGAAGACATGCTTGACCTAAAATACCCAGTTCAAACATTAAAACTTCAGGAAAGTTTCAGTCCTACCCCTTCAAGTATAATATCATTGCCTTATGTTTTAAATATTATTTAATTCGAAGATCTGCTTAACACCAGAGAGCTTCACACTAGTGGAAAATCAGTAATTAATACTATCCAAAAAAAATTAAAAATAGACAAGTCTTCTCTGGCAAAAGACTTAAGTCACTGCATGATACAATATTCAAAAACAGAAGAGAAAGATCACACTTCTGTTACATAATTAAAAACAACACTATAAGTAAATTTCTCTGCAATTTTAATATGACAAAAGTAAAAGAGCTAAGAAGCAGGCACTGAGGATCACAACATCCCTAGCATAGTCCTTTCTTAAGGCCTTCATAGTTTATTTATATGTAGATTTGCAAAGAAAACTAAGCACTGGAGTACACATAGGAAAAAAGGCAAAGACTAAACTAAATATGGACAATTCAGAATGCATGTAATAGCGAATTCACTGCAAGTTTTAGTTGGTAGCAAATAAAACAAGCAAAATAATAAAGCAATTGGATATTAAGCTGAAATTCTCACTGATTGTAGGAGGGGTATTTTTCTAACTAGCTCAATGGCTTAACATGAATTGTACTTATTCAAATAAATGTCTTACATTACAGGATGTGAGGATCCTGTTAATTGTCCTTCTCTCTGTAAAGGTAGCCTTACAAGCCAAGTTAAGTAGGAGGAAGATTGGTACACTGCAGGATAATTTTAACAGCAGCTTGTAGCTAAATTGGTCTCTTACATTAGTCTAAATCACGAGCTCTTTGAAACAAATGGACAGCACAGTACCATGAAAACGCAGAAAAAAGTGGCCTTCCCAACAAATGGTAACAGAAAGTTTAAACTACCTAAGGCAAAAACATTACATACATCTATGTGTCATATGTTATTACCAAGAAAACAAAAAAGAAAACAATTTACAAATTGAAATTGATAACACAAAGTACTAAATGTAAGAATATTCATCCACTTTTGAAATGCAGCTTTTCAGAGCTAGTGATAAGGGAAGACAGGCATACAATTGCTGCTAAACAAAAGCAAAAAGGATAGAATAAAGAGCCTATATTTTTAATCCAAACTCAGAAGATGTAAACTGCAGTTTGAACCTGGTCAGCCTCCTCTATAAGAGAATTTTAGTTACCCACATAGATAAGGTGCCTAAAAGTGCAGGAGGCATAGCTTGTTCTTGCTTGAAACTAGATAAAACTCTCCCGTGCTACAAATCAGTTTACACTGAGGTAAACTGGAATCTCAAGGTAGATGCAGGTTGATTGTATCTTCAAAAAACAATTTAAATTAACAAGTTCTGTAGCTTATCTCATCTTTGCATTTGTGATAATCTTGTAGATCCTGCTTTCCTATTAGGTACCATTTGCACATGCCAAGAGAGGAGTTTGGTTTTTTCACAAGAAATCTTCTGTCCAAAGTCTCTGCTCAATTACATCACTCTGGCTTCTCTTTCCTTGATAATACCATGAGATAAAGCCTGGGACCAAAGAGTAGAGCTCTCATGAGGTATTTTGATTGGTTTTTGTTTGTTTCTTTTGTAAGAGGAAGTTCATTTCCTTTAAGAGCTTGTAAAAGATTGATGGTGCATGAGTAATAATATTTTGCTTTTCCATCTGCTTAAACCTCCTTATATGTCTTTGGGCAATAGGTTGATTTACCCACAAAAATCAGGACCTTGGAACTCAAGACAGATATTGTATTACTGCCACTTATCCAGAAAAATCTATACTAGCATCAGAAAAGGGCCAGTGTTTTCTGAGATGGGGGAAGATGAGAAAAGTAAGAGGAGGACTGATCAAACAGCAAGAAAACCATTCCAGCTCAAAAACATTATCCGAGAAAAATTAATTACACACAGCCTTGATATCAAGTTGGGTTGGGGAGCAGGATATTGTTGTGGCTGAAAACTAAGGAGTTTCCTCAAGTCTTAGAATAAGAATGAATGATTATTCCTTGAAATTCAAAGATTATTCTCCCTAAGAAAATGTCAATTAGCATAACTTTGAACCCAGCAAAACTCTTTCTGACTACCAGATGTAACTATGGCAACAAGATCCAGGAACCTACAATAAATATGATACAGTGTCAATAACCCAGTCTTTTTCATGTAAATTTATAAAGCCAAAGGAAGACAGGAGACCATTTCCAGTGCTCTAGATTCAATTTATAGATCTCTTTAATGCTAGGAATGTTAGCATATTCCAGTGACTAGTAAAATAAAGAATAAGAGAAAACCAAAGGGAAGGAAAACAATACATCTCTTATGGAAAAACTATTTAGAATTTGAGAAAGAATGAGACCACATTTGTGGACGTTTTCCATTAAGCCTGTGAAATTCTATAAACAGATATAATCTCTATTAAATTCTGCAAATAGGTTTGAAATTGTTTCAGAACACCTACTCAGTTTAATGAATAATTGAGATCTTTCTAGTGGAATTTTTAGTAAATCCTAAAAATAAAATAAACAGAACAGAAAGCTTTCTAATTCTCTTATTTGGCTACATTTCCCAGTTGCATCTGTCAAAGAATGGTATTTTCATATATGGGAATATTAAGTCAGAGCTTTATGCAAAAGCATTTAGAGTTGTGAATCATTGCCCAATCATAAAACTAAGTTCCCTCTCCCATTCAGAATCATATGGAAACATCATGGAAAAGAATAACACTCTTCCTTTCCCCACAACTTAGAAATGGCACAATAAATATATCCTCATCCAGAGAGTATTTGGATCTTGGAAAATTTAAAAAAACAATTACTTCCTATGACCTAAAGCTTCTCTTCTCAATTTTGTGAATTCTCTGACAACTAAAATAACACAATGTAGCAAAAAAACACATATTCTGTCTAGAAATATAAAGCACATATCGGAGCAGACGGCTTGCAAAGCTTTGTCAAAAAGTTAATCCCTAGACCAGAAAAAACATGATGATCTTGTGGGATTGAACAGGGGCACAGGCATAAAGCTAGAAACTAATGAGGAAGCTGCAGTGAGATGGAGAAAATTCTTGGAGGAAAGTAAAAATGGAACACAAAAAATCAGGAAGGGACCGAAGACAAAATGACAAATCCTGAACAAGATGCAGAAATGACGCCAGGGAAATGAAGGTTCATTACAAGCAAGGGAGTTCTGAGCAGAAAAGCTATAAAGTCACTGCCCACCTAAAGGAACCTAATCCAAATGCCATTTCTGCCTCAATATATCTCTCCCCAGTTGTGCCCAGCTATTCATAGCTGACTCCCTCCTACCCTAACATAAATAGCTTGAAGCCACAGTACTAAATCACAGCATGAGCTTGAGACACATGCTGGCCTGGGGTAACTGAATGGAGACAATAAAGATGATTCCATCTCTATAAAGATGGGTCTTCAGGAGGACAGACAGCCACTTGTCCCCTCTTGCTGACTGCAAAGATTTCCTAAAGCATCTTTGCATCTACTAAAATCCTAAAAAGGACCACTGGAGTTGTGCATTGCCTCTAATTAATTGCTGCACTGTTTTTCCCTTAGGTCAAATATACCTTTAGGGTACTGATTGCTTGATGCAAGTCAAAGCATGCAGAATACAGTGCCTTAATATTAACCACCCATTCATGATGCATATTTTCAGAGACAGTATCAAAAGACAGAAGCTTAAAATTTTTTTAAACTTCACAGCATTATATATACAATAAAGATTCTAAGATTAGATCTTTTTAAAGTGTCATTTGTTGAAAAATATATAGTTCAACTTTTTTGTTTGGTTTGTTTGTTTCTTAATACTCTATAATCTATTTTCTAATAGTGAAACAAATTATCAATAACTGCAAGTACATTTATACTTGTGTTCTGCCTATGTGTGTCAGCTCTGCAGCCACTACATCCTGGACCATGACCTCACAAGAACTCAGTCTAAGTGGTTTCAGCTTCACACCAGACTTGGACAGACATGCAATAAGTTGTCTTGGGAATTCAGGTGTAATTCCCCCCATTTAGTCATGAGCAGCTATACACCCCACACAGTGCATTCTCCATACATTCTAGTCAAACAACCAAGACTAGGAAAAAAACCCACCCAAACTAGCAACATACAACAAAAAAAACCCCACTACTAACACACATCTCTGCTGCAATGTCTAAGCTCAAATATCCTGTTTAAAACTACAGAGAGAAAAGGTAGCTGAAGATAATATACTATTTCGTTTTATGTCCTAACTCAAGCTGTGTGAATAATTGATTTCTCAGTTCAGCAGATCGAACTGAATATGAAATAGCTTCTTCTCCTGCTCAAGCTCTCTCAAAATTTCATTTTGACATGACACGTTCCATTTCAGTCTTGTAACAAAAGCTGTGAACTAAGGCCAGAGTCACAAAATGGAGAGGAAAAAGAGGAGTTCCCTTTTATAGAAAAGCTTGGTGTGCCTCCACCTTCTCTTGTCCTCCTGACTCTACAAGACAGCTAAACCAATGCAACTGCTCCCGAGTGGTGACAGGAGCCATCTTGACCCTCCTTCCTGTGCTCCCACTGAGACCCACAAGGAGCAGTGAAGGAAGTGGTAGAGACCTTTTAGGCAGCTCTACCTATTAGGTTAGCTTAGATCTATCACATAACTGATCTCTCCACCATCAAGTACTGCATTCAGAATTAACCTTCTCCAATGAAGAGATGAAGGGAGACCATAGAAGAGAAACAATCAGTTAAGAAATCTTTCTTCACTCAAGACTCCTGATATTCAAAGCTAGCATTCAGTTACTTCAAACAGAAAATCTGAAGCAAGCTGGGACATTTTAATTATCTCAGAAAAACAGCAACAGAAGAAAGTAAGAGTTCCTGGGCCAGGAAGGCCTGCAGTAAGCACTTGCTCGAGGTATAATTTCCAGGCTCAGAGCTGAATCAGGTTTCCCACATCCTGGGCAGTTCTCTAATCAGTAGCTTTTGGATAAAAGGTAAAGGATGTATCATTTGCTCTGGTTTGTAAATCTGAACTCAGTATTTTTGTTAGCTGAAACTATTCAACACTTTTTGCAAATCACTTCAGAACCTATGAAATTTCATTTTTTAAGATATCTTCATTTCTCAAAACATTCCCTGAACTGTTGCACAGAGTAACATCCTGCATATTAAGCATCACTCCTGCCAAGCATTTCACTTGTGAAGTGTCCATGTGTATAGGAATGAGAGAGCAGTAAATTAGGATCTTGTGCATTCAGGACATGCTGCCCTTTCCATTACAAAATGACAAAGCAGGAAAAGCCCATTCTCATATTGAAGAGGAAGCAGGAACCAGGAAAAAAATGGAATATCAGAACAGTAATTGAAAACTTCTGCTTTTGCTCAGATGCTGAGCCAGGTGACAGCGCTGAGAGCTGCCAGGGCAGCTCACAAACACCCAGCCTCAATGAATATGTGAGTTCTTCTTTAATTGTTCATGGGACTTTCAAATTCCCTCACAATCTCTCAAATCTATTTTCGTTGTTAAATTAAATAAAAATATTAAAATAAAGGCAAAGCAAATTTTATGAAAGGATTGTCAAATACCTTATGAAAAGAATACCTATGAGACTGCGTAAAAATACCAAAATCCTCATAGACTTCATACTCCTGAATTGACTTGTTGAACTCAAAAACAAATCATGCTCCTAACTTTTTGAAGTAATAACCTTATTTCTCAAATAATATCTCTATTCCTCATAAGACCAAGTGATTCATCCAAGGTCACAAACAGTCTATGTCTCTTGACATTGGATTCTACTTTAATTGTGTCAGCAGGTCTAAATTTAAAGGTGAACCATGCCAGTAGAAACTTGAACTAGGAGTTGCCTCATTACCAAGAGACAAGGTAGAGATTGTAGCTTGCTGATGGTTTCTGGCTCCAGGAGTCAGAAGCATTTACACATCCTTATCTTAAAGTGCCATTATCCAACATCCCAGCCCTGCAACATTTCATTCAAAATCTGCCTGCCTGTCATGAGATCTAACCTCTGCAGTACATTACATGTCCATTAAACACAATTAAGTTGTGCAGAATTTGCACTATAAAGTTAAAACTAAAAACTGTTCCACACTTGCTTCAGGTTTTTATTCATGATGTTCAAGCTGATAAGCTACACCCTAAAAGCAGTGCTCAGGACAAAAAAGAATGCAATTTTCTTTTATAAATTGATACTTCTGCTTAATTTTTTTAGCTTATGAACAGCTAAGACAAGTTCTATCTGGTCTTGCCAAATTAGCTATTGAAATTACTAATAATTTACTGTAATTTTCAGTACCATGGTTAAGAACAGCTCTCCTGTGAGCTTTTAATCCAGACACTGTAGTCATTATTCTCAGAATCTAAATCACTAAAATAAAATAAAAAACAAACAAACAAAAAAACCCTGGACTGAGCAGAAGCAAAGCCAAATTTTAATCTTTGTGAGTAACATTACTCACTTTCATGCAAATTCCTGCATGTATATTGCAGGCCAGTGAAAAAGAACTATTTTATTAGAGATACTGGTAAAATTAAGAAAAGTATGCACACAAAAATTGAGGGGAGCCATCTCTAAGCCTTTCTTTGCACATAAAGGATTTTAAATCTCCTCCCTTGCTTTCATCATAATCCCTCCCCTGTGTTTTTTCTCTCTGTACACTGCCCCCAACTACATACAATCACTATGGAAAATAAGTTCATTATAGTGCAGCATGGGTAAGCAACTGCAGTCAGAAATGAATCAATTGATCTAAAGCTTCATATTTGTGGCTGCCACAGGGAAAGTGTGATGGCAGCCCCCACAGACCTACAATGAAAAGAGATCCAGATTTGTCTTGATGAGTTTATGCTACCAGAACAAATGTTGTTTTTCCTCATCTTCCAGGTCATCTTGCCAGGATTCCCTGCTTACAACATGTTAATCTCAATTACCATGGTTAATATTATACTGCATTTTTTATTTCTACATTTAAGCTCGTAAAGAAATGTGGCTGAGAGCTTTATAATCATAGAGTTAAACTCCTCAATATCTACTCACCTATCTTGTCTCTCCAGGAAGTGTTAGCAGAATTACCCCCCTATTTTAAATTATTTTAGCTTTGTCTATATAGACATAATTGACAAGCAGCTACTTTACATTTCTCCATATTTAATTCTGTCAAAGAACCCAAATCTGACTCAACTGAAGTCAACAAAATGATACAATTAACATGATTTTGTCTCAAGTTTGTCATATGAGATTTATGTTGCCATAACAGAGATTTATGCAGTAATAAAATTGTTCTATTATTAAACTTTCTCAGCATATCAGTAACGGGGATTACACAAATCATGTCATGGGGGAAAAGCAAAAACCTCTATACAAACATTTCTAGAGAATAAGCATTTTAGTTGTTGGGGTTTTTTTAATTAACAATGCCTGTGTCATTTATTGTGTATCTATGCAGCATTCTGTGTAAAACAAGAGAAAACTGGACCTTCACTTCTTATGATCAATACATTCAATTTGTTATGTAACAAATACCTAGAAAGAAAGAAAAACATTTACCTATATGACACTGAAAATTAACACAAATAATTTCTATTCTATTAAAATTACTTTTATTTTTGGAGCCTTTAAAATGCTTTAGCATATTTTCTGTACTTATATCCAAAACAATTCCAAAGAGGTTCACAAATTATGTTTTCAGGACATTTTTGCAGATCTCCCATTTAAAATACATGTTATTTCAAACCTTGGCAAAATCAAATTATAGAAATAAAAGAAGTGTCAGACCACTAAAAACCAAAACAAAACCAACAGAACAAACTTTTAAGGTAAGTTTAATAGGCATCTTTCGTGCTTTTAAAAATCACCACTGTATATAGCTGCATCTCACAATAAACTCATGTAACTTATTGGAGTCGTGTCCAACAAAATCCAGCCCAAAGTTATTAGAAAAGCTCATATTTGACTAAAATTTGTCTGAGGAATATTCTGTTCCAACAACATTACTATATGGAAAGTTTACTTGTTTGTCTGTGATACAGAAAAAAAATTCAAATCCTTGCCTTGAACATCCTCTGCTCCTAAGTTTAAACAGTGATTTTTGTGACAGGGTTAACCATTATGAGCAAAGCAAGCTTTGCAATCTCTCATACCTGCTATGTAGAATTGGAAAAGAGGAGACTCCAAGCCAGAAATGGACAATGTAAGGGGAAAGGGAGATCATACTTAAAATTCCTTCCATTCCACTGGAACAGTTACCCAGCCTTTAGAAATTATTGAACCTCTGGAAGATAGTTCAAACCAAGATTCCCAAAGGGATTAAGAGAAATGGGAGGGGAGCCAGCGAACTGAAGACAAGTTTTACATACCAACAATTCTCTTCAATAATTCACAAGGCATGAAATTGCCTTATATATTATTTGGCTTTAGTCCAAAAGAAGCATAATTTGTCAATTCCAGAGTAAAGTAAATCAATGTATACAAAAGTGACATACAGAAGGCATATATTTCATAGACTTCAGGATTAACATACATAATACGTAATTGCTTTCTTAGGGAAACACATTAAACACCATGTTTGTGAGTATTTTATTTTCAGAAAGGTATGTAATCTGCTTCCATTCCAGAGCCCTGTATAAGATTTCATGTACTATTCTTCCCACTTAATCTTTCAAGTGATACAAAAATTTTGCATGTCCTCTAACTTCCATAAAAATTCCTTCTACAAAAAATTAAAGAAAATAGCCCACAAAGGAGCAGAAGAAAACTAAAAGCCATTACTATTGTTAAATTAGTCAGGATATATTTTCACATTTGCTACAAGGTAAAGGAATTACTCTCTTTAGTACTTCTAACTTCCCTTTCAATGTTTTTGGCAGAAATCCTTACAGATGCAGGCAGAGAACACACAAAATACCAAAAAAATATGCATTTCAAAGTGCAACCAGTTACCTTTAAACAATCTGTCTGCCAATTTTTAATTAAATACATGAAGACATTAAAACAAATTTATTAAAGAAATAAAAAATAAGTGGAAATCTGATTTCATTCATTGGTCCAAACCGGTCCTATTCTAGTCTTGTGTTGATTTGTTTTACTCTGGTTTGAGGATATAAAATGGACCTGCATGTTGAACATATCCTGTGAGAATACTGAAAATAATAATTGCAACCTAGTGACTTTAGCTTGACTAATCTGTTTGGAATTAAGTTGCATTAATAGCATTCTGCTGAGGAGTATCTGCAGGACCAATAGAAGAGCAGTTTAATGAGCTATCAATCTCTAACAGTCTTTTGAACAATGACAACCAACTGAACAGTTTCACTAACTTCTAGCTAGGCCCCAGATCAAGATTACAGATTTGTGTTGCTTGATTACATTGTCTCAACAGTATAGTTGGGAGGTGATGGGGTGTTGTCAAAACAAAAGGGGAAAAAAGTCAAATCTATTCTTACCCCTTGCTTGAAATCTAGGGAAAGGAATTACTGAGATTTAGGAGGATCAGGACCATGACTGGAAGTAGCTGGTAACAGTGGTGCACTTGGAGCTGCGAGACAGACTACAAATATTCAGAAAAATGTAGCAACATAGACATAAAATGCTAACACCTGGAGTTGTAACTCCAGGTTACACAGGAAGTGTGACAATGTGGCTTTGTAATTCTTAGATTACTGGATTCTTTATCTCCTGGGTTCTGTATCTTTCTCCTTCAACTGCCACCCCTTTCCAGCAGTAGTTCTTCATCTCACAATCCATGAATAAAACACAGTTTCAGTCTTGCACCCTGTCATCCATTCATCACTCTGCAGAGTCCTTTTGCTTGCTCTGTTGCCCAATTTATGCATCGTAAAATTCTGTACACGTTTAACAGAGCAGCAATTTATAAATAGCTTCTATTATACAAAACAGGCTCAAACAGGAGGTCAGAGATACTGGCACTTAATTCTTAAAGTTTTCCATTCTACTGTTCCTCCCAAGTTTTCCTCCCAAGCTATCCTCAAAGAAGAATGTAAATGTCAATTTGTAATTATCTTTTCTCTTTGATGAGCCCTCTTCCTTAAGAGATGGCAGTATCTTCTTTACATATGTGAAATACTAGAAAAATTTAGAGACCAGGTAGTTATCTCCACACCAAGTAAAAAAATCAGCCATGGTTCTACTAGTTATTAAGTCTAAGGTACAGATTCCCACGGCAACATATGGATCCTTTGTTATAGTATCACTTTGCTCAGATATATATTCCGGAGACGGGAGAAACGACTGTAAAGCAACAACGCAAATATGCTTCGGTGGGAGAGTGAACAATGGTGGGGCCATTGAAACAGCAGGTGAATCAAAGGATCACAGTATGGATTTCACATCCAAAAACCACTACTGGTAGATGACAGCCCTCTTGCACTCATCTATTACAGCTTCTTGCCAAAGCCAATTTAAGCCTACCACCTTCCGTACACCTGAGAGGAATAAGGCAAAAGCTTCAAGAGCGATGGGGCTATCACTGAGAATGGCAAACACTGCAGTGTGGTGGAACTGACAGCTTCAAAAGAGATGAACCCTACACATTTGTATGGGAAGAGAGGCTGCAAAGCCTCCAGGAGCTACAGGGTAGTGTCCACAAGCTAGTAATTTCCTTTTCCTTGATTAGTGGTGTGCACTGATGGAGTACCCTAAAATAGCCAAGTAACAGCGGAAACAGGTCACGGGAGAAAAGTTCTGTGTTAAGTTCTATGCTAAAAAGATCATCAGGATAGAAATTAACAGTCCTTAATAACAACAACCTCTTCTTCTCCTGGCTTGGTTCATTCTCTGGCTCACCAGCTCTTTGTGCAGGTATTGCTATACTAAGTACCAGTTTTCCCCACAGCACAACAACCTGTCACTATGCTTTATAAAGTTATTCCAAAACTGAGGCTCTGTAGCAAAATTATCATTAAGTAAATTGGAGGGAGAGCTGATGAAGAAGTGTAAGAACAAAACACTTGCTACTCAATTACCACTTCCAATGCTACCTGAAAATATTAAAGAAAATCATTATTACTGAGCACTCCGAGATCAGTTTGTTAAAACACCCACTGATATTAACACTGGACCCTGCACTTAAGTATTTAAATCTTTTTAAGGTTCACAGCCCACCCGCCCCTCTTGAGGTATAATCTGACACACAGCCAAGAGCTGTGTTCAGAGCTCTAATAGCACAGAAACCCAATGGCAATTGCTCTTTTCAATTGTCCTCTACAAATCAGTCAAGGACCCAAGCTCCTGAGGAAATACTGCTAAATTGGACTCTGGTACTGCTAAAATTGCTCAGTACCAAGGCTGCAGATGGATATAATTGCCAAGGAATCAGAAACTTCAGAGCACCCCAGTAAAAAGACTGATAAAGAGGAGAAAAATGTGAAGAGTGCCTCAAAGCAGTTTGTGCTCAGCATGTGCTGAGCCTGTCTGCTCCCTGGACTAGCTAGTGGGGAGAGCTGGTAATGCCCCACAAATGTCTCAGGCCCCATCCACTGTTGCACTGCCTTTGATTTGCACATTCTGTGTGTGCAACAAGAATGTCACTTCAGAGCAAAGTAGAGAGCACCAGAGATGGCTCACCAGCACCAAAGGAGTGTTCGTGATTGTGGGTCATAGAAGAAGGTAGCAAGAGAGAAGGCTACTGTGAGAGCAAGTTCTCCCAAAACTCAATTTATCTTCTTCAACAGAGAAGAAGAAAAGACAAAGGTGGCAGAGGCAATAAGGTGAAGAATCATCCGGTTCCATTAAAGTTCTCACTAGTGTTTTTATTTAAGAATCATTAGTCTCTTGCTTTGAGCAGAGGAGCTATTTGTGCTATTAGTTTTAGAGGAAATTAGGATGACTCTACCCATCATGAACAACATCCTGAAAGCTTTTACAAATAAAATAAAAAGGCACAAGTAAAATGCTGATTATTTTTAGGAGGAAGCTTGATATATTTAAATATATAAAAGTACCATGGTTGTGACAGAAAAGGATCAGACTTAGCAACTCTTTTCTAATCAATTCCAAATTGAGGATACCACTATAGAGTACAGATGTACAACTCTCTCCCTTCAAGAGGTCACACATTCAGAAGAGGCACACAGAGTAATACTATTATATATTCCTATGGTATTTCAAAGCTTCATCCCCATTTCAGTGTGACCAGCAGTTCACAGTGAACATGCAAGTGCATCTGTAGCTTACTGTACTCACCAGGCTTCTGATTTTCATCTATCAAGAGCACAAGTCTCTAAGCATTACAATCTCTTCTGTGTGAGTTTTAATTCTTTTAGAATACATTAAGATTCATGCATTTAATTACTGGTCTGTTCTACTCACTGATATTGCATCCAGTAGAATAAACATGTGTAACTACCCAGCAACACCTCTGTAGAGGAAAGCATCTCAAACACTTGACAAGTATCAATTAAGTCTTGTTATGTAGAGATAGTATGATTCTCACTTTGTAGATCTCACCATTTAATTTCTTAAAGAGGGGGAATTATATAGGAAATTTCATCTACAATAGGATTAACACGAAGGTGTATCCAGAAATCTCTATGCACCTGATAAGGGTAAGCCTCATAACCATATACATGGTATTCATTTACTATTTTCTAAATACCTGTTTCCATTTTAGAGTGATACTCCACACATGAGAGCCTCTTTACAAACATTACACTTTCACTGATAAAAAAACAAGGATAAGAGGTCCAAAATGCAGGTTCCAGTAGGCAAGCAAAGCAACAGCTGAGACTAATTCCTTACCTAAGTCCCACAACTTGAACAGAATGCAAAGTACAGCAATTATATTCAAATATAACAAATGCCATAATTATGACTTCGGAGGTAAGTGGAAATATTTTTAACTAAAGGCATATTTAAAATAAGGAGTGCTAGACTTGATCTACTATAACAGTCTTAAAGGGATTAACAATATTTGTATGTTTAATTATGTCTAATGTATTTATTTAACTCCAAAACAATAGAAAACCTCCTCTCTAACACACTATCATTAATAACTGCTGCTATAAAGACAAGAAATTCTCTGAATCAAGGAGGAACTAGTGCCCAAATGTTTTAAGGGACACTTCATTTTCCCCCAAAGACATGTAAAGCTGAGGTCTTCAATACTTGTGGTGAATATCAATGATTAATACTGACTTTAAAATAACAGAGAATACCAATCAATCCTTTCCAAGTAATATAATTTCCTCTGGGGTTTTGCAAGAGGGTGTTTAAACATTTATTCTGCAAGTTTAAAAACAAACAGGAAAAAAAAATGCAGTTATTACAGAAAAGGTTTGATGGGAAAACTGGTCATCTATAAGTGAAAGGCCTTCCTTATACAATTTTCTTTTTTAAGATACAGAAAACGATGGAAAGAGAATGACACGTCATCTTCACAAGCTACAGGGGCAGAAAGTCACAAGACACCAAAGTGGTTTTCAGCTAACGTGGTATTTCTGAATGCGAGATGAATAACAGGTATTTCTGATTTCCTTTGCTTTGTTTAAAAACCACTTCACTGCACTCTAATACAGAACTTTGTCACAGCCATGGTTCAAAAGCTGTTCTCAAGTACAAGTAGAAGGTTCCATCACTTTCAGCAGGGAGGACAGTCATCTTTACCAAGTATTTCTACTTAAAAAAAAAAAAAAAAAGGTAAGAAACCACATTCCAAAAAGTTTAGGATCTAGTAGCCAGTTTGCAATCCTGTGTGTTTGGAACTGGCAGAGATAGTAATTCTTCTGTTTAACCCAAAGCAAAGACTAATCATATCTTTCTGCTGCCATGCAGGCTTTGAATTCAAATGATGCCTCCTAAGTATACTGAAATCTGTGACAAGGATCAAAGCTTAGAAAGATGGAGCAGAAGATGGAATGAATGTGAAAATAGAAAAGGGATTAGAAGAGCTGTACAACAAATCTTTGTAAGAGAGTATAAACATAAGTTCGGGAAAAACACCAAAGAAAGGACAGTCAACAGCTGGACAAGAAAATCATGTAAACATTATGTTGGATAGACCAAGCAAAGAAATGTCAAGGACTTCACAGGACATCAGGGAGAAAAAGGTATTAAGTATAGGCACAATAAATTATGCTTTTGCAATTGAGGACAGATTGCATTCCAGAAATAAAAATGAAGCACTATCAGAAAGCAAAGAGAGCCTGGGTGTTAGAAGAAAAGACAAAAGCACAATGTTATACAACTACAGCAACAAAAAACCCAAACATGTAAGCCCACACAAACTCCAAGGATCCTAATTAGATAGAACAGGGCTGACCCATAGTCCTATTTTCTTTCATATATTCAGCCAACAAACTGCAGAGAATTCCAGCAGCTAGAAGTGACAGTGACATTTTAAGTCAATGACAATCTATTTTACTCTTCCTCCCACAACACAAATGAATAGCAGTGCTAATGAAATTCCACTCCCATTATAAATTGACAAACACAAACCTGCATTTATCCCTTCCAGCAAAATTTGCCTTTTAATAGACTCAAACTATTTTGAAATACCCTGTGGTCACAATACGACAAAACAAAATGCCACTCTCCTGCACTGCCCTTCTTCCAATTAATTTGACTTTAGTGAAAAGATAAATTTCTACAGTATTGGATTAATCATTCTAAACTGTCCAATTTTAGTCACAGACTTTAATACAGTCTGGTTATTTATTTCACATTTGAGCAAATGTTTCTGAGTGAGAATGGGCTTCAAATTCATTACACCAAAGTAGCTTGCTTTTTTTCCAGTGCTATCTTCTCCAAAATGCCAAGAAATTACATTATATGCGGAAAGAATTTATTGGGTTTTGGACCAAGATGTAAAACGTAATTTGTGCATATTATTATTCAGAAAAATGAGAGAAAATATTCTTGTTCAGTTTTAAATTAGTTTCTTCAGAAAGGCTAGATAACCTTTTCCTAGTATACCACAATTAAATAGGAAAGAAACCCTTTGTATCTCTCAATCAGAAGCATACAGAGAAATAATTATGTTTCTTTCAAGCAAAAAAGAAACAGCTATACTATTTACTAAAGAAAAAAACCAAAAAGTGTTGTGCTGTGAGCTGCCTCTTCTCACAAGTTAAGCAGGATGAGATCTGCTCTCGAGGTAACACACCAAATGCCCCAGGTAATGCAGTGGTGCCCTCTGCTTCAGTTGTGTTATACAGAAAAAAGGAAAGCAGGAGCTTTGCTATTGATGCTTAGCTGTAAGGCAGTCGATTAGCTGTCAGCAAGTGCAAACAACTCCATGGCACATGTGTGTCTGCTTGACAAGTTCCATTAAGTAAAGACTTTTTTTTTGTACAGTCTCTAGTTTGTAACTCTTTTCTTCCATCCCTGAAAATTATGCACTCCATCAAGTACTGTCAGTAATTTGCTCAGCCTGAAAGTCAACTAACATGACACATCTACTAGCAAGCTCTCCCAAAATTGAGAATTAACATTGGTATCTGCTGAGATTAAAGATAATGAATAAATGAAATATGTCAGCTTCAAAATCAAATGTGTTTTCTGTATTTAGCTTTTTTCAACGTAGCTTTAATAGAAACTGAATGGCATAAGTATTACAAGTGTCACACTTTCTAGAAAAATAAACAGCTTTTCTAGCTATTTTGTTAATAAGTCTAGACCTGTACTATTCCATACCTTGCTTCCACCATAATCCAGACACACACTTCAAAGAATAGACTTCCTAATTCCTTTCTAGGAACATCTTCATCTGAATGTCAAGTATCAGTACCCCTACGATGTCTTCTCCTGCTCTTAACTTATCTAGCATCTTCCTCAGCAACCAACCAAGCTTTTAGTATTTCAGAACTGGATCCAATGCATCTCATCAAGCCAGTTTTCCCACAATTCTCTGATGGACCCAAAACCTGACTGTCCATCACACCACAAGAAATAATAGTAATTCTTTACTATACTACAGTTATATAGTAATTAAAATAGCATGAAAATGTCAACCTCAAATACAAATTTATCATCTTATGTAAGCTCTAACAAGTAAAAATTGCTTCCTAAACCAAAGTTATTTTTAATTAAATGTGTCCTACTGTGCCAAGACTGCATGAATAGTTCTGAATTCCAAATAGCTAAGATCGCCATGGAAAAGCTAGAGAAGCTTCATGTTAACTACAAACTCACTGGTGTCCTCATCAAAGCCAGGATGGAACCAATTTTCCTTTAGTAATTTTACTTTTTCAGTGAAGTCTCTTCTAAGTAAATGCACAGTATGTCATAAATCTTAAATAGGATTTTCAAAAACCTTCAGCTTCAGTGATTGGGAGAGAGCTATCAATCGGTCAAAGACAGGCATAAATCAATGGAGGAATTGTACATACATTTCCACCTGCTGGCAGAAAGTGTTTACACAGCAGTAGTATGCTTTTACAGTGGTTTAAGTCTGGAATAAAGCAAATGTATCAGTTGAATTTTTCTTGGTTAAAAAACGAATATTAGCAGAATTTATCCTACAATGTCACATGCACATAAAATTATTAAAGTTTGCTTTTGATAAAGCTGTATACCTCCACATCTGGGCCCCTGATATTAGTGTGATGTGTAATAATTTCTTTAAATTAACAACTGAGTGCTACCAACACATGTGGCAGTTCCCCAAAACTGTAAGTAACAAGCTTAAATTACTAAACAGAAACATGTTATGATTGTGTTAATCAGGTCGAATGTTTAGCCACATAAGTATTTTTCAGTTGATGTTCATTTGCAATTAAAAGGTGCTCTAAGCCAGGACTCATCACATACCACTGAATTGCTGTAACATGAAACCAACTGTTCTCACTTCTTCAGAACTGACTGGAGCAAAGTACAATAAAGTCAATACTACAGCTGGAAGAGGCCCTTTCCAAAGCACTACAGATGTGTTAAAAAAGCCACTATTGTCTATAAACAGAGAAGTTGAGTTAATCTCTGTTCTCCATTACACCAAGTAGAGTATTTCCAAGTACAGTCACCACACTCCCAACCTCACTTGGGGATTTTTCCGCACTTCTGCACTTTTATCTGATACCACTTCCAATGCGTCAGATCCACAACTCCTCAGCAGAGCTTTATCAAGTATCTTCCCTGCGAGTTCAATGTTCAAGTCCCAAACAGCAGTGTGTGCTAAACATTCCATGGAACAGGAGAAACTGAGTCATCTCTACTGCAGGACTGCTCAAGGGGCATCAGAAGACTAGGTTATGATTAAGTAAACTAACATTTCCATGCTCCTTTTACAAAACCTCAGTGGAAGTTTTCAAGTCTCTCCTTTCTCTCCCTTCTGACCTTGATGACAATTGTGACAAGGCTGCTTCAAACATATTTCCAAACTCAAACTGTAAAAAAACTTCTTGAAAGACATACTATTGCATTAACACATGCTGTAAAGCATCTAGCCTTTGTGCTGCCCCGTCTCTATGAATACCCAGAGAGTGACAGGCAACTACCAAACCAAATCCAAACTTCCCACAAGAATGCTGAAAATTTTCTCTTTGTCACCAAATAAAGTGCTCCATCTTTGTGCCAGAGTAACATTCCATATATGTATATAGTAACACTTGAAAGAAAATACCAGCAGATATTTTCACAAATGCCTAGTGACAAGAAAAGAAATTCTCTGTGATGCATTACAGCATTATGAGTTTAACCTTCTGTTAGGCAGCTCATTGAGGAAGCTACCAATGCTGATTCTCCACAGCTATCTGAAGAAGAAACACTTCAGGCAAGCAAAAGAATTACCATACAATAGGCTACAATTTCATTAGAAGGAACATCCTGAAGATAATGTCAATGGAAGAATATGCAAATGATCTTTTAATGAGATAAATGTGCCCTCATATCCCCAATCAAAAATGCCTGAGATCCATCTTTGCAATTGTAGGTAGCAGTTGCAAGAAACAAAGTCTCCCTTCTACTGGTGTGGGCGATGCTAAAGCTGCAACAATTACTGGAATTCCAGTCAGGAAGGGGAGGAGGAACAACCAATGCTTTTAGCTTCCAAGACACATGAGGGCATATTTCCCTTCTGTTTCTGAATGCACTATTTCAGGGAAACAATCCCTGCCAGAACTCTCATGGGACAATGCATCTCCACAGTCCTTCAAGCGTAACCTGCCACACAGAGGGAACATTCAGCTCTAAAACGCTAAAAGGGAAAGGTGATTTTTTTTTTTTTATTAGAGCTTAAGGCTCTTGACATTACTAGGTAGGTATTTTAAGAGCCTATTTCAAAGTTTAATAAAGTCATCAGGCTTTAAACAGGAAAACCTTTTATTTAAGTTGTACAATGAAAAAAATCTAGCAAAATTCTTACTGACAATTTTCCATGAGTTTCTACTGCAAAGTTGGCAAGTCAGTTTTGGAAGACTTGTTCCATGAAGATCCCTGTTGAAACTAACAGCACCAATTCATACACCATATATAGGTTTAAGAAAAAAAAAAAAAAAGCAACAGTGTTTAATCAATGCTTACCATAAAGCTTTATCTAAAGCATAATTTGAAAGTTTACAATGCAAGAATAATACTAGAACTACAAGAAATCAAGAAAGTAGCAAAAGGCAAATAAAATTGCCTGTCCTGTTTCATAAAGTATACTGTTTAATGCCTGAAGAAAGAAACAGTCACCATGGCACAGTGCAGCAGTGGAAAATGGCTGCATTTCAATTGCATCTGTATCAGCTCTACAATTTCAAGTTAATTGAAGAGGACATGTTTCTAAGGGAGGGAGGTATTGTAAGGCATTTCTAAGATAATGCTTTCTATTTATTGCGTAATTCTTTTTACCATCAAAGTTTGCTTTATCTGCTTAGAAGGGGCTTTAATGGATGTAAATAAAAGGAGAAAATTTGTCTAACATTTATGCCTTGCTGGTTGTATGAGATGTTGCTGTAAGAAATGTAAATAAAGAAATTGGGTCTTAAAAGTTTTACTCACTGAAGTTTTAATAGACCATGTCAATATTACTCTAGTACTGCCAGAGATGTCTCCAGGAACACTGAATGAATACTAAAAAGGCCTACCCTGAATCCCGCTATGGAAGTACAGATTGAATCCTAAACTTTTCATCTCCCAGTTGGATCTACAAGGGGAAATACAGTGTGGCTTCAGTATGATCATTAGCTAAAGGTAATCACATAGAGGTAAATTCTCAGGCATACACCATGGAGTAAGCTTACAAACTAAATCTGATGGCTATGTCATGCAGAGAGAGCAGTAAAAGTTCAAATTCAAAATAAATAAACTTGGTGCCAGATAAACCAAATAAAAATCATTTCCAAGAGCTACATAAGCAAAATCACAAACTGACATCTACATATAATGTACACAACATGGAAGGGAAATTCCTTTCTGAAATTACTTAGCTCAGACTTGTTTATGCTGCAAGAGTTTATAAACCAAAATGTTCTCTTTGGGTCATTTGATTATTTGGGTCGGATCTCACACTTCCGGGGTGTGACAAAGAATCAGACATGCTTATTACTTAATTTTACAAAAAACTTAACTACAGACATTTATTTGTTTAGATAGCTTAATCACAAGAAATATCAAGCATATTAAGTAGGAGTTTGATTAATCTAGAGCAATCCATCCATTAAACAAGATTAATTCATCATTCTTGATTGTTACAGAAAAAATGCTAGAAACCCAAAACAAGCAGACATTACCCCAAGGGCAATGAAGTAGTGAAAAAAATTAATTACAGGAGGAAAAGTGTTTATAATGGATAAAAAACACGTTTTGGATGGCTCAGGTCTGAAATCTGGCACCCTGGAAGATGTTTCAAATCAAGTCAACTCTGCTTTACACATTACAATCAAAAGTGACCATTTAAATCACACAACTACAGATCTGAAGTACATATTTAATATCAATTTCTGAAAAGGCTGGTATGTTTAATATTTCACAAATAATTTTTGGGCAACCATTGGCTAGTGGCTTTTATGTCAAACTCACTTGTAATACCATCTTTCTAGAGGGAAAAAAAAAATTATTGATGAAAGCTATTTCAGAAAATACACTATCTCAATTTTTGAGATGCTCACCTTTGAAAACATTAGTTAATCTTTTTCTTAAATTACATTCATGACTATACCACTAATAACATATTAAACTTTTATTGAGAGTTGAGAACTAATACACAGATTTGACAACTTTGTTTCTATTCACCAAACTGCATGCTTTCTCTCTAATCTAGACTCCCTGGTTTAGATGACCCTAATATCTGTGATTGTAAAAGTCAGGCCATGTCTACCACTACTCCAATAAGTATTCAACCTGCAGTTCCCCTTCTTGCCTCCTGAGAAGGCACTCTGTTCATACTTACTCCTGCACACAATATAATGAAACAACTGGATGATATAAGCAAAATAATTATAAATAACTATTTTTTATGATGCAATGATTTTACGAGCTGTAGGTATTGGAAATAAAATCAGTATGTCAGCATCAAAAAAATTGTTAAAACTTCTCTCTCTTTCTTAGGAAATTACCTTTTTTTCATAACCAAGTAGTACAATAGTTACTTGGTTTTCATGTAACCCTACCTAGAGCAGACTATTTTTAGTGTTTTTCGAAATAAAAGTCTTCACATTCAGACAGCATAACATTACTCCTACTGAAAGCCACAAAAATTCCACTGCTGACCCCAGTGGGAGTAAGAATAGTACCAAATGGCTCCAACTTTCCAGATTTTCCACTAAGATAACTATTGCAAAACAATGCAATTCTATTTTTTCATTAAAGGACACAAACCAATAACCAACCAAAATAAACCTAAAATCATTTTATAAGTGAGCAGTCTCAGCCCATGAGTTGCAATTGTAAAGGAACAAACCAGCATCCTTCGGGGCTGACAAGCAATAAACTGAAAGAACAATCATTTTGAAAATGTATGGCACTCCTGATCAAGGGTGACATACTCTTTAAGTACAAAGCATACCTCACTTCTGAAACAAGCAAATCAATCTTAGTCATGAACTCTGTAAAAAATCTATTTGGTAATGATAGCACAATTACTACTGCTTCTTCAGTGCAGAAGGACCAGGAACATTTTCAAATTTGTACATTTCTTTGCTTCACAAACATGCTGCAGAATAACAATTGGTTGCTCACATACCCACAAACAGCATCTCATTAAATAGCCTGCTCCTTTTTTTCCCAATTTTTAACAAGTCTGGTGAGAGATAATGCCTTCTAGTTCCTGTCATTTTATTCCCTTTCATCTCTGCGATTATTTTCCTTTGCTCTAAATACTACAAATTTCACCTCAGGATGACTGTCAAAGTGAAAGATCTCCTAAGAAGTCTCCCACCTCTTCTATATTGTTCAGGAAATTTTGCCTTGTAGATTTCAGACATAAAAAGTTGCAGTTAATGAAAGAAATAAAAATTACATACAAGGAAATTTTTACAGTCTTACCACTCTTCTAGGCAAGATGTTAGGCCCCTTTCCTTGTTCATAAAGCACAACTCAAAGTTATGGATATTCCTGAAAAACATAAAGAGACAGGTCAAACTCTGAATAGAAACTCTGCAACTAATGTGACAAACGGCTTGTTGACCTGAGTAATTCCACATGCAGCTTCACAGCCCAAACACTTGTCAAAATGGCACCGTTAAGCCTTTTTCAAAACAGCTAAGTCAAGACTTCCATCAGTCTCTAGAGTTACTCTTTTGTAAAATCAAAAGTTCATGGCAGACATTTTTTTGTCTGATTTTAATGCTCTCCCCTAAGTGGACAGGTGTCTCCCAAAGCTCTGAATCACAAAATCAAAAAAAGGAAGCCACATACTACAATGCTATTTATCTTCAGCTCTGGTAAGTAAATGATTTTAAGTACCACAGAAGGAAGGAGAAACCTCATCAGACACGTGAAACATATGAGCAAGTGGAGCATGAACATGGAAATTCAGTTTGTCACAAAAGAAAATCTCATTAAAAGGGTCAGGTTGTTCCAGAAGCAGCACTGGGGGAGATGGTAGGATCATAAGATACACGTTGAATAAGTACAAATCCATCCTCAGGCAAGAATTTTCCTCAAAAGTTTCACTTTTATTAGCAATTCAGACTTTGCCTGCTGAGCAATTCAATCTACAGGACAGAAGCAAATTATTGCCACTGCTTGCCCTTTTAAAACATTTTCCAAAAAACAAACACACCATTTTCCCCAATCAAAAAGAAAGGCAAACGATGATAACAATCAGAAATAATATTAAAGTGACATTAGTGGAGTAGCATTAAAGATTAATAAAATGCCACTAGCAGCTTGACTAAGTTTTAAAACATAGCAGCAAATCCTAAACAGACTCTTCTAAAATTAGTTTTAAGTAAGTATGGCAATTATATATGAGCCATTGTAAAAGCTTCCACCCTTTTAAAATAGTGGAAAATTACAGCCTATTTAAAAATAATAAATCAGCATTAAAAATCTCATTGACTAAGGAAAACAAAAGCTGAACAGCAGGCTGTTTTAGTTCATGTTTTCTATATAAATCAAGATGTCTCTTGAGTTACAGATCTGGGTGCTCTGCTACATATACATGCCTGCAGCACCTAGGATGATTTCAGGAAGCAGTTATGACTATCTATAACTTACATTTATGTATGTTACAAGTTCTTCTCTTTTTTGAGCAACATTGCTCAAAAGGTATGTTCCACATTCTGGTTATTTTCACTTGATTAAAAACCCCTATTCAGCATCTGAAGATGCTCATGGGAAGAAAAATTCAGGCATACGACACATGACTTCTGTAAAAACATCAGACTAGTGCAATCCTTGATGAGAAAAAGTACCTGCTATTAAAACATATCCCTAAATTTTTTCTATAACATACTCTTAAAATTGCAAGGGGTATAGATGTAATGTGATTTTGGATATCCTTGTGCAGTACAGCTGAGCAAAACACTAGGTAAGTCAAGCAGCATAGCAAGAGAACAAGATTTTCAGTCTTCACTTATAACCTTGCTTAAAAGGAATAGTCTGCCAAACTTAAGGTCCCAGAAGGTCTGAATTCCTCAGCAACCAAGCCAACATTGAAACTACAGGAATAGTTAGTACAAGAGGAGTTGTATTTTGAACTTGCCAAATAACAGCCATGGTTTAACACACAACACTAAGGAGAGAAGAATTTGTGGAAATCTAGTGGTCTATCATGGGCTTGAACAGACTTATTTGTGCCAGACCAGTTACCAAGAGCTAATGAGCATGTACTCTGAGTAACTGCAGTAAGGACTATCTTAATAAGTCTCTTATAAATATTCAAAAGTCCCACCATATTAGCAGGTCCAAACATAGTCAAGGGTGAAGGTCTCTTAAAGCGCAGCTCTAAGCATAATGCAGCCAATTCTGACTGGAACCTTGTGTTGCACCAGCACTGGCTGACAGGGGCATGACCTTCTATTGATGCTGAAAATTACAACTTGGTTCAAAAACTGTTTCATTTTGCTGTCACAGATTTAACAGCTCATGCTTTGTCCCCATGAGATGAGTAAAACATGCTCATTAGGTAACCTAGTTCCACGGGAGACAGGACTTTAAACAAAGGCTAAGCACCTATATTTTCATATTACAAGTAATTCCTCAAGGTGCTTTAATACAGACCAGTTGCAGAGGTGAAAACCAAGCACAGATCCCCAGTCCCACGGTACCACATCCTCAACAGACAGATTGTACTGATGAAAGTTACAGGTAACATTAAACATGTCAACAAAAAGCAGTGAGCACTGAGCAGAAATACAGCTCAATACACATCACAGCGATTCTGAGGCTCTTTAGAGATGTGCATAAAAAAAAGGAAACAATTTTTTCTTTGTTTATCCAGTCTATCAGACAAGACAATTATTAATTACTAGAGCACCTTCTTTCAGCTTGTCCAAAATATTTACTACCCATTGTTTGTGTCTTCCTAGTTTCAGACACACCAACGTCAGACAGTATCTGTTACAATCAACTTGGATTTACTATTTCTACCATCTGTCTGAATTCTAACCAATAAAGTAATACTGAACAAGAAAAAGGGATAAGAGGAAGAAGGGAATCAGAATACTCCAAAGATAAGCAGGCAGTTATTTCTTACTCTGAATGCAATAACAAAAACTCTAGAGGCCAAAGTGCTCCAGCTGAGCTAACTATAGTTTCCTGCTGCTGTTACTAAAAAGGTGTTGCAGAAAAGTAATTGCAAATATTACTCACAAAGTACAAAACACCAAAGAGAAACAAACAAGATAACAGTAGAAACATGTATCTGCTGGCAAAGCCAAAAGTCATTACATTATCTTCAATACGATTTGAAGTGATGAAAGAAGCCTTTAAATTTAAACAAATCTTTTAAAATTCTTTATTTCACTAAAGGCAGAAGTTTGACACCAAGTGTTAATTTAAATTAATACAAACAAGTTAGTTAAAAAAAAAAAAAAGTTGGTGTTTCATAGTTGCAGCTGCTAATGATACCCTCAGAACTGCAGGCACCTCCCAGCCTGACCCACAGCTCTGTCCATCCAGCTCTCCCTTCACACCTCTTGCCCATGCTGGGAGATCCACTGATGGGTTACACTCCCTGGGGAGAAACGTAAAGGGGGATTGTCTTGCATCCCCAAAACTCCTTTCTGGAGTACCTGCCTGTTGCACCATCAAGATCCTTGCAACATTACTTCTTCTTGTAGAAGACAATATAATTTGAAGGATATTATTTACCACCTATTTTCACAGAATTATAGAATGTTTGAGGTTGGAAAGGACCACTGGAGATCATCTGGCTCAATTCCGATGCTCTAAGCAGACACAGTTATGAGCAAATTGCCCAGGATCTTTTCCAGTCAGCTTCTGGAAATATCCAGGAATATAATCTCCACAATCTCTCTGAGCAACTTGCTCCAGTGTTCAGTTCACCTTTACAGTAATTTTTTTCCTCAGTTTTTCATCAAAATAAGACTCCTGCACTTTGTACCCATCAGCATATTAGGCTGTGCTGCCTGATGTAGTATTCTTGATCAGTGGGAGCTGCTTAAATCAATGAGCTCTGAAAATGACAATGAGATGTATAACCATGAAATTTATTGGACATGCCTGCATGCATTAGTAATGACACAGGATGGCCTCTGGGTCCAATAATGCAGAGAGCTGGATTCCTTCATCTTCCAATGACTGCTCTAAATTCCCTAGTCATACAAGGACATACAAAACAGGCACACATTTTTTACTCTAGCATATTACACCTACTTTAAACCAGTTGGGTTTTGTTTTGTTATTGTACATACTATTTAAGTTCCTTTCAATTTCACAGTGCCAAAGACATTTTAAATAATTAGTTTCTCACAAGAATCTACTACTAACATTCCTTGCCTCTAAAAATATATGCAAGCAGTTATTCTGAGGTGGAACTGGGAGAAACCAGTATAAACTCAATGCTCTTAAAGTTTCTATCAGAAATCAGTCACTAGATTTCATGTGAAATGACAAGGATACACAAGCCTATTTTTTTTGTTTTTATTACAAAAGTCTCAAGTGACATATGTTGTAAGAAAGACCACATTAACAGCGAGTGAAATGTCGAAGGTTTCTCCAGGACAAGTCACTTCTGTTTGTGATTCTCCTCTTAAAGCACTTCAGGTGTATTCAAACTACACCTGCATGAAGAAGAGAGAAATAATAATATCGGGTGGTTAATCACTAATACTGGTAATTGTTATGTATGAGCATAATTCCTTTCTCCTTTTATATTCTCTAGAAAAAAAATGCCTTGAGAGATTTCTTTTCCCCATTAGAATTCTCCAACTTGCTGTAAATATTTTATATCTGTACAGCTACTAAAGTCACTAAATCATCAATCTTGTACTCTAAAACAAGTCAGCCTATTTCAGAATCTTTCCATCCCTCCCCTCCTTCTTCATTACAGCTATTTTCATTCTAGACTCTCCACACACCGTGTGCACTTGTAAACTGTATCTGCATTGTATTAGTAGGATCCTCCTAATTAAATTTAATTTCTTCAAGTGAGAAAAAGTAACATGCTAAGCCTGCTAGTTCTTTGAAGAATGTCCTAGAAGGGCAAATGGTGAGTATAAAAAGGCTTTGTGATCTGTTAGACACAAGCAAGATCAGGTTGGTCAACATTTCAGATGCCTTCAGTAATGAAAAGCAAAGTAACTGGTATTGATTCAATTCACATCAATCTTAAAATGGTAAACAAAATAATCATATTCTCTGTATAGCAGCCTCGTGGGTACATGCAGATACACTTAAGAGATCTACAGACAATAGAAAGCTCATTTAAACCAGACACTACATGAAATTCTAGTTTTCTCAAGTGAGCTACTATGCAGACAGTAAAGCTTCCAAGATCTCTGTATCACTTATCCTTTGAATTTAACTGAAGCCAGAAACTCTCCAAAGATCAGGACATTTCCTAGAAATTACAACTGTAAAGTTTGTCTACTTCTAAAAGAATAGCTCTTCTCTTCAACAGAGATACCTGTATTACTGGTTTTGAAGCTTTCACAATATGAAAATTCATTTGTTTATTGCTTTACAAAAAAGATGCAGATGCCAGTTAAGAAACTAGACAATCTGTGAATTCAGTATTTTCTAAAGGCAGTGTTACATAGAAAGCTTGCTGCATTTTAACAAGAGGCACTGTAGTCCTTCAAATATTGACACAAAAATTGAAGCAAAAAGTTAGAGATGCTATAGCTTCTGCTTCCATTTAAAAAAAAAAAAAAAAAAAGGAAATTCCTTTTTATGGCCCCCTTGACTATCTTCCATAAATTACAGAACATTTAACTTTTGTGGAATTTTTACGTTCTTCCTATTCCTTTGTAGCACACAGAATTTGCTTTTACTTTTATCTATATTCAGATGAAGAATGTGAAGCAAATTTCTTGTTTTGTTCATAAAAAATTAAATCCAAAACCAAGGGAGAGAATACAAGGTCAAACTAATACAGGAAACTAAAACATCTTGGAGGACAGAGCTTTAGATACTTACAGTCCTGTTGGCCAACGCTAAGGTTACCAACATCACTACCCTCCTACAGAGAGGGAAATGAAAAGAATTTGCTAAATATAGCTAGAACTGTTTGGAAGGATGCCTATCCTTATTTGTGCATTCATCTGTTTAATTGTGGGCAATATAGTCCACTAGACAGCAAAGGAAAGCGTGGATGTTCAGTATTCTCTGAATTACACCATCTCAACTGGAGATTGCACTTATTTACAAAGTTTCCATTTATACTATTGTAAACTGTGTATTTTGAACCTCTTCACAGTTCTAAGAACCTCTGAACTTTTTTTCCTCAGGTTTGGGAATGCACTAAATGCCTAAGTGGAAACAAGCATGGTGAAAAAGGAATTCTTGTGTTTACTGCATGACCTCAAGTCTTCCAACTCCCAAGCTTCAGTTCTGTTTAACATTAGTTCTTCAGTCCCTTAAAAACTAAATTTCCTGAAATTCAGAGTTATCACACTGCTGCTTTGCTTCAAAACAACTAAAAGTGGTTTGTGGTGTCATAAATGAGACAAGATGGATATTTCCTTCAACAGACATAGAAACATGGGTTCAGAGACCCCACCAGGGTTACTGTTATTGATAAATAAATTCTACCACGGTTTCAAACTCATAGATTATACAATTTAGTAAGCTTCCATCACATGACATTAAAATTCCACCACATGACATTAAAAACAGCCTCTAAAATGCTCCACCTCTAAAATACTGCCTCAGGAGAGGGAACATGTTTTTTACTTCCATTATCTTTCAGCCTGCAGTAAGGAAGTGCCTTCGTCCTGAATCAGAACCCAAAGGAATTTAGCAAGTGCTATTTCTGCTTGTAGTCAAATCTTCAATATGTAATTTACATCTTGATATGTCATCATTTCTTGGTATTTAACTTAGTAACAGCTTCTCTAAAGTAGAGATTTTATTACATAAATTATGGAACTAGCAGACTGGGTGTAGTGGAGACAGCATAAATTCCTGAATCAATACAAAACGTGTCCCTCGTAGTAGTTGTTATTCTATGCAGGTGTGTTATTGATTACAGTCATAATGGTCTCACTTCAGCTGCCATCAATAACTCACTACTTGTATTGTCACAATGAATTAAAGAAGAACCAGTCTAAAAACATTTGAAGTTATACCAGCATGGCATGACCCAGCCTGTGGCGCAAAGCAGAACACTGCCAGTTGAAGGTAGAATTCATGTTTGAGACTTCACTTGACATTACATTGACACAACAAAATCAAATGTGATGTTTATTTAGGCAGAAGGGATTATATCTTAAACATATAGAAAAACTCTTCTATTTATAGCTACTTCATACAAGAAAACTATGCTTTCGATACCTTGGGAACATTATTAGAATACACTTATTGATATGCAACACTGAATCCAAGTTTTATGGATGGTTATTGTCATTTTACTGATCAACATGACTGATGCTTTCTTGCATCAGGTTAAGAATTGCAGAAGGAATGTTAGATTATTTCACTTTTAAACAGAGCTCATTTCTGAAACAAAACTTGACAGCAACATACAACAGGAGAATACTAACCACTAGCCAAAAATTTGTCAAGTATTGAAAATCTAAGTACAGATAATGTTATTACTATGACTGTATGAAACACTTCATTAATGTTAGCATATATAAGTGTTTTTCTATTAAATACTTCAGAGGAGAGACACAGCAAAAGAAGAACACTCATTGTCACTCACTGGCCTATCAAAACGGAGAAGGAGATCCACACATGAGAGACAACATACTTCCTACTTCCAGCAGAATATTGGTAAAAACGTCTACACCATGGGTTAGTGTATTATACACATTCTAGAGAAGCACAGCTTAAAAAAACCAAAACAAACACCATTTTAAAGGAACAGATTTTGTGAAACACTTTTATTATATTTCACATGTATCTTCTGTTGATACTAGAGATTCTTCTTGACTAACTACAGTGTAACACCTGAAGTCATGCTTATACCCACTTTTCTCTCCATATGCCTCCTTGTCTAATGCTTCCCTCTCTATCCCAGAAACAGCAAAACAGAAAGAGAAACTTTTGTAGTACCGAGCTTATGGATCCAACGAGACTGGTCTGAGTGATGCAATGTCAATACACATCACAAGAAACTCAACCAACCATCAGTGGAATTCTAAGTTCTGACAACTGCATAAAATTACCAAAATTATTTTGTTTCCTTCAGCCTTGTACAATTAACTTAATAGGTGAGGTGTATGAACCTCTTGTCTAAAGAACCTTTCTTGTCTAAAGAAAGTTCAACCCATCAACAAGCAATTAAAATACCCACCACATGAAAGTTCTTCAAAGTTTTGATGTATACATAACAGGAATAACATTCATGCTGTCTCACTTTCAGCACCTGACATACACACTTAATTTAGAAAGCTCCATATGCTATCCATATTTGCTACTCAGCAGAGAGAGAGAGGTTCCTTCAAAATGTCAGTTAAAACACTTGATTTTGACAAACAGACTGGATCAGCCTCCAGGTAAGTCTGTCTCTCTCTATCCACTGTTTTCACTTGCAGCCAGAAGTGGCTGCCCTGTCTAACTCAGGCATCTGACTGACACACCTGAAGTTACTGTAACTACCCCAGTTTCAGTGTCACATCTCAGGTTCTCCTTACCCAAGACAGTACATGCATTATGAACCACAGATGAAGTCACTCTGCAATTTGCTTTCCTCTAGGGAATCTCTGCAACCTTTGCTACTCTGCATACTGTCAAAAAGACTATTATTTTTTCATTTAAAACCAGTAAAAATAAGTCTATCCAATATCACTACATTCATTCAGCTCTTATCAAGCCATGAATCCAGTAGACATGGACACTGTTGATTAACTAAATCTTGCAATACAGTTTCTTAGCCACAGGAGCAGTTCAGAAGTCTATGATTGCTTCTGTCACTGTTCTGAATAGCAGTTATCTAAAATTTTATCACTATGTAACCCAAATTAAATAGAGAATGTTTACTGTAATGAGAGGGTCCCATGGAGGAATTGTGTTGATATGCTTCCAACTCATAGGTAGAAAACATACCACCAGAGCAGATGAAGAACAGGCAATGACATTACTGGAAATGGTAGCTCTAGTATCACTAACTTCACATTGCAACAGTGTAGATCAACAAAGAAAAGACTTTCTTACAGCAACAAGTTCCAGTAGCATTTTTCTGTAGACAAACTCCATGAGCATTCCTTTTACGATAGCAGAAATAAAAGGGGAAAAAAACCTCAGCTTAGAAAAGATACAAAGCCTAGATACCATATAGATATATTTTTTTTCCTGACCAATACTCCAAATTAAGCTACTGCTCGGCACCTCAAAGGCAGTCAATACCACTGCACCTGTAAGAGTTTTTACAGGGATTACTTCATTAGAAAATTCAAAATATATCCAACTAAGAATGCAGATCTTGATATTAATCCCCTGGAGAGCCACTCTCCAGGATGAGTGTGCAAAGGAAGCACTGATGACTAATTCTATACTCCCAAATTAATAAATTCTGGAATATGAACAAAAAATAAATCTAGTTTACCGTAACTACACAATGTCAGGACTAGCCCAAAACTGATTTGCTCACTTCTTTCCTCTCACTTCCTTGCAATGTTTTAGCTGTAACTCTTCAGTAATGTATTTCAGAAGACAGCAAATACTACACAACTCTTAAATAAACCATAAGCAGCTAAGCAGTATCAGTTCTGGAGGACAAAGGCCTGTTGGGAAGGCACCAGACTTCAAGCTTCCAATGGCTTATGACACAAATAATAAGGCAGACAAAATAAATCATAATAATGAAGTTGTGAAAGATACCTTGACAGTGTCCTCTTAATCTTCGGCCAACGTAAGATGTCATGTAAGCACTGAAGCAGCAAAGAGATGATTCTGCTTAGATAGCAAAATATCTCAATTTCTCTCTGACCTACAAATCATAAACTTATAGATTAGTGGTGCACTGGCATGTATCTCCACAGTAGCTCACAGAAATAATCTTCTGAAACAAAATGCACCTGGCCCTGAGATACAGAAAAACCATAATTACAAAAAAGATGAATGGGAGCATGCATGGAAGATTTTGACACCGCAGTCAAGAACCTTACAGAGCAAAGATCCTAAGCTGTCCAAGACAGCCATTGCATCTATAAAGATAAAGCAGATCACACGCAGTTCAGAAACAGAAATGTCTTCCCAGGGCAATCTAAACTGGGGAGCAGAGCACAACCCTGCCCATATGTTCCTAATGGATCTTAGTATCTTGTCATACTGTCACCAGCAGTATCACCATTAGACAAGTGTTGGATGAAAATTACTTTCTTGAGCTGCTCAGCCTGGAATCTGTGAACTAACTACTACATTTTTGTTCTTTTTAAATATACTCTGTATTAAAAATCACTCAGCTTGTCTCATAGTAATTAATATCAGCTGATAAGAGAGGATTAAGACTTGCAAAATCACATTAAGAGATCCTTCATAAACTGGTATTGGAGAGATGCAGAACCACACATACTCAAGCTCACAGGTTCTTCTCTCCTCACTCTTGCTAATAAACATTTTCTGTCTTGTGCAGAAAGTCTACACTTGAGAAAACACAGATTTAGATACCCACAGAAGTACCCACTGATCTGTTTTTCTAGCTTAACTCCTCAGAGAGCCTGATTTTGAAAGATATGATTAAGCGGATCCCTTGACTTCATCATGGCCAGTCTCTTGGAAGCAACTTCAGATGGCTCTTACTTGGAACTAGTAACATTTCCATCAATTTTATCTAGATTGGACAACAAAAATATAACTACATAGGAAAATATGAGGGTATAAACACAGTATCAACTTTCACAGGATTTAATAAAGTAATCAGTTTAAAAAAATCAATAAAGCCAGTCATTTCAGGAGCATAGTGGTGCCTTACTTAGTTAAGATTCATTATTTTCAGAAAGAGGCCATTTGTTTCAATAGTGGTATGCTCCCAGTAATGACAATGGTAAAAAAAATATATTCAGTCAGGTTCTTTGTATGAATGAGTGGTGACTAGAAGTGAGCTTCATGAACTAAATTAAGTGTTCTCTACAAGAGATTAAAGTATTTTAAAATGTGACCATATATACTTTCCTAGCTGGTCTCTTGTATATTTTTAATCCCCGAGATTAAATGATGTTCCAAAAGACACAGGTATTTTGGTGCGTCAAGGTGTCAAACTATCCAAAAGCACAGGGGCAATCAATAAGCCTCATCAGGACACTAAACATTCTATTTTGCTTGGTGTAGCATGTATCAATGAATGATGAATAACACATGCTATCCATTTACTACTGTTGTTAGGGATTGACTGTGAAATGAAAGGGTAGGAGTGAAAAGGACAACCAAGGAACAAAACACTTGCATCGCTTTTCTGGTTTGGTGTTGTTTTACACAAGTCAGCTGAGGGAACCAAAAAACCACTTAATTATGTAAGACAGTTACTACTTTTTTCAAATGCTGAGGTACGTAGTGAACCTTCCTGCTTCAGCAGACCTGCAGACCACATCCTATCTGGAATTTAAATTATCTCCTTGTCTTATTTTAATGCTTTAGCATTATCATGGGCTCATGCACTTTTCTGAAGAAAATGTATTTCCTAAGTTCACATGTATACTCCAGATGTTTTGCATTATGGAAAGAACTTTTTTTTAATATACAGATCTTAGTCCTAATAAAAACATCAATGCTAATTTCCAGGTGAATCATATGAAGTCTGAATAAGGTAACTGCATCCAACACATCTTTTCCTATCTATATTGGTATAACCCTAGTGGTGGCTTTTTCCTCCTTAATCCATAGACAGAGGCAATCAAGTAAAAAAACCTGACCTAACCTTTCTGCTTTGAAGATCACTATGATGGCTGTTAGGAATAGAATGCACTCACACTAGACAAGATAGTGTCATACTCTGGTTGAGTTGTAAAGACATAACCTCAAATGTAAGCTCACACATAGCTGCTACAGCATTTGTTTACGATGTCTGTGTCAATGATTTATACTCACACAATAAAATATTAAGCGCAACAAATTATAAAGCTGGTAGCACAAGAATTCTAACAGGTTTTCTTCACACTAACAATTCTGACACTAACCAGGATCCACCAGAAGCACTGTGTGTTGCATTACATAAAATCAAATACAGAAGCTTAGTTTTATATAACTATAATATGCATGCAGATGGTCTTCAGGATAAGAGATCTTCTCTAAACTGCAGTTTGTACAAAATTTGAGGTATAAGCAAAAGGCAGGAATTTTCCTATTTCTAGTGCAGTGGGAATCTCTTCCTATTTGTAACTCCTACCAGTTCTTCCAGTGTTAAAGAACTGCCAAGACTGAAACCCATTGCAGAGATTTTGAATGAACAGATTAAAATCAAAGGGAACTATTTTTCACCCATTCCAGCTAAACAGTAGGTCACATCTATAGTTGTAATAATTGCAATTCAGTTAGTTATGCTGACAGCATCCATGGCATAAAAATAAAATCAGCAAAGTCAATTTTATAAAGATCACCAACGTCAAGTAAAACACATTCTATGCATCTCTGAACAATACATGAGGATAAACTATGCAGTGAAACTATGCAGGCAGATTGTATTGTTCTTCTAAGCCTTGCCCTCTGAATGCATTCCTTTAGCCAAGCAATGGGAAGATAAACCCATTTGCCTAATGGAGCATATAATTTAAATATTTCAGACAAGCCATCTACAGAGATCTTGCTTAAAATAATTGCTAACAGCCATCCATCCAAATATCTTGCATGATGAAGAGCACAACATAGTTCACAACTGTTTTTTTTAGAAACTTCAAACTATCCAGCTCCTTTAGTTACTTTAGTCACTGTGTATATGCTGTATTGCTTTATTATAGCAAATCTCTTTTTTTTTCCACACAGCAGATTTAATACAAAGCTGCTATTTTTCTCTTTTGCAGTGCCTTGCAATATTTCTAAGGCAAGTAAAATTTCAGATTTTACTACTGCAGCATGTAGTCCTGCACAATTTTGCAAACAAAATATGTTTAAATTTATGGAAGCTAAAAGGGCTTAATACAGACTGCTGCACTTCATCCACAGGAAGACACAATCAGCCAATGTCAATATTCTGTCATTTAGAACCATGATAAAGCATTCCCTTTCACACAAAATAACATTCTTCCCCCCCCCACAAACTTGTATCTAGTGTTTTAAGATATTATTAGGATAAAAACTGGTTTTCACTTGACACAAGAAGTCTGCTTAGGTTTGTTGGTTTTTTTACCATGCTAAGAATCACATTTTGTACTGTGACCTACCTAAGGCACAACAGTAAAAAGCAAAGTACATGTTACAAGAATTCCCTCTTCCACATAAACAAGTGCCTACACTAAAAAAACAACAACAACAAAAAAAACCACCCAACACATAACAGTCTTTACTATATGCATGCTAGGAGTGAACATTTAAAAGAGTTGATCAAGTTTTGCAAACATTAGATTTTAATCATGTACAGCAATACTGCAGAGAAAATTAAAAGAAAAAATATCCCTAACTTTGACTTTCAAGTCTGTCCTGGATTTCACGTTTGTGGAGGAAAACAAAACAAAACAAAAAACCAAGCAGCTTAGTTTTGTTTGGTCTTTGCTACAAAGAGACTCATCTCCTATCCATGTCACAAATAACCTCAGCAATTCCTTCCCTCCATGAGAAGAACTGCCCATCAGATCGCGGGATTAATACAGTGTTGATTTGTTTAAGGGCTGCTTGTGTGTGTGGCTTGCGTATGTAATTTTAGCCATTCGGATACATCAGCTCCTCATTGCGTATCTCACAATAAACTGATGCACGCAGTTAACCTGAGACAGCATTCTTTAGCGAACAAAGAAGGCCAGTCCGCAATCGTGATGCGAAATCATCCCAAACGCATTATACACCCTGCAAGAACCGCTCACAGAAAACAGCCCGGCAACCTCATTCATTCCCCCCAACCCAGCGATGTGCTCACCATCTCCTCCGTCTTATTTCTTCATCCTCAGCTTATTTTCCTCCCTTCTGCTGGCTTGGAGGAGGCGGGTACACCAAAACAAAAAAAATAAAGCGAAGAAACCCACAACCCACCCCCAAAAAAAAAAAAAAAAAAAGACAACTCTTCAATAAAACACTCAGCCAGCGCTGGGCAGCACACGAAGCAAAGCCCCTTGTCTTCCCCCGCAGCCGGGCCCCCCGCGCCGCTCCCCGCCCGCCTCACGCCCTCCCCGCCCCGCGGAAGGTGCCTCCGTCCCCCAGCGCCTTCTCCCGGGAGAGCACCCGGGCTGCATCAGCCTCCACCGCCTTCTGCACCCACCAGGACAACATAGTAGACAGAGTCGGGCTGGTTTTCCCCTCCCACAACCACATTCCTATTTACAAAGGGTATCCAAGACCATCTTTATCCAACCGGGAGGGGGGGAGGAAGAGGAGGTGGAAGCAATCATTAACCCTTTTCTCGCGTTTACCTTTTCTACTACGGTTTTTGGCTGCGTCTGGGAAGCGCGCGGGGGATTTCGCCTCCCGAGAGAGCCCATCACCGCGCTGCCACCGCGGCCTGCGGGGCCCCGCACCCCGGCCTGGCTGCTCGGCACCTCCGGGGGAGCACGGCCCTCCCCAGGGCCGCTCCAAAATACAAAAGAAAAAAAAAAGGTCCAAGGGCAAAAACGAAAAAAACGCCTGCCCTTCCGAACACCGCCGCCCCGGAGGAGCGCCCCTCAGGCGAGGCCCCCGGCAGAGGGGAAGGCACTTCCCGCTCAGCCCGGGCTGGCACCGGCTTCCCAACTCTTTTTCTTTTTCTTTTTTTTTTTTTAAAGCGTTATGGCTCCTCAACACGCACACCTGCGGGGGAAGGACCAGCGGAAGCCAAGAGGCACCTTGTTCGTCCGCCCGCCCCCGCCATCGCCACAGCGGCCCCGGGCCGGGGAGGGCGAGAGGCCTCGCGGCGCTCCCGCCACAGCCCCTGCCTCGCGCGGCCTCGCGCGGCCGCCACACAGCCCGGAGCGCTTCTCCCGCGCCGCGAATTTTCCTATTGGGCGGTTCCTCCGCGGTCGCGCCTAGCAACCCAAGCCTCATTGGTGCGTTCCCGCGCCGCCCCGCTCACCGGCCGGCGGGAGCGCCCGTCCGAGCGGGGCCGCCGCGGGCAGCGAGCGGCGGGAGGAGCGGCCCGGGCCCGGGGGAGCAGCTCCCGGGGCAGCAGCTCCCGGGGCGGCCCGCACGGCGAGGAGCGGTGCGCAGGGCACGGCACGGCCGCCCGCTGCCTGCGGGGGCGGCAGGGACCGTTATGTCACCTCCCTGGATGGGTACGCGAAGCCGCGCTACCCGGCCTGCGGCGCTGCCCCCCCGGCGGGCAGGACAGCCAGAGGGTTTCTGTCCTAGGGAAACCAAATGGTACTTTTCGCAGGGCTAGGCTGGGAGATGCGGGTCCGGCTGCGGTGTGCAGCGGGAGGGCCGGTCAGGTGCGGCGCAGCCAGGCCGTGCTGGCGCGGGATCCGCGCGGATTTCTCTTAATTTGACCTTTTCGCCATTTGCACTGGTCTGTGCGATCTCAGCCTTCTCTTGGAATAGCTTGAGCTTCCTGAACCTCCGTCTTGTGTGTTCTTATCTAACCCGCTATTATTTTTGTGTTCCTCCTGTTAATTCTCTCTAGTGTTTGTCCCTTCCCGCGGATGCCCCAGGTGTTCAGCCTGGCTCGGCAGTGCCGTCACACGGACAGTATCACTCCCCTGCCTCTCCTATATTTTCTGTATTTTTACATCTAAGGATTACATCAGCCTAGTTTATCCAAGTATTACCCGGAGAGGTCATGTTGAAACATACATAGTAACAGCTCAAGTGTTTTCTGAAGTGCTCCTTGCCAAGCTAGTCCCCATCCCTGCATTCTTTATTTCCAGATGCATTTGCTCACATTTTCTGACATGAAAAATGCATCTTATTGGAGACTGGGATGATTTAATTTGGCACATCAGCTAATTCTAACTATTCAGTCATGAATTAACCACTAGGCAATTGATAGAAATATTTAATAGGATCAGAACAAGAACTGATGTCTAGAAAACTGACTGATGTCTGCTCTGTGACAACTACTTTTTGAGAGCTCTCGGGGAAAATACATAATCCATTTGAGGTGTGCTTTATCCATTCCACACAACAAGCATTCCAGTGCTTAAAAGATAGAACGAAGTTGTCCAGACTATTTCTCTTTTAGTTGTTGAGACTGACTCAGGACAATTCTACAATTCACTAAGCTCCTGCTTGTATTTTAGCTGATAGTTAGTACCATGCTTATCACTGAAGGTACCTAAAGTGGATACAGAATCACTGCCTCCCTGGGATCAGACTATTTGAGTTTGACAAACAATGGGACCTATAGTCTAAAAGGGACAACAATAGCTGAGCTGTTTTAGGCAGAACAAAAAGCAGAGAAAGTCTGAATGGCCACCAAGTCTGGTATTCACAAGTCCTTGCAGCAGACTGTTTTTTGTGAAGCCTCCTAAGAATGCTTTTGAAATTACTCTGAAGTTATTCTAACTTCCCATAAAATAATGAAAAAATAATGAAAATAATTAAAATAATGAAAAAAAATCAGTAAAAACTAACACCATTAAGTTTTAAGCCTATGGACATTTTTCTTCTTCCCATGTTTGTAACTCCTACTAAGGGTATGCAGACCTAACCTCTGAAGATTTTATTGGTTATCAAGCATAGAAGCTAAAGAGTATTTGGTCACTGTGATGTCTCTACTTTGAGAAACAGAGTGACAGCAAAGAACAATAAATGACCTTTAATGTGCATGCATTTTACCAATTCTGTCATCATGCAGATTAAGAGATTCTGATTTTCTACTTATTCATCAGATAACTGTTTTCAAGAACAGCTCCATACCTAAATAATGTATTTTAGCTTTATATGTATCAAGGTTGATATATGTAGGTAATAACTTCAAATTATTAATGTGTTTCAAAAGCAGTAGCACAAATAATGGTGATAGGGTACTCACCTGGCCATTTTCATCAGTAGATCTCAAAAGACCTTGCGAAGGTCAGTGCAACAATCCCATTGCTGATGATGGAGAAGGAAAGAATTGAGATGAACTTGCTCAATGTCGTATGACAAACCTGTGGTAAAGCTAACAATTGACTTCAGTTTTTCTGTATCCAGGATGAATGGGTTTGCCTCACAAGCCATGTTACACACTCATATACTCCTGGGAGTTCTTTCCATTAGTGTGCCAAATCTTCTGTGCTCTGAGTTTATCAGTGTTGTTGAAAAGCAGCCCAGGTTTTTCTGGTCTTCATTTAGAGGCTTCAGCATAAAGCATTTTTAATGTACAAGCTCCACTTGAAAGTCTCTATTGCCATCTGTGAAAAGAAGCCAGAAATAAAGTTTGAAATGTTGTTTGAAGAACCCACAAGGAAGCTAATATTTCAATTTGAAGGGACAAAAAGGTGGCACAGATCAAATTGCAGCCTAAATCTGCAGATCTAAGTAACCTACTACCTTTAATTATCAGTTCTGATAATGCTGTGCTTAATAACTGAAGTGAAATCTGACTTTGTTACCCGTGTTTTCTTCAGTCCTCAGGAAGGCTGCCCTGCCCTGCCCAGAATTCACACCCTGGCAAGCTCAGGGCTCAGTGCTTTGAGGCCTTTCTGGAGGCAGTCTCACCCAAAAGCCATCCCACGTGTCCAGTCCCACAGGGACCCGATTCTAGAAACGGGTAAGTAGCAGCATCCAAACTCACTACGATTGTCAACAACACGGGCCGGGGTTATCAGTCCTCAGACACGTGAGCCCTTTGAAGCTCAGATCAGGCCTTTGATATTATTAGTTCGTACCTGGAAACAAAACATACTGGCAGCCAAGGCCAAGCGGCCACCCGTGCGCCACTCAATGCCACAGAGGGCTTCTCCAGCCCAAAGCAGGGCTGTGTTGAAGGCGCCGTGCCCCGAGCACCCCGCACCGCCCCGCTCGGAACGCCCCAGGCCCACCCGAGGCCGCAGCCCCTCACGGCGGCCGCGGGACAAGGGGAGGGCGGTGCCCCCGGGCACCTGCGTCAGGCCCAGCCAATGGCAGCTTGAGGAGGGCGGGCTGCGGGCCCGTCCGCCAATCGCGCGCGGGGAGGCGGGGCGCGCGGAGCCAATAGGGGCGGGCGTTGTTTTGAACTGGCTGCGCTCCCGGAAGCGGGTGTGGGGATGTGCGGGGGTTGGCGGCGCGTTGGGTGAGTGCGGGGCGCTGTCCCGGGAGGGCGCGGGGTCGAACCTCTGCTCCTTCAGGAGCTCTGGTCGAGTCGCCTCGGGACGGCGTCTCTGCTGAGTCGTGCCTGGGTGGGAGGGTTGGGGCCAGGCTCGGGAGCGGCCTTGAGTGGCCTCAGCTATCACGGAGCGGCCGGAGCTGACGGGCCCCGGGGGCCCGGCGGGGTGTGTGCCCCCGGGGGGCCTGCGGGGTGTGTGCCCCCGGGGGCCTGCGGGGTGTGTGCCCCGGCCCGCCGGGCCCAGCGCCACAGCCCAGCTGCTGCTTCCCCTCCGCGGGTGGCGCCAGGGAAAGGGCCGGTCCTGAGCGGCTTTGGCTCGAGAAACTTCGTGTCCTAAATTTATCCAACACCAGCTACTGGTGTGTTTTAAAAGTGCTGAGCGAACGCTTGTTTTCTTTGGTTGTGTGATGGCTTTTGTTTCTCGCGCTGAGGATACTTGTGTTACATTCGAGAGTTTGAGGAAATGATTGTTTTAACATACGGTGACTTTTGATGGCGGCACGTCGAGAAATTGTCGCTGGAAAATGCTGGAAACTATTGAGGTTTCAGTTTGTAGATGCTGAAATTAGGGGTTTTCACGAGGTTTCTTTCCTGATTATATGAGGTCAACAGGGCACAGACTGCTCTGGGACAAGGTTACTAGCCTACTCTCCACTGTGATTGTACTGTTTTTAAAACTCAAAATATTAACAAAAACTTGACTTTTCTCTGTTAAATTCCGTAACTTTTTTTTTTTCAGTTGAGTTACTTTCATGCTTCCGTATCAGCAGTTTTACTTAATTGATCCAGGCTGTACAGATTCAAGTATCTCATGCGTAACTGAAGCCAACTTGTTGTGTTTTTTCATTCTAAATACTCAGTTAACATTTTAAATGATGTCGCTAAAGGCTAGTGGCTAGTATTTTTTTTCTGTATTTTCATATATTCTGCAATAATTCAGTGCAGTTATTCACCTCTCTACTTAGGCTTGTTCCAGACTCAATAATAGGATGTTTACTGTCAATCACAGAAACTGGTTCTTGAAAGTGGAAACAACCAGACATAAAACATACCTGCTGTGAAGCAGGTTAGCCTAGACACTGGCATTGCACTTCTGAGAGCAGTTTCAATTGAACCTCTTAAATGCTGATGGTGAGCAGCAAAATTATGGGCATTCGTTTTTTATAGAGCTTGTTAAAATTGCAATTAAATAAATAACTTTGTTAACAGCAGGACTAACAATCCTGTTGACCTTGCATCTCCTAAAAGGGTTATTTTAACTCAAAGCAAAAAGCTTTGATTGTAGCTACTCTGGTGTTTCAGTGTTCATTTTGTATCCGCTATCTTGAAAGAAGTTGAGTTGTTTTTTCTTACGGAAGCAAAGTTGCAGGACTTCTTTAATCTACTCAATTGGTGTGGGTTTGTATTTTTTCTTGGTTGTTTTTTCTTTCCCAAGTTTGTAGTATATCTATCACCACATGACCCCTCTCAGTTTTGTTCAGGACAGATAGTAAGCTCAGAGTTGCTGTAGTGAGAAGAGTGGGAATAAAAACACACTTATGTAAGTGTTGATTGCAGCCCTTCCATCACAGGAAATTAAGCTTAAGATACCAGCCAGACAGTCTGGGTCAGGTCGAAGGTCCGTGTATACTGATATTCTTTATCTGGGAATGTCCAGGGGAGCATAGGGAGCATGTCTAGGGAAGAGCATAGGAACAGAGCAAGTACACGTGATTCTTCTGGTAAGAATTTCCTCCAACTACTTGTAATATTCTGTGAATAAGAAATGGAAAATGGATTTTCTTGCCCCCAAAAAAGGACTCCTAGCTACTTCCTCACTGAAGAAAACCTAAGCATTGCAAAAGTTAAAAATAGCAGCCTTTTGTCAGACTTCTTACTACTTTTTGGCAAAGATTCTGGATCTGCAGAACTGTGGCAGAGGAGAACGATTGCTAGTACTCTTGAGAAATTGAGGGAAAGGCTTTCTTATTCCAGCCCCTGCAAATGTTTTTAAAACATGGTATGCTGAAAAGTGATGTTTGCTTGTCTTTGTTTCTCTTCAGAGTTGTATGATGGACTTAATCTAGTAAGATGCCAGACAGAAACCAGGGAGCTGAAAATAAAATCAGCTCATTAAACCTGAGAATTGCATGCACCTTGTCTGTTGTTTTCTGTGTTTTCACAAGTGTTCTACTTTGCATTGCTGTCTCTTGCAGTGGAGACTGTTTATTCACCTTGGTAGAGTTATGAACCCTTGATTAGTTACAAATCATCTTTATATACCGAACAACCTGAGAGGCATCAGATCATGGATCCAGCTATTCCCTCTTCATCTTAATGATTAATATTTCTACACGGTAGCATGTGCTACATGGGAAGTGTAGTACAAATCAGTAAAAAGCTTTTTGAAATGCAGCTGCATCACTATAATGGGGAAAAAAAGTAGATTACTTTTAAAAACTAATTGAGCATCTCTTTATTTTCCATTATTTTAAAAGTCAGTATAAAAAAATACAAACCAAAATCTCGTTTCACTGCTGAAAGAAAATTAATTCAATTTTATTCTTTCATGGACATTTGAGAAGTGTAGTGCTCAGTTTCCTTTAGACAGATTCAAAAGAGGCAGTAAAATAGTTTTAGACTCTGCTGACCACAACTTACTGTGGTACATAAAACTATCAGAATCCAGTGACTAATGATCTTTGAGCTGTCTCTTAGACTGCACCTAAACAACAGGTTTGGATCGGTTGAGGAGCAATTGAGATCGCTGTGGTAACTGTCAGATGTTATTTATGATGCTGCATTTGTGAAAACAAAATACGTAACAAATGGCTTCATTTTTCAAAGGCTGCTGCTGGGAGTTCTTAAGGCTGAAATGGTTTTATGCCAAATCGTGAACCAATTGCTTCTAATCAACCAAATGATGGTAGAACCCTATGAAAAGAACATACACAATCTATCATGTTTTGGTGTCTTGATAGTCCCTCTAAGCACTACCTTCTGCTGGCTTCTATCCACTCAGGCTTTTAACAGATCATTAAAATGAGCAAAACAACACACTGTACTGTCTAACAGAGTACAGTAGCACAGAATAGGAGTGTTTGTTACTTTAATGTCGTTTCCAAATCAGCAGTGCCATTTGGAGCAGAATGCTTAATTACAGGATGTTTGTAATTCTTGTCAAGCTGGTTTGTGTGCATTAGGCATAAGTTAGCAAACAGGAAACATATTACAGAAATAGGAGATGGTTGCTGTCATTTAATCCTTGATAACTGTTGCCTCAATGACTAGGAATAATTAAACTAAATTTCATAAAAGCTAATCTTCCGGAGAGCAATGTTTTCACTGTCTCTCCACCTTGTCACAAGCTTCCTCCCCACCATTCTGCAGACTTTGTCATGTTGCACAGTATGCATGTTCTGGCTTGTATTGTCTTCAAAAAAGAAAACCAGAAGGCGTATCTTGTGCCAAAACTTAGTCTTTTTTTACATCCCGTGTCTCTAAGGATAGGTCTGGATACGTATTTTCTGCTGATACCAAGCTAGGAAGTCAGCTTTTGATCAAGCTTTGGACTTGGCTGTAGGATCAAGTTGCAAGTGTGGAAGCCAGTGCTGACCTAATCTTTTTCATCTTCTCCTTGATCTGTGGGATACTAGAGCTGAATGACAAGAAGGTTATGAGTTGAGAACATCCACTTTGCCATGGCAGCCCTGTGCTATACTCTTATCTCATCCCCATAGTTGCAGCACCCTCTTTTATGTGAATATGAGCTTGGAAGAATGACACTTGTATGAAGATTTTTTTAGTTAAATATTTATGTACTGATAATGTCGATGACAGCCTCTCTTCAGTTTTTTTTTCCACTTCATGTTTGTTATTTTCTCAAATTTCAGAATATCCAAATTTGAGTCTGACTTAAAATTCTTCAATAAAAACATTGTAATGCTAACATCCAGCCCTGGGTATAAAGACACAGCAGACATTGCAGATGCAAGGCCAGCTTTGATTGGAGAAGATACCAAAATACATCGGTTACGTCTTTTGCCAATTAAGTATTCCTGCTATTTTAAGGGTTAGCTCTGTTTTAGCTGGCTTAAACACTCCTGTCTGCATAAGAAAAAGGTTGGACTGTTTATAGAGGACCTGAGCACTTCTGCTTGTTTCAAGGCCGGCAGGTGGAGCCCAAGATAAATAATACTATTTTGATATTTGGAGTTAGTAAAAGCACAAATGTAACTTAAAGAACGTAGTAACATCAAGCAGGGTTGATGGAGTGACAGAATGATACTTCTGTCAAAACAGTAGTAGCAAACAATAAAGAATACGGATTCTAGAATGGCATCAAAGTGTTGAAAATATTTGTTCCTCTAGAAAATTGTGGTGGGTGTTACAAATCTATTCTACTGCTGTTTTCTGACTTAGTTTTATGTGTGCTTTATGTTGGCTGGTAATTCTGCACAAACAGTTGGACTGAATTGATTATTTGAAGGGAACTCAATGAATCAGCTAATGGAGCCTGAAATCTGTTTATTAAAATAGTAATCTTATGAGTGATTAATTGTCATCATGTTTATATTGAGTAATCCATTTAATTATCTGGCAGGACACCTAATGAATACTGGGAGCTGTATCTCCATAGTCAGCAAATGTAGTCAGTGGCAGTTGCCATTAAAATTGTGTTTTATATCCCTGCTTTCACCGAGGGCACTTCTTTGCCAAAAAAATGTATTGTTTTAGCAGCCACAAAAAAATAAAGGTCAGCCTGCAGTTTTATTACCAGAAAAATTTTCATTGGGGCAACACAAATATTAGGAAGTTGTTGTGTGCTTTTGAAATAGAAAGCACATTTGTTGTGCCATTTGAGCATGACTAGAATTTTAAACATACCAAAAGTCCTGGAAACTATTTATCAAATGTACACTCTGGTCCAGTATATTTTTGTTTGTAGCTGATGTTTTTCCTGATGGCAAACAATAACAACTCTCCTCTGGATTTTAATAACAGCTTGCCCTATAATAAGCCTTATTTGCAGATTTGGGAGTGTCTGATTAGGCTTTTTCCAGCTTCTGCAACAGTTTGAGTCTTATTTTCTCCTTTTTTTCTAACAGAAGCATTTTGCCTTACTTAAAACAGGAGAAAAAAACAGTAGTACTTTATTAATAATGAGCAGAAAATTACATAATAGTCTTTCATGTATTGCTAGAGTTATAGACTTTGTCAGTATTTTTCTAATCCTTTTTTTTCTTTTCTAAAATTCTGAATTAGACAAGCAGAACTTTGAAACAACCACCATGAGAATTTTAGTATCAAACCATTCATTGAAACAAGTCCTGTTTTATTTATTTGTTTTTATTGTGAGGTATTAGTGAGAACATTGTGCTCTTTTAAGCTTCAGTATAGAAGCAAGGTTTTCTTTTTATAACTTGCAGTATAATACGTGATCTTTATTTCTTTTGTAGGCTGTTACAGAATGACCTTGCACTGAGCCTTTGTGGAAGAAGCAAGATTTAAGCCTCAGTTCTTCAATGTGCATCCTTCTCTTCAAATTTGACCCCCGACCAGCTTCAAAAAATGCATACAGGTAAAGGTGGTTCTAGTTAAAATAGATTTGTTTCCATATTTTTTTTTATATCATTTATTTGTGTAGCCAATGTTTCAATTATGAACTCAAGTCAGTATTACGTACTGAGTTATGTTTTTGTAATGTTTAACTTCATGACTTTCCCCACTGGAGGACTTATTGTAACGTTTTGAGAACCCATTGTTTTCAGACTATGTCAGAAGACTTGGCCTTTGTAATCATGGACCTGTTGCTGGTGATCTACTGCATGGTGTAGGATAAATTATTTAAATATTGCAATCCAGAGCTTGAAAGTCCTGCCTTCTACTTAATAATCTAAACTAAGGGCAGTCTTGTTTGTTGGGAGATCAAGGCTGTAGCTTTATCCTTCTTTCAGTAGGGTAGATGTTTTTATGGCTTTCAGTTTTGAAACCATCAATTTGAATTTATCCTGGAAAGTAATAAGCAGACAGAACAGAAATATTGCAGTTATTAACAGAGGAGAAATTAATAAACAAATTAGTTAATGTGCTGGTCCAGTCTTGTAAAACAAGAAAGCTTGTACTCGGATTTTGAGAATCCAAAAACTGATACTGAAATGTAACTGCTTATGGATAACTTTGAATTGTCACTTTGTCCTGCTTCCTCTCAAGGACAGTGTCTTCTTGTTCACTGTGTAATTCACTCTTCTGTTCCATGTTACACCATGGCTACCACTGCTCACTCTGCCACTGTGTTTCTCACAGAACTGGCCAGCTTGTGAATAGGTGCAGTTGCTTTTTAAAATACGAGTAGATGAGGTCAAGGTAACATCATAGTTATTTATGCCTGTTGGTTTGCTTTTAGACAAGGATACTTAAAGATCATCAGTTGCTGTTTGTCCTAAATTAAGTAGTTAAAGTTTTAGAAAATGCTGGAAATCAAATCTCACTGCTTTCAAATTGATTATAATCCTGTATCAGTGTAAAACAAGTAGTGCTGTGAACTGGAGAATCAGGAACTTCTATTAAGTGTCTTAGGCTTCCCCCTCCTACAAATCTGCTTGCAATAAAAATTTTAGGTAGTAAACTAACAGTCGTAGCAAAAATTTATATAATTAAAATTAATTTAAAAGTTAGGTAATATAGTAATAGTCATGTGTATGAGACAATTATCCAAAAGCTTAAGACAAAGCAAAACAAATATTCATGCTTCTAGGTAAGTTCTACAGGACGTGTTGATGTCATACAGTGAGTTTCCCAGACATTAAACTTCCTGTAATAAATTTCCCTCTCATCATAGCCTTTAATTTTAAAAGTTCATATCCAACATCAATATCTTTGGGTATATTCAGTGTATAATAGAAAGACAGCACTACAGACCAGTAAAAAGAATGTAGAGTTGTAGAAGTTTCTATATTTATACATACTCTATATGTTCCATATTACTCTGTGGGGTACAATTATTCATATTCATCCAGAACTGTCAGAATCCATATGCTCAGTAAATCATTGTTCCTCTTACTGATTTGTTTTTGTGTTGAGAAGCAGATGCCATTCTACAGAAAGAAAGAAAATGAGAACCAAAGCTTCAGTTGTCCATAGAGTGCATTCCTGTCTGTATCTGAAATCTGCCTAAAAAGGGATTTTTGTTTATGATGTGACTGGTGCTGAATTTCTATATGCTTTTATTTGGTCTAACTGTGTTGCTAGTTAGAAGAAGATATATTCATCCATTTGATGCCTCTTGGGAAAATCCTTTGTATGTAAACTACAGTCTCTTGCCAAATGAACTTTCTGCCATGATCAACATTTAAAACTAAAACTTAGAGTAGCTTGCTTGCTGTTAAAAAAATTGCCTCAAGATTGAATTTTTTAATTTATAATTGAAAAGAGAAACTGCATATCACTCACTGTTTTCTCTTAGCAAATCAACTTTCTCAAGCTAAAACAACTTTTCCAGAATACTTAGAAGAATTTTCTATCCAAACAGCCTTTGTTTTCTAAAGCCCTGTGTAGGCCAATTTTCATGAGCACCTAATTAAGCAACAAGCTTACCAGGTCACCTTTGTGAAACAGTGATGAATCTATCTTCCTGTACCCTTGGAACCTGCCATTCTACCTGTTTCCCTCATGTTCTCTCTACAGGCCTGTTTGTAGTAAAGTTCACTGCAGGGTAACAAACACTTCAGTGTAATCCATTACTGTTGTTAAGGGTAACCTACTGCCTTTACATCTTTCTGAACTATGCTGTGTGCATCTTAGAAATAAATGTGTTTCAAGCTTCAAAGCTATAATCACAGTCTCTTTAAGGAACTGAATTACATGGTAAGAAATTGCTTTAATGGATTGATTTCTCATCTTTTCATCTCTCTGCCTCAACATTAAAATAAACCTTAATACATAAATCGTTATACAGTTGAATTATTTCAGCCATAAAAATAGCTGGACAGGCTTTTTTCAATTTTCTTAGCAGATGAGGGTCACTTACTATTGCTCCTTTTCAGTATGATTGTTTCATAAAAGACAAAATGAAGATGTTTTGATTATAGAAATTTGGTATACTAGCCTTGTGCTAAATGTAGAAGTCTGTTTATTAAACTTGAGTTGGAGAATATTCAGTCATACCAGACAGACTTCCCTTATTTTTAGTATTTAGATACTATAAGCTTTGCATTCATGTCAAGAATTATTGGAGGCAAAATTTAATTGGAGCTTCAGGAAATGAGAAACTTACTTCAAGCAAACTATTTTTTAACATTAGAGATGTTTAATTAAATAAAAAACAGTAAAAGGAGGATATTCAAGCAATATGACATAAGTCTGGCAAAACAGCTGAAAGCCTATAGATTGAAGGCTAGAAGAGAAATAATGCAAGTCTAAAAGGAATGATGTTACGATCATTTAGCATTGGAAAGATAGAAATGTACATATGCTGCGCTGTCCAACAGGTGCTGTCTTTGTTGGCCAAAATTATTATCAGATTTTAGATGGAACGTGAAGAGCTGCAGCACGCTTTTTGTTAGGACAGCACTTGGCCTTGTGGAGTGTTGTGTTTATTTCTAAATATAAATAATGGCTTTCATCTGGTAGCATTTTTCCATTGCATACTATTTTTCATAACTTCTTCCTACCTCCTAATTGTATAGCCTCCAGGGCTGCTGTAGTTTCTCTGTTACAAGGGCTGACTCTCATTAATGATTCAATCACAAAAGAACAAAAATCAGAGGGAGAGAACCCCACCAAAATACCTCTTGGTAGTTAGAAAAAACCCGTGCCTTTTCCCTTTCTTTCCTTCTCTGCTTCCTTGAGAATGCTGTCATTTCTTCAAACAAATCTTAGTGAGCCTGGACCTGTGAAAGTATCACAAATTTCTCTTTGTTCTGGATACTTAGAGACAAAAGGATCTGACTTGTATCTTTGATCCACATAAATAGACCTTTAGGTGTCAAAGTTATATTAAAAAATATGGTGACTACGTGATCCCAAGCGATGTTACAGTAAAAATATACTCTCATGCTTCTGAGTGTTTTTGACAAGTTATCTATATTTCTGCAGGTTGCCTTAAAATGTTCTTAAATTAAGTTGTAATTTCACATGCTGAGGAATCACAAGATTATTTATATTATTTTAAATCAATCTCTTGCAAGTATTATTCTTGGAAAAAGATATCTGCCTTATTCAAACAACAAGATAGACTTGCTGCATGTCTCGAGATAGAAGAATGATGTCAGCTGCCATTCAACCTTTACACTGAATGATAAAGATGAGATGGGAGGAGACAGGATTATTTCATTTTTAAAATCAGCTAATGCTGTGGCAAGAGTTGGGAGTCTGTTCCTGTCTGTACTGTGATGTTCCTATTAGTAAGTAATATCATCTTTTCCCTCTTTTGTTCTACAGGCTTATTCTAGCAGCTAATAGAGATGAATTTTACCACAGACCATCCAAATCTGCAGATTTTTGGGACAGCAGCAATGAGATCCTTAGTGGTATGTATGTCTTGTTGGTTCTGAGTGGTTTTTCATACGGTTTATAAGGAAATTATGGCCTGGCTCTTTTGTTACTGAGGTGGTGGTGTTGCATTTATAACAAAAAATATGCTTCTTCCCTATACTTCTGGGGAAAACATGTTGTAAGTTTGAAAGATGAATTGTGTTGTTTTTATTGTTTGTGTTTTAATACCTTGTGGGTTTTTTCCCAGTCTTAAGTTCTTTAACTGATTGCAGTCTGAGCAGTGCTGTGGAAATAAATTAGATTTTAAATTAGATTAATTTGGCTGGCACAATTTATTACTTCAGCTTTGTCAGATATACTGCAATACTTCTTAAAATAGGAAATGGATGGAATTAATTATTCCACAGTCTAATTTTCTGTAATAGTGACACTGAATCATTAAATCAAGCCTTAATAAAGTGAAAACTTTCTAGTTTCTTATCAACTAGTAATTTATTGGCTATAGAATAATTTTAGTTACCAGTCCATCAGTTTATTAGCTTTTGTGTCTATGTTTTGCTAAACTGATAGTGCAGTTAGTCAGCTTGGAGAATAATTGATAGTGCAGAATTGGAAGGCAGTTCATATAAGTGGGCTTTCCTCACTTGTCCAGAAGGGCAGTCTTTTCCCTACTGCATTTTATCATGCCTGGTCAAGACTTGGGATTTGCATTAAGAGATTCTGATTTAAGCTTAAAATTATTTATTTTTTTTTAAATTAATATAATAGACTAACTGTTGCTTACTTTTTTAGGTCTGGATATGGAGGAAGGAAAAGAAGGTGGGACATGGCTGGGAATCAGTAAGAAAGGCAAGATGGCAGCCCTGACAAACTATATGCAGCCAAAGATTGACAAAAATGCAAAAGGAAGAGGTATGAAGGAGTAGAAATATAAAAAGAAAGTGGATGAACAAGCCATGGTGACCCAATAAAATAGTGATTATTACAGTATAAATTTTTTCAATGCCACTTTGTGGACACAGAAAATGGTTATGTGCTGGAAACTATTTGTGAACTGATGGGTTTGAGTATCTGTGTGGGAAACTTGTCTTGGATAATGATATTCTAATGAAGCAGGCAAAAGTCCTACAAGATGTAGTGCCTAGAGCCCGAAGTTACATTCAGGAAAGAAGTACAGCACCATCTGTCTTCTCTTGACAGTAGTTGTAATTAACAGTCAAAACAACTAGACAAGTACTGAGCTAGATTTAGATTACAGTAGACTTTTTTAAATGCGTATGTTGCTGTTCAAACAAATAAGTCAGGGAAACAGTGCAACTTGGATTATGCTGGAGGTTAATCTAAAAGATTATTGTAGTCCCTTCTCCCCTGCATGTTGATAAATCAGAGGAGCAGAAATAGTAGGAATAAAACCTCTTCTGAAAGAGTACATCTGTGGGGGTCTTTTAAAGTACAAATCGGTCTGTTTGTAACATGTTACACAGAGAAACAAATTAAGCATGTAATTTGAAATTGATTTGAGGGTCATGTGTCAGGGAAATGCAGCAAGGCAAGGAAGTTTAGCAAGATGGTAGGAGAGGAAAGGCACATCCAGGATAGACAAGTTAGTAAGTACAAATTATGTGGATATTTAGACTGAGAGCTTTTGGCTGAGTTCTTCAGAGTAAAAGTCGAGTTCTTAATGTGAAGGTGATAAAATGCAGTGAGACTTTTAAAGGCTGGTTGGTTGTTTGGGTATTTGTTTTTTTAATCTCTACTGTTACACCCTGTTGGTAACAGGAATCTTGTGCCTTGCTGTTTTACCAAGCCTGTCAGAATAGTGAGTTAACATATACAAGATGCTCTTTGTACATCTCTTTCTTAGGTGCTCTTGTAACAAACTTCTTGACTGCAGATCTGGACAGCTACTCTTACTTGAAGAAAGTTTCAGTAGAAGGACATCTTTACAATGGATTTAATTTATTAGCAGCTGACTTGAAGTAAGTCTACAAAACATCACAGTTTGAATGTCAAAGGGAGAAGGACAGTAGCAATGACATATTTATACTTAGCACAGAAATGTAACAATACAGAAGCCCATCATAAACTAAAGCTAGGGCTCCTCTTTTTTTGCTAAGAGGTTTATAAGGACTTAATGTTACTCTAGTCATAATTTCCTATGCAATTTTTTGTCTTTCAAACATTGGAGAACTATCTTGTATTCTAATCATTGTTTCCTGCAAAACTTCTTGTGATTCTTTACCTTATAGGCCATAGTAGTCAGTCTTTCCCCTCAAGGCTGTGTGGCTTGTCTTCTGGAGAAAACAAAACCTTGGCTCCATAATTTCTCAGAAATGTTTCCTCTGAGAGGTGGCATGCTGTGGCGGGGTTAGAACAACTGAAAGTCTTCAAGCTATTATTTGTCTCAGAGTGACTGTATCATTAATCTTTGCTGAAACACGAAAAAAAAAATGGGCACATAGCAAATACCTTAACTTCAAGTTTCTGTAACTGAAGACAGGACCTTTGATACCTGATTATAGCCATGTGGTTGGCACAGTGCTTTCCATTACATATGAATGTGTTCGTGCACAAGTAGATAGGCTGATTTTTCTTTGCATTATGCCAGTTCAGAAGAAAATAAATCCAGGGCTAAGTCATCTTTCAGTTCAGTCAGATGCATAGTTCATTACCATAAGCAAGTATATATTGCCAAGAACACACTACTGCTTTGGCACACTTTCTGCAGAAGCATTCATCTTATTAGGCCCTGCACCATCAGCGTCCCATTCAGATTTTCTGCATGCTTCTGGGAAACCACCTATAGTTAAAACAGAAGGTCATAGTGGTTACTGTTTTCAGTGAAAATTTCTATCACCCTGTCACTAACTGGCCCTGTGTTTACATTTTTCATGTATTAGAACACCCTCAGCTGGTGGCTCAGACTTATCAGTGCTTTCTTTCCTATTCTCCCACTTCCCTGCAAGTGTTTTGTTGTCCATTGTGGTTAGGTTTTGGTTTGTTTTTTTTAAGAAAGGCCTTTATTTAAATTCTGCTAGACTATTAGTTTTCAATGACATGATACTAAAGTTGATCTGATTGACATTATTTATTAAGGCAATCATTCATTCATGTGTTGGTTTTGTTTGTTTGTTTCTCCATGCTAGGCTGATAGGGAATTGTATGCTGAATTGAATAGTCTTTCTGTGGTGATTCAGGTCATAATTGTATCACTCTGAAAGCTATATGTGTTGATTAACTTCTCCATTTTGACATGTCCTTAGCCTTGGATACTCTCATGAAATGAAATTCTTGACAAACTAATGATGCAGAGCAATTTCTATAAGATGTGTAAACTTGTCATTTTAGGAATTTAAAAGTACTCCTGAAAGAAATGTAGTGTATAAATGGAAGCTACTTTCTATGCAAATAGAATATATTATTGTAGTTGATGCTATTTTGTTGGGCCATGTTACTATTCAAAGAAAAGATTGAAGACTGTTCTTACCACATTGTTCTGTTGTGTAACAAATAGTGATTGGCTCTGTTAGAGTGGTGTGAAATGGAGAGGAAATTAAAATTGAAAGTGTAAATGAAGCACTGTTGGGGAGGTGTAGATTTGAGCACATGGTATTGCTGAATGTAATGAGCACATTTAAAGAGATTTACAATGGTTGAGTTTTCAGATACACATTTCAAGAAAATAATTTTTTATCTTCTCTCTCTGTTACTGTGATGACAGTGTGCTAGATGATACAGGTGCAATGATGTGATAAGGAGAGCTGGAAACTACCATACGGTTGTTTATTTCCACAGCTTTGTGTGACTCTTATTTTAAACATGCATAGGTTTTGACACTTTTAGTGTAATCTGTTTGCTCTGTGGCATCTCATGATGTCACTTGAAACTCTATTATTTTTTTTAAATAAGAGTACTGTGTTGGAAAATGTACTTGAATTTTTTTAATCCCTTCAGTTTGTCATCTTGCTCTACCTGCTGAGTATGGGAGTCACAAATACCTACCATTATGCTAAATGTATTTTATGTTGAATGTATGACATATGGCAAACACTGTCTATTTGGAGTCTTGTGTGGCTGGAAAATTAGCTTCTAAGAAGGCAATGTTGCTACTCATGCAGTTTTGGACTATCAGTATGTCTGTTTAGGGAGGAACAAGGTTATTGGAAATTAGACTGGTCTCTAAGATAAAACCTGCCTAAGATTCAGAGCCATTTTCCTCTTTTGTGGTAATATATAGAGGAACAGTGAGCTGCTTTTGTTGGTGGTCAGGATGACATTTGTGTCTTGAGGAAACTTTGTGTTTATGTCCACAAATCCAGCTGCTGCAGTTGCTCAGACTTTTGGGTATCTTAAAGTTGTGTTAGGGCTGTTGTGGCAGCATCTCACTTGTTCCATGCTGCCAAGTGTGTAATACAGACTGCCCTGAAAGACAAACTGAAGGGGCAGCTTCTTGTCACTCTTCCAGCAAGTTTAGTCTCTCTGATAGGCAAAAAGCCCATATTGTTTTTGTGCAACAAGATCCCTGTGTAATAGGAGTGAATCACTTTCTCCATGAGGAATAGATGAATTGTCCCTACAAAGGGAGTTAGCTGCAGGGAGCAGGAGGAAAAGGCTTTTCGTGTAAGCTTTTCTGCTCTCCCCTCTTCACAGGCAGTTTTCAATCCCTCCAGGTGAAATGTAGTAAACTATACCATCACCTGAATCAACTAATTTGGTGATGTATTGAAAACGAAGTTTGTGTGCTGGAATGTATTCTTCATGTTCTGATCTGGAGAGTAAACTTCAGTTAATAATAGGTTTTATCTTTGATGTGATGATGGATAAAACAGAGTTCCAGTTTAAACTACAGATCCCCAAAATGATGGGGTTGGAGTGTGGGAGTGGCATAGACATACAAATATGTATGTTAGTAAGTATTTTTGTATATAGAGACTGCATTTTTAAATTTTTATTTGTTTTTAATATGGAAATACACAGTTGGTTAATTATGTGGGAATATCATTGGTAAGGTAAAAAAGCAAATTGAAGAAAAGGCATTTGGGAGAAGAGTTAACTGTATGTGATAGTGCAGGGTCTCACAAGATGGAAACACCTGTACAGTGTGACCACGTTCTAGAAACAAGGACTGTCTCATTCCCTATGGTTATCAAGACAAGGCTATGTGGGAGGGATTTCATTGCTCTCCTGAGATTAGATTTAGGAGCCTTTCCAGTGAAAAGTGAGCTAGGGTCAGACTGCTGGTGGAAAGAATGCCGATGGGCAAGTTGTCATGATTGCTCTTTAAGCTCACTGACATTTTTTCTCATGTGTTGTCAGTCCTAATACCACCTTCTGTAGAGTGCATCTGTCTTGCTCCTTATGACTTCCTTGTGAAAATGGGGTGTTCAGGTACTTCTCTAACATGTTCTGTACCTTTTGAAATATTTCTGCAGATATCGTGAGTCATTTGATAGTCTAATGAGATGGACAGTCCTATGTCAAGAAAAGTTTCTGAAAAACCTTTGTTTTCTTCCTTCCCTCTGGTGCCAGCTTGTGCCTGAAACAAAAAAATTAGGACAACACCAAAGAAATGTTTAGACACTGACAAAAAAATCAGGGTAGTGCTTTAAAGCAGACTTTGTACACTGTGTGAACCCAGCAGTGTTCATTTGTCTGTCTTATTTGGTGGTAGGTAGTATATGTAGAAAAGTATTTGGCCTTTATAGTTGGTGTGGTGGTTTGGGTTTTTTTTTTTAGCTTCAGAAAGGTTCTCTGATTAGCTCATGAACATTGAAGAAAATAAAAATATTCCATGAACCATACTCCTCAGTTGAAATTGCTGTGCAGCATTTCAAGCTACCAATTTCATCTTTTCTCTTTGCATGAAAAATATATGCACATATTATTCATAAAAAAATTCAGTGTCTTCATTTATAACGTATTAATCCTATTAGAAGATTAGAGCCCAGGGGAGTGATCACTTGGTGATAATCACACCCTGTGGAGCTTTATGGCCGCATTCCTTTTTTCTTTTCCTTTCAGTTTATATTTATGTTGAACATGACTTCAAGGAGCCACCTTGAAACTGAAGCAGGGCAGGGATGCAAGAAGGACATGGCTTATATTTCATTAGCATTAAGGAGTGATTCTGGCAAACTGCATGGCTTTCATGTTGCTGTGAACCTTTGATTAGTACTGAGGTTTATGCTGCCTAGAGTATTTATTATTGCTTACATTTTTTGACGGAATTATTTATATAAGAGCATAACTTTTGTGTAGTTTTAGTTTCTTCTCATTCTGCTGTCAGCTATGGCTGGGATTTAAAAAAAAGTCTGCTGGGTCCTATTGTTACCACTTTAATTACGCCTTTATTACTTCTCCAGTGAAATTGATGTACTTGTAAAGCTGGAAGGAAAGTGAATCTGAGCCCAGGCCAGGATTTTGAGGCTATTGTTCTGATCAAGCTTATGGTGATTGTTTTTGTTCTTGGCTTCTGTCTTTATGTTCAGTATTGAGTCTGTAAGCAGTAGGAATAGAATAGGCAGAGGCAAATGATAAAAGAAAGAGTAGCTGACTGACCCACTGAACTAGATTGTAGAAGTATCCCCATTTCAGAAATTTCATTGAAGGCTTCAGTCTTCTTTTGTCAGAAGACTGCAGCAGTGTTGCAGTGGAGGTAAGTGTAATAGGAAACACACATCTGGGGAAATGTGGAATTTAGAAACAATAAGATACAGATGTCCTGAATTAGTGACCCTGCAGTTTGTATGCATTCACAGAATCACAGAATGCTGAGGGTTGGAAGGGACCTGTGAAGATCATCTAGTCCAACCCCTCTGCTGGAGCAGGATCACCTACAGTAGATCATACAAGAACATGTCCAGACAGGTTTTGATTGTCCCCATCTTTTTGTTAAACTCCAGGACATCTTGTTACTGAATTTCTTAGTCAGGAGAAACTCAGAACTGATGCCAGATAATAATATTCTCTCACATAAAAGGTCAGTGCTAAAGGAAGTCAGTAGTTCCTCCTTATTCAGCCTGTGGTCTCCTTTATGACAGGGCTTGTCTTACAGCTATGTCAGGGGCTTGCTTGGGCCGTTTGTCTGCCTTTCCATCCAAATCTGTCTTCGGAGACTTTGGGTAGTAACAGTTGCTCTGACTTTTTCTCCTCATAGACCTTCAACAGTACATACAGGTTAGACAATATGAAAATAGATTTAATGCACCAATAAAATACTTTGTGTAACTGCTGATATCTTAACTGAGAAAAACCCAATAGAGACCTTACTGATTTTTGCTTTATTTGCTAATACATAAAATGCTTGTAGTATAATTGCTACTGTAGTTTTAATATTTTTAACGACCCAAGTGTTAATGTTAAAATAGTCCTTTAGCAGCCAGTTTTGTTTTTCCTGTTTTTTAATTCTGGTTTACTTGTTCTCCCTGGGCTTAGTTATTGTGTGTATTATACCATTCCATCTGGATTTTATTTATGCATTGTATTTTTCAAAGTACTGTTTCTTGCTTTTGAGATACAATAATCTAGGCTTCTTCATTAAACATGACAGCAACTTGAGGTGACCCAAAATAGTTGCACATTGCTTCCCCTATGCCCCTGTTCATGGAGAATGCAGTGTGCTCTTAGGAGTATATGACTTCTTGTATCCTAGCATGTGACTGGGACTGAGAAGTCAGGCTGGTCTGTTAATGACAGCTCAGCTCAAAGCTCTCCTTTACTAGCTGCCAGGGGATCCCTTCTAGTGTTAGTACTGTGTGCCAACTCACAATCAGAACCAGGCTTGTAGGAAGGTGTCTAACCCCAGCTGCCATAGATTTGACTTGCATCATACACATTAACATCACTTTATGTTAAACATTAACTGTCCATAAAGATAATATAAAGAATGCTGAGGAAAGACCTGTCATTGCTAAAACAGCCAGCTGGTCCTAACCTTAATAAACGCAGACTTGAGATGTTTAAGTATAACTTCCATTCACTTTGCAGCCTGGGTCTAGACTTCGTTTATGTAAGGATTTGCAAAGGCCATAACATCCTTTGAGCAAGATGATTGACATCACCTATTTTCAAAGGTTGTGGTTTTTGAATAGCTGAATGCAGACACACAGTTCTTCTTGTAGATGATCCTTTGAACTCCGTTCTTTTTTTATTCCTGCAAGGTCCTGAACATCTTAGGTATGTAACTTGGTATTTGCAGCCAAATGAAGTATGGCTCAGTTTCTCTGGCTATCTCAAGTTTTTGCTGTCTCCTTGAAGACCTGGCAGAATCCAGTTAAGGGAAGAAGATATGGGAGTCTCAGATTTGAATAATAGAATCATAGAGTGCCAGGTTGTGTCCAATGGGAATCTCCCCAGGAGCAACTTGTGTCCATTACCTCTTTTCTTTTCCACGTGAGTCCTTGTAAATAGGGAGTCTCCATATTCTTGGGAGCCACCCTTTAAATACAGGAACATGGTAATAAGGTCTCCCTGAAGCCTTCTCAAGGCTGAACAAACCCAGTTTACTCAAACTCTTCCTCATGTGGCAGGTTCTCCAGTCCTCTGATCATCCCTGTGGCCCTTCTCTGGACCCTCTCCAGCCTGTCCCCATCCTTTTTGTAGAGTGGGAACCAAACCTGAACACATTACTCCAGGTGTGGTCTGACAAGCACCAAGTAGAGCGGGATGATGACTTCTTTGTCTCTGCTGGTGATGCCCTTGTTGATGCAGCCCAGCATCCTGTTGGTTTCTTTGCCAGAGCAGCACACTGTTCACTCATGTTGAGCCTGTTATCCACCAAGACCCCCTTTCCACAGGGCTGCTCTCCAGCCATGTGAAGACTTGTATAATTAATGTTAATAGTTCCCTCTTCATTTGACTATCTTGCAAAGGGTGCTGTAGAACATGTTTCAGAATGGCTTTTTATGATTAATATGAACAGCTAAATAAAGACTGTTTTGCTTGTTATTAAGGTTTGAGTAGCAGATGTGATCTTATGCAGAGCAATTTAACTTCCAGTACATCATTAATGAGATTACATTCTATATGCTCTTATTTGCATCAAGGTACAGATACGTCTTTTTATCTCATGAAAAAATGAGAAGCTATAAATGGCTTCTCTACTGTGTTATCTTTCATGCTGCTCAATCCAACTGCTAGTTTTGTGTTTGTGGTGGGTTTTTTAATTCAAAAAGTCTTATCTCCTGTCTCAGGAACTAGAGCTTGGGAGACAAAAGCTGAACTACAGTCAGAATGTCTTTGTTGGTAGCTGGAATCCAGTGCAAACAAGTGAAATCACCAGAGTGCAGTACAGAATTATGTGATCTCATGGCTGTGTCCTGGCAAATTAAAGAAAACCAAAATAGCCAAAAATAGCTCAAAACAACAAACTGGTGGCAATCTGAGGAGTCACTATTTCATGCCAGCTAATAGACTGAGGGATGTTGAGAGTGAGCCATCTAATGGCAGTCAGTCCCCACCATCCATTTTCCACAAGACACACAAGGCTTATTAGTTACTTTCCTGATTATTTTTTTCTTACGAGTTGATTTGATATTTGTGCTGTCAATGACAAGACAACTTAGCATATACCAATAGAATAATTTTTTTATATCATCTTTGCCAAGTGAGTTACTTGCGATGTTGGAGACTGTCTTTGAACATTATGTAAGTACAGGAGAGACCAAGTGGTGAAGCAAGTACCTAAAATTAGAGAGTATACAACCAGTAACTACAATTATTTGAAAACAGCCTGCAGATGTGTGCCTGTCACTTAATGGCCCCTACTATGCCCAACCACATTGCCATAAGTGGGACTAAACATTTACTTCTGCCAGGTAAAAAGGCCCACAATAGTCAGCCTCTTAGAATGCAGTAGCAATTCAGGAGAGATGAAGGGACAATGTTACTTGCTGTGATGGATTGTCCTTTTGTTTTAACAAGTCCCTTTCAAGTCCCTTTTGCCCAGGGAACTAAAACTCCAGTTACTCAAAACAGTACAGATTTTTGTCATTAAGCCCAGCTACTTTCTGTGCAGTTGTTGTGGGTTTTTACTGAATTTTATTACAGTTATGTTTAAAAATGATAATGGTGCTACTTGATACTGGTACAGCTAATACAGTTTTTGAGAGGAGAGTGGTAGGACTCATTAGTTAATCTCTGGGGTGTGGTATCATAGTGGGAGAAGCATCTTGTTGTGTTTGAAGATTGCATGAATTAGAGCATAATCAAATATAGAAGGTGATGGTTTTTCAAGGAGAAATCGTTATTTATATATTTCAGTACCATCAAAGGAGATGTAATTTGCTACTATGGAAACAAAGGAGAACCAGAACCTGTTTTCCTGAATCCTGGTAAGTTTTTATCAGAAAGATCTGAACATTTATTTTGTTATTTTTAAAGAATCAGAATGTAGCTGTATTTCTCTAGTAATTTAGCTATTTAAACATCAGCTTAAGTGGGTGTTTTGGGTTGGAGTTTTTTTGTGGTTGTGTGTTAGTTTTGTGGGCTTTTTTTCTCCCTAATGAAACAGTCAGAAGTAGTAGTCCAGAAGAGTTGCTGAGAAATGGTTAGGTTGTTTTCATCGTGCATTACATACCTAGGAGACGCTTCCTATCTGAAGGGGTGTTATATTGATTTTTATCACATCATATATATATTTGATATATAGTTAAATGGCATCACTTGATTTGATTTATTATTATCATGAAGCAAAATGAAAGCTGACGATAGGATGAATAAGCAAATTATCATAAAGGATTTGTGATTAATTTGCAGATAGAATTTTTTCTGTCCCTCAGACTGTGAGGGACTTCAGAATTATGAAGTTACTTTTTGCATAGTACATTTAATTTTCTTTGCTCCAGAATGTAGTAAGTTGCTCGGGATTTTTTTGTTTGTATGTATAGGAATATATGGATTGAGCAATTCTTTGTTGGACACACCATGGAAGAAACTCCAATATGGGAAGCAGCTTTTCACAGAAGTGGTCAAGAGGAGTCAAGACCTTACCAAAGATGACTTGGTGCAGGAGCTTCTTACAGTGATGAATAATCAAGAGCCGTAAGAACATGCCTGCCAGAGTTTACTCAAAAATGTGATAGGACTAATTTAAAAATTGATGTAGAAACTATTTTGACAGAAAATAAACTTTTGCCTTATATAAATCTACTAAAGCTGGGTAATGAAGGGCAAAATCAGAGTTCTTTCCACAAAGTCTGACTTTAAACAGTATTGATTTTCAAGCAGCAGACACAGTAAACATTATTAAACAGTCTTAATACTCGTAGACTGTGCACTGATTTCTCTGTGCACTTTTCTGTGAAAGAATGCACTTCTCTTAGGGTGATGAGTGCAGGACAAGGGATGTGTAAGTTGCTTGCTGTAGGCTTTGTGGAGGCTTACTGTAGGCTAAGGTTCAGTTTCTTACTGCACACAGATTAAGCACTTGTTTACATGAGCAGGTTTGTGTTAGTAGCTGCTAGCTATTCTGTATTGCTACCCAGGGGAGAAGCAAGCAATTTTTAAAGTAGAACCAGCTGCCTTCCTCAGAAGTGCAATTATTTTAGGCCAAACAGAGGAAGGAGATAAGGAGGGTCAGCTTGAGGCCTCTGGTCAAGGAAGTTTTCAAGAGGTGAGTTTGAGTACCTAAGTAAGGTTTGTTGCTCACTACTGGCTTCACAGTGGACCTAAACCCATAAGCTGGATGTTTAGAAGACAAAGAAATCAATACCTTTTAAATGTCCAAACATGGAGCAGGGTAAAGAAGTTGCTGTGATCTGAATGTAATTGCTCACTCTCCAGTAACTTTCATGGTTAGCCTGATCTTTGCCTGTCTAGCGGACTGAAGCAAAGCTGTTACTGGTTACTTAACTTTATCAGTCAGTCTTCATGCCAGCATTTGTGTTTGTGTCATTTTTCAGTGGGTCAAAAGAAATGGTTACATAAGAACTCAGACATCTGAGCAATGAGTAGTAATTTGGAAATCTGCTAAGCTGTCTTAATTACTTTTGTCGTCTCGTATCAGATCAAGTGATTTTTCAAAATAGTTGTTGTACTTTTACCTTTTCCTAGCAAAAAGACAAAAGCATAAGATACAATACAGCCCAAATCCCTTGATGCTCAGTAATTCAGTATGATCTCATCTGAAATCATCTGACTATAAAGTGGAAATATTTACTTACAAAAGGCAATATTTAAAACTGGGACTGTAATCTTTCCAAAGCACACTTCAAGATGAAATGATCTTTTCATAATAATTATGAACATATGGATATGCACTAGCTTTGAACTTTCTTAAAATACTTATTGCATATTACTTTATGATCACTTTGTATGTGTTGCAGGAATTAAGTGGGTACAATGGTTGTTGGTGGAGTATGAAATAGAAGCTGACAGTTCTCACAGGCTGAAGTGCCCTGCTATTATGTACCTTCTCTGTTACAGCCTGTTATGCCCCAGCCATGTGCCCAAACAGGAGTGCGAAGAGCTTAGTTGCTCTGTTCAAACTGGAGTTGCACCTATTCTTGCTTCTCCCTGAAACACCCGCAGGGCCTCTAGTCTACCACAACAAGGAAAATTATCCCAGTTAGATGTAAAGGTCAGTTACATATAACAAATTGCACAGTCTCTTCTACAGATCAGGATAAGCTCTGAAAATGGGGTCAAATTGATCAGCCTGTTTTGTTCTGCCCTGTTCCCCAGCATTCACTAACCAGCTGATAGACTGCTGAATTATTACCCTTTTCTGTGTCTGTGCTAGGAGGCAGAAAAGGAAGTTTCTTGAAGATGGAAGGAGCTTAAAAATCAAACCCAAAAACATGCTGTAATATTGGTTAAATTGGACTTTGAAAAATAAAATTGGAATCTTTAATTATTGAAATAGGAAGCTGTACTTATGGCTAGCATTTGAGGATTTATTCTGGTGACATGAGTGGAAAGCCAGGGATGTGGAGTTGCTGCAGTAACCTTTGTGACCTTAGCATCTCTTCTGTGGAATGCTGATTGTTGTTTGATTACAATAAATGGAGCTTGATATGCTTTATAATTATGTTTCTAAATATCTTTCAAGCTTTTGTAGAAATATATGTCCAGAAATTTAGGTGCAAGCTCACCTTGCCCTCTGCTGCATCCTCAAAGATTTTATTTTAAGGATTGTCCTAGGTATTTTCCAGATATTCCAAGCAAGATTGAAGGAAGCAGGAAGGTCTTTCTATGACACAAAAAGAACTCCTAAAGTCTAACTGAAAAAATGCTGGTTTATGTGATGTGCCTCAAATTACTTGATTGTTACTGTTTTAATTGAAACCAATATAAGGAAAGACAGACAAAGAATAACAAGGACAGTGAAAAAACTTGTCAAGATTTCAAAAAACTTCTTACAGTAAGGTGGAAGTTCAAGACAGTTTAAGAAAGAATCTCTATGGGAAAGAGTTTACAAGCTGGTTTGTTTGGTTTCCCTCACGCTTTAGTTTTGAACACGATTCACACTTTTGTACCTTTTAAAAAGTGATGGCTATTTATCAACCACCCCATCAACACAGCTTGTATCAAGAAGGATGAATGCATTAATACTGGAGAATTATTTTTTTATTACTACTTTTTTTTTCAGTCAATTACCAGACCCTGCCATTGAAGACCAAGGGAAGGATTATATACGTCCCATATTGAACAAATATGCAGCTGTATGTGTTCGTTGCCCAGGTTATGGAACAAGGTAAATATTCAGTCGGAAATCAAAGTGTACTGGATCAAAGCATATCTTGAATCGAAATTATACTGCTATAAGTTGTAACTCTACAGCCTCGTGTGTGTGAGCTGTGGCAAGGCACCCGGGCAGTCAGAGCAGTGAAGTGGTAGAAGAAGGGACTGGAAGTGCCCGTTTGAACTGGCCAGAATTACTTCTGCCCTGCCAGTGTGGTGATGATGTGGGTGAAGGATGGGACCTTGCAAATTTATCTAGTGGACACAAGGCTTACCCTTCTACCCTCCTGTTGTTTCAGGACTAACACGGTGGTTCTCATCGATTCAGAAGGGCGTGTTACTTTCACAGAGCGTAACATGATCAATGCAGATGTCAACCAGTGGAAAACAAGCACCTATGAATTCAAACTGCACACTTAACAACTTTCCATTTGAATGGTTTGTAATAAAAGCAATGAGAGAACAAGGCATTAGGCTCTAGCAAATGTTTTGTGCCAGCCTCCACAAGCTAAAAATAGCAAGGAAAGCAAAAGTTTAAGTAAACTGGTAGCATTCCCTATCAGGCTCACAAATCCTTTGGTTAAAACCAAAAGAAGAAACTGCTTTTATGTTAAGTAGCAACTTATAGTCAGACAAAAAAAATAAATATCAACCTTCTTCCAGGAAAAGGGCATCTTTGCCCAAGACAAAGTCATTGCTTTTTTTGTGAGTGTTTTTTGTTTTGATGTTTTAAGATGTTTTAAGTAGACTCTTAAAGATGTTTTCAGTTGCAGGAAGGGAAAACATTTGCTGCTTTTATTGTTCTACCTGAAGGTTTTACCACACTTTGCTTTCCCTTCAATGTATGATTAAAAGATTGTATAGCTGATGCCGGTGTGCATTAAATGAGTGTATGTTATCTCTGTAGTATGAAGTTCTTTAGTAACATTTAAACATTTCAGCAGTGCCATGGTGCAATGATCTGCCTGAGGAGGGCAGAGCAGGGGGGGATTCTTTACATTTTTTTTCCTACAGATAGTACAACAATGTATTCTATTTCTAAGTTTGATTGTAGAGTAGATAGGAAATAAAGTTCAGTCTCTGTTCAGCTTTGCTCAGTAGAAACTAAAAAAAATCATGGGAGCAGACTTGCTTATCTTTGACCAGAATAAACTTACGTGCATTGTGACACTGTGTTTCCTGACAGTCTACTTAGCAATATTATTTTCTTTTCTTCCTCAGCAAACAGGTAGGGAGTAGGTGTCTGCTTGCAAGCAGAAACTAAGTATCAAGTTTACATGTGCAATTTTGGCTTAATTTCTCCATTGATATAATATGTCAAAACCTGTAGTGACTGCTCATAGACTTGTTTTTTGTTTTTTTTTAGAAAAATATCTATTTTATGTAAGGTGACATTATGCAATCTTGATATTGCTGAAAAAGTTGGGTATTGGGATGCACTTTGTATGCTCTTAACATCTGTGAACTGAAAAGCTATTTAAATGCTTGTGGTTTTTTTCAATTTTTCAGTGCCAGTGCAGGTAATAGAAGATTCTAGCTAATATTAAGATATTTTAAGACTCTTAAGTTATTTTGCTGTTACTGGTGTTCTGTTTTGACTTAATTTGAATGCTGAATATTAAGTTAGCAATGAACCTGCTATTTTTTCCTGCTGGGTGCCGAATGTGTTCTTCCGACAAGCCTGTGATTATTAAGAATTACAAAGTAGCAAAATTCCTGATAGTATTTACAAATATGTGCAACTATTTCTAACTCAGGCTTGTGTGTTCAAGACTTCTCCTTAGTGTGTGTGTGTTTGCAGTGGAGGAAGCAGTAAATGAGACTTGCCATTGAGGTTACTGTGAAAGGCCATTTCCAGGCTTTCTAACTGGCAGGAGATGCTGAAGCAGCATTTAGTCAGATAATTCCTTTGTATTTGTTTATTTAAATAGCTTCTAAATACCAGGACTGCTTGAGTGACTTGTCACAAATTGTCATTCAGCACTATACAGGTGACTTTTTAACCACTTTGATTGCAAGATGATCAATACAGTCTTGTCAGGTTGTACATAGTTTTAAACTCGGAGCCTTCTGGATTGTCTTTCTCAGCTGCAGGAAATGGTTAGCCTTCTTATTTTTTTGATGGCTGTTTAAACCATATATTTGTATGAATAAAAAAGTTACTTGTTACTTTTAGATGCAAAGAAATAGCCATAGGTGTTTTAAATTTGACAAGCGCATATTTTAAAACAAAACTTGGTTTCAATAGTTTGCTCTTAATGAGAGTGGATGTATCAAAACTTTTTGTATCTTAAGAAAAAATCAACAGTGTGTATTTGAACAAGACATTATCTTTGAAGACATTATCTAAATGGCAAGCAAAATGCTTGCATGCCATTTCTTGCTAAAAGCATTTAAAAACCTTAGGGTTTTTTAGTAGGCCTGTAATAAAATGTGTTCTTATTTTTGTGTAGGCAAAAGAAAAGCAAGACACAGCTTAGATGTAAAAACAGATTAAAGTGTATTTTGCTTGAATTGAATTTCTAACTCTGGGATTTGCCTTTTCTGACAATTAAAATAAACAGTAAAGAAACAAAACCTCTTTTTTTTTTAATTATTCCTATGTCAGAATAGTTAATAAAATTAGCTTTTTCAACTTCTTCTGAAGCCTATGAGTGTTTTACCATTAGCTTCAGTGGAAACAGGATCAGGACTGATCAGATACCAGATATCAGCAAATGGTGCTTGTCCTCAGAAATGATGAGGTATTCATGAAGTGCATGATTTACTGTGCTAATCATACTGACAGTCAATCCACAGGGAAAAGTAAACTGTAGGTGAAGTTAACAAAGAAAGTCTTTTCTTTTTATAGAAGTATTAAAAACAATAAAACAGGGTTTTAAATATCAGTTTTAAAGGGTATAAGGGAAAAAAGTGTATACAGGAAATGATTGTGTGGCATTTTTGTAAATTTGCTTATATATAGAATTTTTAAAGTCATAAACTGCAAGGTTTTTTCTATCAAAATTATAGTGGAATAAATTTTAAGCATCTGTAAAAACTCTTATATTTTTAACTTAAAATTGTTTTATAATTGTTATTTACATTTGTGTTCAAAACTAGAATCAGAATAAAGTCAACCTGGTGACCAGTCTTTGTGAACATTTTAAAAATTGTGCATTTTTGCACGTTTGTTGATTTGTCTGTAGCAGAGATAAGAGGAAGTAAAATCTTTCATGAGGAATGAAAGAGCTTTAAGTCCATTTCTGGTACTTCATTCCTTTTTGAGAGTGCTGTATTTTTCTGGGAGTTTTGTTTGGTTGTGTTCTGTGTTGGTCTTTAATTCTGTGCCTTTACATGATTTTAGTTGTCGTATTCAGGTAAGAAATTGCAAAATATTTCTTTAAAGCTAATAATCCAGGTTTGGGGCCTTTTGCTTTGTTTTTCAGGTTACTAAACATAGTAACTGGAATGTTCCCAGACCAAGTGTCACAGTGATTAATTCTCTGAAATATGCCCTCCAGCTTCTAACAACCAATATGTGTTGTCATTTGAGGGGACAAATACGTGTTGTCTTGTTACTGCCCCTGGCAGGATTCTACTCCAAGCACAGCAAGCTCAGGTAGAAAACATAAAGCTTCTCCAACACTGAATGTCTGAAACAACATCTTGAGCATCTCTCTTCCTGCTGTGACCTCAAGGTACTTGGAATCTGCTTTCTCCCTTGCAGACTGGAGTGGATCCTTCAAATATTAATACTAGAATGTGCCAAGCAAGCCCTTAAGGAAGAGGAACTGGCATATTCTTGCCTGTAAAAAAAATTGGAGCCATCTCAGAGCTAGGAATTCCCAAAAAAGAAGGCTTTATTAACTCACAAGCCTCTAAGATTGTCGCTGCCCATGCTTCTCTGTGCAGCAAGATAACTGGTCTGGATTGCTGGTCTTGAAATTAGGGGGTTGCTTCAAATGTGTGTGGCAAGCGAAGTTATTAATTATTAGGGACCTTGAAAAATTAGTATAATAATTAATATATGTTAGAAGTACTTTGAAGGGCTCAGGTTTCCCCCAAAATTGGAAATAATTACAGCAGAGATTCCGTACAGATAACATGAAGGAAAGAGCAAAACCAGTGCTTCCTTAGTGAAAAGACAAAGCCTTATGTAATGCTTCTGAAGGGAAGACTTCAGGTTCATTGTGGAAAAAGCCTGGATCTTGGGCACACCTGAGACTTAAGTTACACTAAGTTAAAACTAACTTAATGTTCTGCCATACCTGGACATTGTGGTGGAGATGTGATCGTCCCATCTCCCTGTTGTCAGTAGCTTTAATTAAATACACTTTTAACAGACCAGAAAATGTATTAGGCCTTTGGAGGTCCTCAGTATGTACAAAGCTTAATTGTTATTTATTGTTAAAAATGAAATATACCAAACTAATTATTGTGATAAATATTGGTAAGACTTTGAATACTGTTTTCATATTATAAGGAAATAAGTAACTTCAAAATGAATTGATGACATAATAAGCAGTAATAAGGCAATAATTAAAGCATCTTACATTTCAAGTTTAATTTGAAGAACTTAAATAATGTACATTTATGGCTTAGCAAGCATTCCTCTTTACATGGAATATTTACCAAATGCAAAACCCCAAACTAGAATAACCACTCTGAGCACAGCTTATAAAGCTTTCACTGAAGCTATGTTTGTTCTATAGGTATGGGATTGAAATTTTTTACATTCTTTTGAATAGCATAAAAATAATTGTTAGGAAAATAATTTATGCAGAGTACCTTTTTATCTATGAAAACTAATATGAAATGTAATGATGCTACTGCATGCTTCGCTTCTGCAGTTATGATTATGGAATAGGAACAAGAAAGAATTTAAGCAAATGTAAAAGCTGGCCTTTACATGAGCACTTAAAACCATATTTAGTTCTCATTTAACTTGCTCTGAATTAATGGGATTTCAGAACATTCTTGATGTTCATTCTGTGCTTAAATATCCTCAGTAAAATATTCTGGAACTGAGCTGATTTTATGAAACTTTGTTTTATGAGCTTGTTCTTTTTGTGGCCTCTGAAAAACAGCAGTGCCTACTAATGCAGAAAGGTGCTTTGCAAGCTTGCCTCTGGTGACAGAGGAAGTGTGGATACCTCATCAGACCTGCTGGGCCTTAGAGGCCCCAGAGTCAACCTTGGTCAGTAATTTACCAGACTGCATAAACACATTGATTGCTTCTGTTGGGTGAAGGAAACCACATCACTCTTCAGACATTAATTAAGATAGATTAAATAATAAACTGGAGAATATGTGGAGGCAGTAGTGCCTCTTCTTGTGGTACAACATCATAATTAGTATTCAATAGCTGAGGCTTTTGCCTTGTTAAAAGAATGTGCTCTTCCAAGAAAGGTGAATGAGAAAGCTTGGGTTTTTTTTCTTTCCCTGCACGAGCTCTGCTGTGAATAGCTACTGCAAATAACCATATAGTCAGGGTCTTGGTCAAATGCTTTTATCCATCTCATGTTTGTCATATCTCTCTTGAATGCCTGGAATTTAGAAGGGAATTAACTGTCCTTTCAATGACAGATGGATCTACGTTTGTACCCTAGTTTGATCAGTAGTGCCCTAACATTGTGTTTCTGATAGTTCCTATTTACTGTGCTTCGACTTGCATTTCAGGGCAACCTCAGATGACAGGTACTGCTGGACTATTTTCAGATGGAACAAACTGGTTGATGTGAATGTGCAGTGTATTCCAGCAGGTAATAGGTTTAGCCTGGAGCAAAACTATCTGAAGTGCATCTAACATGGAGATTTATGCACTTAGCACCAAGTATTTTGCTGCATAAATATGCTTTTGTTGGTCTGCTTTACTTACAGGTGTAGCACATGATACATGTGTGTTGTATCAGTATGCTTGCAGTATGGCAGCTGAAGATTTTTCTGTCTTTAGCAATATATTGCACCAGTCAAGTCTGAGTACTCTCTTGGTATAATATGCATTGTGTTTAGACTGGCAAAGAAATCTCAGAACAGTAGCTACATAAAAAGCAGCCATACCAGCACAATTGTGCTTTCAGAAGCATAACTTATTTTGCCTCTGTTGGGGAAAACAAAGGTACTGACATTTATGGTTTTGCTCAAATAAGTGCAGCTACATCTGGATTTTTGACAGCCAGATATTAGGCTCCTGATTCATGTCTGTGCCACCAGGAGTATATACAGTCCACCAAGCTAAAGAACTGGAGCAACAGTTTCTTAGCTGTAGTTCACAGCAGCCCTGTGGAAAAACAATGTACACTTTGTTATCACAGGTTTGAATTTAAAACTTCATGATGTATGATGGCTCACAAGGAAAGTTGGTCCTCAACAGAAGTCACTGGCTGGAGAAGTTTAGGAGGAACCAGAATGTCTGAAGTAGCAGTTACCAATGGAGTACCACTATGGCTCCTGAAATTACTCAAGATTGACTTGCAAAGTTAAAGAACTGAACGGTAGCATATGGTAGAGATGTATGATGTGAAAGCAGCCACAAGGCTGGCTTAGAGGATCTTATTTTCTTTCATGCTTAAGTTTATTTTTACCAATAGCAGATACAGATCTTTTCCAGAAGACTGCTTTGAACTGTTTGGACGAAAGGACTTACAGAAAGCAAAGTATGAAGACAGGTATTCTGTTTATTACAAAAATAATTTTCCCATTAATTATTTTGGTTTGTCAGTTATATTTTTAAATTGCATTTTATTTGATTTTTCCATGGTTGAGAACTTTCTCTGACTTCCAATGTATAGAGCTGCATTTGGAGAACCACTTGCAAGTACAGAAGGTTCTGTGATTTCCACAGTGTTACCAGGTACCAGGGACAATCCACACAGAAGCATTTCCCTGCTGAAGTTCAAAGGCTTGGCTTTGCAGAGCTGCAGGAGTCTATATACTCTGGAACCAGCTTACCTCCCCTTCCCTGTCCAAGGTGGCTGAAGTGTGAATACTATATACAATCTGTCCAGTGAATAGCACTTAGATTAGACATTCTGCCTGTTTTAATAACATTACTTCTTTTAATATAGTTCCAGATCTTTGAGTGTGAACAGGCACACTGTAGGCTGTAGCTAGAGTGACTCAGCTCCATTAAACTGGACATTATTGTTTCCATCACGTTAATAATACTTATTGAAAAGTACAAACAAACCTGCTTTGTTCCTGAAATCTATGTTAAGCCTTGATGATTAGTGTTTAAAATGTCTTTGGAAAGATAAGTATTTTTATATATACATTTCACATCTTCAGGAAGTAAAATACCTTTTTTGCAAAACAGCTTATTTTACTGAAATCGGAGGAATGCAGGCTGAGCAAAATGTGTCTTCCAGTAGATTTTACTGTTGGAACAGCACAGTATGTGCTGTAGTTACTGACAATGTAAACTAAGAATATGAAAGACACTGGCTCCACCTAATCTTCTTTCTGATGACTGCAGCCTGTAAACTTCACTAGGAGGCTCACAGTTGTATTCCTTACAGGTTTGTTTCCTGTATTTTGTGTTTCTGTCCAGCCTTCCTATGTCACACATCAAAAATACCCTTGTCCTTGGGAACTGACGTTTTGCTCATGTGCATGATGCTATTGTAAATCCTTACTGCACTATGCAGGTGGAGCTGCATACTCCTAATTCAAAAGTCTGGATGGAAGATAAGGGGTTTTATGCACATTTGGCACATCTTTTTGTAGAAGTCCAGGTGATCAGCATTTTCAGATGAATTTGCAACTTGTTGGACATAGCAGGTCAGATTTGATTCTCCAGAGGTAACATAGGCCTTCTGGGTTGAACATTTAACCATGATTTAAACACTGTTTTGATGAAACAATTTTTTTTTGTTATTGGATTGTTATTCTATTCTTTATGAAAAGTTAGAGGTATATCTCCCTGAAGTGTCAGTGTTTCAAAGGATCAGCTATTGCTTTGTTACTTTAGGTCATAATACTATGATTCTCCAAAACCAAATGCACAATGGAAAAAACTAACATTCTGGTTCTCTTTCTGATTTCAAAGCCATGCAGGCATTTTAATTCTATCAGCTCTGCACAAAAAAAACCAACCAAACAAAAAACCTGTTTGTGCCTCTTCTAATTCTAATTGAATGCTGTTGCTTATATACATTGAAAAATTTAACCTATTTTCTGCAGTGTGCAGTACTTTCCGTGCAATACTTCAGTTCACATAAACTGGATTCAAATGAGTCTTGATACTTGAGTTTTCAGGGACAATCTTTTCCAGTCACAGTGTTAGCAATTTAGGAGGGGATGTTACACAGCTAGTTTACAGCAAATGCTAGCATTACCTTATATTCTGTATTTAATAATGAGATTTTTTTTTCTTCAGCTTTGAAGGCTGAAGTATGATGTAAATGGCTGTTCTGCTAACCATGGATATTTGTTAAATATGCATTCTAAAGTGGTTTGTTTTAAAAGCAGTTATCATTTTAAAACCACTCTAAAATAATGGCTTGAGTGTAGAAGCCTGTTACGAGGAATTAAAAATTAGGAACTGCTTTCAGTTTTTGAGGGCAGCTTGCAAAGATTGAAACCAATTTCAGTAACCTTGTAATTACATGTTGATACAGTCCCATGACACTATGTCCATATAAATTAATACATTAATATGTTGGTCCACTCAAGCACAAAGAAAGGCTTGAGGTCTTTAAAATATCATTAAAATATTACTGTTATCATTCATAACAGTATTTGGGGGCATTAAAGATGTGAATAAAAGATCAGAGAAAGATTCTCATGTCTTGAAATTGTCTATGGAAGCAAATAAAACATTTAGTATTTAAATGCTATTTAACTGCTGATGTATGTTGTCTGATGTTGATTTCAAATCAGTATGATGTGGAGGACAGGAAGGGCAAGCCCCTATGATTTAAGTGTGTCAATAAAAGCTACTGCAGTTCTCTAATTCGGGGGCAGCAAATAATTAAGCATCAGAGTGAATTAGAACAGCAAATATTTTGGAAGTAACCTTACATAAATTGTGGAAGATGTTTGCTATAAGATCTAAACTCTACAGTCAGATTTGGGGGTTATTTCTGAACAGCTTGGTAGGTGAGTAAACTGGGTTTGAAGGGTTAACGCTGCGGTTGTGCAGCTTAGAGATGTAAAGCGGTGTTTGTAGGAAGAAGTTTTGTCTCCTTCAGCTGAATAGTGCTGCGTGCGAGGGGGGAAAGCCTTGAGCACCGAGGATCAGCTGGGGCCGCACCGCAGGCGCCTGAACGAGGGAAGGATCCCGCTCCGGACACTTCTCCGCAGGGCGCTGAAGGGGAGGCGGCCTCGTGCCGCACCCGGGGCCCCGCGGGCTCGCCCAAGGACGGTTCCCGGAGCCTGCGGGAGGCAGGTGAAGCCAGAGCCCACCTGAAAGCCCAGCGCAGTCCCGGGCCGCCTCCTCAGCCCCAGCGGGGGTTCCCGCCCTCCTCCCGCTCCGCTCCTGGCTGCCCAGGATCCCGCCCTCGGACCCGTTGCCCCGGAGACGGCGCGATGGCCGCGGCGCCCCGAGCCCGCCGCGGCGGCTGCCCCGGTCCCAGACAAAGGAGCCCGCCCTGGGCCCGGCTCACCCGCCCGTCATGGCCGGCCGGGCCCGCCCCTGCCCCGCCTCCCTCCCCTGGCCCGGCGCCGGGCAGCCCCACGCCTCTCCGTGGGCAGGGGCAGAGCGGGCTGACAGGCCGGGGCGTTCGCCAATGGCCGCCGCCATTTCAAATTCCTGACAGAAGAGCCTGGGAGGGCGATTGGCTGGGCGGGCGCGCGGTCCCGCCCGCGGCGCCTGGAGCGGCCCCGAGCAGGCGTTTAAAGATGGCGGCGGCGGCGCGGAGCGGGGGGGCGGTTGCGGTGAGGCGGCCGAGCTCGCCCTCCTTCCTCCCGTCTCTCGCGGGGGTGCGGCGGGGCCCCCGGGCATGGCGCAGGTGAGTGCTGGCGCCGCGGGGCGGGCACCAGCGGGCCCGGCTGGCCGCGTCGCCGCCGCGCGGGCTGTAACCCCTCCGTCCCCACAGGCCGCGGGGCCGCCCGGCCTGCCCGCCCCGCTCGGCCGCAGCCCGCGGGCCGCCGGCACGGAGCTGTGAGGAGCCGTTCGCCGAGCAGCGGCGGCCGATGTGCCGAGATCCAGGCGCTGCAGCGGGCTGGGGGCTGCCCTGCCTGGCGGGGGCTGCCGTGAGGCGCTTTCCCCCGCCCCGCCTGGAGCGTCTTTTCGTCAGAGCTGGTGTTTAGGTTTGTTTAGGGTTTTCTGGGGTGAAAGCGTTTGGTTTTTTTTTGCTTCTTGCCTGCCCTCAGCTACCTCCATACTTGCCCCCGCCGTGGAATTGCATTCCGGGCAGTCGAAGGGAAGGAAACGCCATGTCTTTCTGCCCTCGCGCACCTCCTTGTCAGGGGGTGATGGGGAGTATCAACTCTGGCGTGAGTTTTTACGCTCCGTCGTGTCTCGCAGTGGTACGCAGATGTGTCTGAGGGTACAGGGAGAGTGAGAAGGAGAATTTCCGCTAGACATTCTTCTATATAGGGGAGAAGAGCTTGTCTTTCCTCCCCTGCAGCGTTAGGAGGAAGGTAGCCCTTCACCAACGTGTGTCCGGGTGTCCATTCACTTTTTTAAGTTCTGATGTGTTGGGATGGTGAAGATAAGGTGGTATGACTGTCTGTAACACTTAGGATTCTTCTTAATGCGTTTCTCTATTAATATTGAAATACACAGGTATATTTTCCTTTATGTTATCTCATTCGGTCTCCAAAAGGTTTATTCTCCTAACTTCCTTCACCTTTTTTGGATGGAAAAATAGAAATCTCTCTTTTGCACTTCTTTCCTTAGGTTTCGGGTTCAGCTCTAAAGTCTGTTTGCAACGAGAGTGGGCTCCCTAACTTCCAGCCATCACTCATGCACTGGGATTGAGGGTTTGCTGGGTGAACTCATTCAATTTCCTTACTCCCTTAAGTTGTGAGTTGCAGACTTTGGAGTTAGATCATCAATTTTGTAACCGTATGTCTTCTAACTAAACTGAAATGTTCCTGGTTTTAGTTCTGGATGAGGAGTTAGGCCACTAGTTCTTTTGGGCAGTGCCTTTTCATTGCCAGATTTAATTTGCTTTTTTAAAGAATAAGAGGGGAAATTCGTTCCTTGTTCCGTCTGTTGTTTTTCTTAACAAGTAAAAAGCTATTTGTGATGTGAAAGTAAATATATCTTTTCTTCTTCTGAGGCTTTCATTTGCAGGTTTTTTTAAAAAAACGGTTTCCTGTTTTACAGTTAATTGAAACCATCTATACCCTGCCAGAAAACTGGTCAAGCTATAAAAGAAGCAACTGCTTTGCCATTTCTGACGGTGCCTTTTAAAAAATTATGTGCTCTTCTTGTTCTAAAATGGGGTGAAGTTTTGTGAACAAGACAAGTTCAGTAGCCTTTTCTGTATTTGCCACTGATAAAGTTATAGTTGGACTCATGACTGCCTTTTCTTAGAGTGCCTTGGTGACTTAAACAAAGTGGTTGTTTCCTTAAAGATCTTTCTATTCTAGAGCTGATAATAGGGAGAGAAATTAGGTCCTATATGAAGTAGCTGTTTTACAGAATATATTTATTTTGAGACTTCCTTCTGATTTAAACAAAATAAATTACATCTCCTTGGTTTGGGGTCATTTTTTGGCTTTCAGGGGTTTTTTTTAGCAGTTGATAATGAATAAAATTAACTTATTTTTGGGACCGTTTGTATCTAAAAGATACAAGAAGTATAGGTATAATAAAAAGAAGGTAGATGGTTGTGAACAGTTAATTATTTTGATAAGGGTTAAAGCTATGTGGATCTTTAAGCGTGATCAGTGTCTCATAAATACTGCTCTGCAGAGTTGCCATTAGGAGCTGGAGAATGAGGAAGACTTTGTATTTGGTTAGAAAATAAGGAGAGTTTGTTTTGAGCTACTCTTCCCTTTGGGGCCCACTGAATGTGAAGTAAGTAGCTTCTGATAAGGAATCCAGTTTTGTTTTAAAAGTGATTTTTGAAGAGAGAATCTGTGTTGTGCTGTGCCGTTCCTTGTTTGTGATTGTAGCTACGTGAAGTAAATATGTTCCTCATTCAACTCACTTGTAAGACTGCTGACATGCTGTGTAGAGAAGAGTTTCCCTTTGAGTTTTGGGCAGGGTTGGCTAAAAATTTTAAGATTGTGTTTTTCTCCTGTTTTGAAGAGAGGCGCCCTTTTACCTGTGTGCTTTCCCCATGCAGTCCCCTGATCTGTCTGTTCTGGTTGCAGGAATAGGCAGTGTTAATTACTAAACAAAGAAGTGGTTGGGTGTTTTTTTTTCTGTTTTCAAAGGACATCTACAAAACTGCTTTAGTTGGGACCTGTGCAGTTTGCTAAGTCACATTTAGATATCCACTGTGTATCTGTTTCTTTGAGTTTACTTTGTGACATGAAACTTTTTCAAAATAAGAGCAGACAATTAAAAGTGTGAGATTTCCATGTGTTGGTGATCTGCAGAGCATGAGCTGTGTGTTCATATTTCCAGCTATTCATCCAGAGTTTCTTTAGTGTTTTGTAGCGGCTGTTGTAGCTGTCAGTGGTGTTCCAAAACTTTTTCAGGTGTCCTTAAGGAAACTGTTGTTGGAACTTGGTAGAGCCTTAGACAATAAAGTCTGTTCTTTCAGGGCACGTTAATTAAGGATGACAATAAGCAGACTAACTTATGTTGTATTCTAATATTATATAACCTAGTTTGCTAAGTCTGCTTTTATGTGTCATCATTGCATTTTCTTGATCTAAGATCTGTTTGGCTGCTTTTAACCTGCAGGCTCATCTAACTCATCCGTTTAGGTTTCACCCCTTCTGTCTTCTAAAATACCTGATATCTAAGGGAAAGTCTTCATGGGTTTTGTTGTAGGTTTGGTTTGTTTTGGTTTTGTTTGGTTTTTTTTCCAGCCCCTGAGATAAAGGGGCATATTGTAACATCAGCTGGCAGAAAGAAGATGGGAACTGGACCTGTATTACCCTGCTTTTCCCTGGCTTTTTGTAGCTTATAGGAAGGTATTGTAGGCCACTGTAACTGTAGAGCTGCCAGACTGTTACCCTAGGGATGTAGCAGCTTTATGGACAGAAATGCAAAAGCTCGTTTAGGCTCATCTTGTTCCAGTACTTTTTCTGGCCACAGTGTGTGTACTGAGTAGTAGACAATCTCTGGCACTGATTTAGTGTGCTATTCATTATTTCAAGGCTGACAAGAAGGGGAAGACAACAAGAATGTCATTGTTAATAGTGTTCTAATGTAATAACAAGACATCTTTTCTGCAAAGAGTGGAGGTAGCATCAGCAAACTGCCAAAGCCAGGCAGGTAAAGATTAATTTCTTGTGTTTTGACGTTAGTGGTGGAAAAACACTCTATAGCATAGGAGCAGGATGTGGAAACTGCATTCACAGTCATGTCAAAAACAGTCTTTTTAAGTTGGGCCAGGTGGCTCCTTGGTCATATGGGAAGGTAGGTAGTGCTCTTTTGAATTCTAGAATACTCATTTCAGTGTTTCATTTCTGTGTAAATTACTTCTGTTTGCTCTTTTCAAGAGTCTTCTGAAGACTCTAAGGTAGAAAAATTTGATTACTTAGGCATTTAGTTTCCAGGAGTTACTGAACTTGTACTGTGGCTTTTGATTATTTTGTTCAGAATTAACGATGAAAGCACTAATAATTTATTGTGAAGAACTTAATAATTTGTCATTCACTTTTTTTTTCTTAATCTGAAGATGAGAAAGGGAGAAGGTCATTAGACAAGTGTATTTCTAGAAGTGTTCTGTATAACGCTAGGTGTTTCAGAACCTGTTGAAAGAAGAAGGAGTTGATCACTGCTCAGGTGATTGTGTGATCATCTTCTAGGATGGAATGGATTTAAATACATAGAACTGCTTGTCTTACTGGTGAATGAGCTGTTTTTGATTCTAGAAGGTACTATGTTTGAATCAGAGGAGATAAGACTGTTGTAGAGCTTTTATCAAAATGGAGTCTATTTTCCTCAGTAATTTTGCAATGCATGTCAAGCTCAGCCTCTTGAATGAGTCATAGTTTTGAGTATATAGAAAACCAACAAACAAAATGAACAAAACCACAGAACGTGAGATATTCTGCTATCACAGCAAAACCTTCTTCATTGCCAAATCAGTAAAATAATAGTTTGTTCTGTTGTATATTTTGCTTTCTTCCAGCTTCCAGGTAGGTAGCTTCTGTGAGCTGTTAAATTTTAATTGATCCCATTGTAACTCCTGATTCTCAGCTTCCTGCCTTGCCCCAGTTGGTGTTTGGATATTGCTGTTGGTTTGTTCTGCCTGGGCTGGCATAGCAATACATTAGAGAATTATATTTGGCTTCTCCAAGTCCCTCATGACAACCCAATGTTCTGCCCTGTTGCCTTCAAATGTTACACAGCTATGGTAAGGACTCGGAGCTTATCTTTCTAAAATACCTGGGTAGCGTTTTTCCACTACCTGGAAATACTTCAAATTAAGCAGGTTCAGCCAGCTGGCTGTCTTGGGCAGAGTAAAGTAGATATAAGGTAGATATAGATATAAGATATAAGCCCAGTTTGGGGTGGCATGAAGGGACTTGGAGAAACTAAATTAGCAGGTAAGAAATTGTTTCCTTTCACCAGGTGCTTGTAGTCCTGCACAGATCACAAAAGTATAATTGAAGAAGCCATCATAGACATGGTAGAAAGAACCCAATTGATGTGAAAAATCTAACCCAAAATACACACCACCTCATGCCCCAGAAAATTTCCTTGACTAATTGTTTATTTTGGCCAGGTTAAATTACCTAAATCACTGGCTTCCAAATGTCTTCAAGAAGCCAACACTGTATCTAGACCTGAATTCCTCAAGCATAACAAATATTGTCCATAATAATAGGAAAATAAGATAAAATGTCTAATATCTTGTTATTTAAAGAGTAATTTTTAATAAATTACTTTAAAGAGAATTTTTAATAAATTATGATATTTCATTTTAAAACTTCCACTGGTATTTTTAAAACATATAACAAGAAACTTTCAAAAAGCTAAGTGTCTTGTAAGGCCATAGTTGTTACAGTCTTGTTGGTTTTGCAGATTGTCTTAAACTGTCAGCTAATTATCCTTTCTCCTGTGTGGGTAAGTATGGCTCAAATACCAGGTTATTTTAAACAATGGGAGAATCCCCTGCCAAATGCACAGTTTTCAGTCTGGTCCCTGCAGATGCTATGCTTAATTCCCTGCCTGCTATACCAGGTGGAGATAGTCAACAAATTATCCAGGCAACTGTGTGCTGGCAGATTCTTATGCTGGTGTACAGATCAAGCAGTAAAAGCAATCTAATTTCAGCCTCACTCAAAATGGCATCAAGATACTGTGCGTTTTTCACTGTGGGAATGTCACTCTTCTACTTAAAATTTATGCTGGAAGGAGTGACATTGTTTCTTTTTGCCTGGGCTGCTACTTCCATTTTTTTTCTGTGACAAAGATCTTTTTTTTCTTCTTCTTCTTCTTGTAGGTTGAAAGAAGAAAAAAGGGAGACCTGCTTGTCCAATGAAGATGCAGTCTTAGTCTTCAGCTATTTAAGCTGAATGCATTGTGATTTCCAATAATTGAGACAGTGATTCTGAAAGCTGTCTACATTAATGAAAAGAACAATGTAGTCAGCTTAACTGAATCATCAGTGTTGCATATTGAATAGAACATGATAAACCAATCTTGATGGACTTATGCATGATAGGAATATAGATATAAACATTTATTAAAGCATTGTTTTTTTTAAAAAAAAACAGTAGTTTTAAAAATGGAGAAATATGAACATGTACCACCCCTCCCTAAAGAACCTGCAAGAGAAATGAATGTGGAGAATCATACTTGTCCCCCACCTCTGCCGCCTAATGAACAGCCTCCACCACCTCCCCTGCAAACGTCCAGTGACGCAGAGGTAATGGACGTTGGCTCTGGTGGTGATGGACAGTCAGATACCCCTGCTGGGGACACGCACAGTATCTGCAGAACACAGCTTCTCACAAAGGGATCTACCTGCTACAAAAGTCGTCTTATAATAGACCCTAACAATAGTGACCAAAGCCCAAGAACTGCTCGTCATGCACCTTCAGTTCGAAAGTTCACCCCAGATCTTAAGTTACTTAAAGATGTAAAGATTAGTGTTAGCTTTACAGAAAGCTGCAAAAGCAAAGATAGGAAAGTTCTGTACACTGGAATTGAGCAGGATTATAAGGCAGATACAGATTTTGGTGTTAATAATGTCAATGGGGATTTGCATGTTTGTCCTTTTGGTGGTAGTAATGGTAAAGCTGTAGGAATAGGAGGTGAAAATGATGACAAGAAGGATGATGAAAATGATATTGATCAGGAAAAGAGAGTGGAATATGCAGTTCTGGATGAGCTAGAAGATTTTACCGACAATTTGATGGAAATAGATGAAGAAGGAGGAGGATTCACATCTAAAGCTATCGTTCAAAGAGATAAAGTGGATGAAGAAACCTTGAATTACTCATATGAGGTAAGTAAATCCACAGGCTTTTGGTGAGTAAGAGTTTTTCTAGCCAAGTGGCTAGAAGAAAATACGCAGGATGTTCACGGAAACAGTCTCTTCTAGAATTATGCAGTATTTGAGTCAACAATGCAGATTTTTCAAAGAAAGAACTTTGGCTGAAAACTTCTGTAAATTATCTGGTCAGATTTCTGAGTTGTGTGTCAGCTTCTATAGTCTTGTTTAAAAATAACATTTAAAAGGCTTCTTACACGATTGCAGCTTATTTTATAATGAAAAATACCAGTTCTCACTTACAAAAACTTATTTTCTTATTTTTCAGTCTTTTTACTGGGATCACTGGAAATTTCTTGTTTCTCTCTGTATGGAAGTACATAGAGAAAATGTATACTTTGTGATGGGAAAGGGAGGTCAGAAGGATAGTGTCTGATGAAGTCTCTTTCAGGATGACTTTGATAATGATGTGGATGCTCTGCTGGAAGAAGGTCTTCGAGCACCCAAAACAAGGAGACTAGACAATGAGAAATATGGTGGTGAAAGTGATCACCAATCTGATGGAGAAACAAGTGTGCAGCCAATGATGACCAAAATTAAAACTGTACTTAAAAGTAAGTGAATGTTAATTGGTGAACAAGAATGATCTGCTTTTTGTCTTCAGTCCTGTGAAACAGCTGAAGTCTGTTAGTGATCATTGTGGATTTCTTCCTACTGGAGTTATATAACTTATGTTGTTGAAATTGCTGTACCTGGAGTGTTTATGTATGTAATACTATGTTAAAAAAATCATTATGAAAGTCACTGGCTTAGATTTTTTAAGTTTCATTGTGTAACTATTGTAAGCCACTAATAAGGAAGAGCTGAGAATGTGAACCAATCTGGAAGAATGTAACTGAAAATAATCAGAATTAAAATTTGAACCTGCTCTAGGGGCATGTTTTCCAGCTTCACTATATTCTCAAATAAGAAACCAGACAGTTTTTCTCTCTGAAAAAAACACAGGATTGCCAGGAAAATCCCAGCTAAGATGAGACCGTTCTCTGATTTCTGGAGTAGAAAGGAATGAGACCATGTATTATTAACTTGACTGCAAGCATAAGCAGTTTACTACAAGATTGGTTCTTTTAGCAGGAGAAGATTCACTGGTGAAATGAACAAAGCAGTGTATAAAAATTAATGGTATTACTGCTTTTCAGTTGAAAACATACTGAAGTCTGTAATTTTGCAAGATTTAATGTGGGTTAGAAGCATAAACCTTTTTAATAAAGCAGAACAAAATCTTTTTACAAAACTTTTTTAGTCTTGTTTCAGTGTCATTTTATCCTTTGAGACAGAAGGAGCAAGAAAAATTAAAACTTTGATTATTTTTCTGTTCTTCTAAGCAGCCTATCCAAGCTTAAAGCCATTCTTTGCTTTAAAGGTCGTGGCCGCCCTCCTACAGAACCTTTGCCAGATGGATGGATCATGACATTCCATAACTCAGGCATTCCTGTATATCTGCACAGAGAATCTAGAGTTGTTACCTGGTCTAGACCTTACTTCTTGGGAACAGGAAGCATAAGGGTGAGAGCTGTCAATTTCTTAAATACTTACTGAGACTTTAAAATGAGATATGTTCCTGCAAATAGTTGAATATTTTTCTGCTTAAACAGGCTCTTTCCAGTGTTAGAATTAAGGTACTTGGAAAATAAACTTCTCTGTTGCTGAAAATACAGTATCATTTTACAGTGTTTTGTTTTTCTAATTTTGCAATGAGTTTGGACAGTTGAGTGAGATTATCTTGCTTGATGCTTTCATTGTTCTAGCATATGGGCTGCAAAATGTTGGTTTTATTCTACTATGAATATATTCAGATTATTTATTTGTAGCTATAAACTAGCCTGAGCTGTGAGTTGTGGTCCACACTTACAGAAGTCAGCATGTGATGTTCAAGAACCCAAGGAATCTCCAGAAATTTGATTTGGTGTCATAGGCTTAAACCCCTATAGAGTTCAGTGGGTTTTGTGAAGCATGTGTTATTTGTATGTAATTGAACAGAATATAATTTGATCTAAAACAGAAAAGGCAGTTTGAAGGTTAGTGTCAGTGCTACATGGTACCAAGATGCCACTGGAGTGGATGTACTCAGATTTTGAGTAGTGTAAGGTCAAAGAGAAGCTTGAGCCTGGACTAAATAAAAGTAACATCCATCTTGATTACATCTTTTGGTTCTGAATTTTGCTTTTGGTGAACTTAAGGTACTTAAATCTTCTATGTTATTTTGTATTTGCAGAAACATGATCCTCCCCTTAGTAGCATTCCCTGCTTGCATTACAAAAAAATGAAGGAGAACGAGGAAAGGGAGCAAAACAATGACATAACCCCAAATGGGGAAGTATCACCTGTAAAGCACCTAGATAAATCTTCAGAACTGGACTGCCAAGCAGAAGAACCAGATTCTACTGCTGCCGATTCTGGGCCTTTAGATGACAAAGACACCTCAGGGGGAGATGCAGCACAAGGAGCCTTAGGACAAGTTAAGGCCAAAGTTGAAGTATGTAAAGATGAATCTGTAGGTATGTGTGGGAAGTGGAGTCTTCTCTTGGCTGGAGTTGGGGTAATGGCATTTGGGATACTTGTGCTTTATTCCATACTTGGCAACTGAGTAATATCTTGCCTGAGATCAAGTGGTCATCTGTCTTTCTGCATGTTCCTTTGTATGCAGAGATCTGGACAAAGAGATCCAATATTAGAAATCAATTTTGATTTTAACAGGGAGATAAACATACAGTGGAGATTTTTGCAGAAGACTTGAAAGTCCCCGTGGAAAGGTTTTACACCCAAAAATGTGAAAGTTCTCAAAGTTTAGTCCTGTAGGCTTTATCTCAGTTTAAGAACGAACTTAACACAACTGTGTACCTGACAGTACCATCCATGTAAATTACTACTCAGAATTACTGGCATAGATTGTAGGCTACCACCTATCTTTGCAGTGTTCAGACATAAACCTGTCATTGCATATGTCCTGTTCAGTCCAAAAAAACATGACAAAAGATTTAAAAAAAAAAATTTAACAGCAAAACTAAAACCTGTAAGCGCTTACTTTCTGTGTGAAGTTACCTGTCTCTCTCAAATAGGATCTATTTTGTATTACTGAAAAAATAATGAATGATCAAGTATAAGCATGAATTGCATTTGGAACTCCTTGTGGAAGGAAATGTTGCCAGGAGCTTGCTTTTCTTTTTTATCTTGGGATGCTACTCTTTATTTTTGCTAACTATACAGGCAGAAATGTCCTATAAAGGAGAAGCAACTGTACGTCAAGGGGGTCAGTCTTTCAGTAGTCAGCATGTGAAAATGAATGTGTTAAATTCTGTTTAGAAGCCAGCAGATACTCAAGGAGCTCATGTGGTGTCATGATGTAGTGTTTCATGGTACACTGTTTAGTAAATACGCAGCAATAATCACTTTCGGCTTTAGGAAACTGAGGCTAATAGTATAACTACTGTTATTCACTGTATAACTTGCTTCACATAATTACAAGGTGAATAGGTGATGAAGTAGAACAATTACTAGTGCTTTCTTACAAGTTGTGTTGGGTTTTATGCTGGTTGTGGTTTAGTAGAATCTTCAGGTGGTAGAATAAAATGTTTTGTTTTCCAGTTTGCATTTATGCCAGTAACAGGAAAACCTGTGATTAGTTCTGTTAGTATAAAATAGCTCTTAACCTTGAGTGTGTGAACTAAAGCCACTACTTTTGCTCCTAATCTAAAACACACACAAAAAAAGCAGAATCACAGAATTGTTCTGGTTGGAAAAAAACAGTAAGATCAGTGAGTCCAGCCTTTAAATAGTCATAATGTGTATAAAACAGTGGAAACAGTGAATTTAACATGTGCTCAGTGGTAAAGTAGAAGGATTAACTTGCTTCTGTTTCTTAGATCTGGAAGATTTTAGACGCTATCTGGAAAAGCGTTTCGACTTTGAACAAGTTACTGTAAAAAAATTCAGAACCTGGGCTGAGAGGCGGCAATTCAATCGTGAGATGAAGCGGAAGCAGGCAGAGTCTGAGCGGCCTATTCTGCCTGCCAATCAGAAACTCATTACCTTGTCTGTGCAGGATGCACCTACAAAGAAAGGTTAGTTTGTCTACCTGTCGTTCAAATATTCTTTATCAAAGACTAAGAGCAGTTCTAAGTTGGATTGAAGAGAGAGAAAAATCTTGTAAGAATTCTGCTTTTGTGTTCTAGAAATCTGTGTTCTTGGACCCATCGTGTTACCTAGAAAATATTGTCAAAATATACTGCCTATTAAAAAGAATCATTCCTAAATGAAAATATTTTTATTTAAGGCTGCCATCCTGGTAACTGGTTACTACCTTCAGCTACTTGTTGCTGTTGGTCTTTGCTGAAAACCCTCCTGCCTTGTCACTCAATGCTGTTGCCTTCTCAGTTCTGTACCAGTTCTAATTGGTCCTAAATTAGGGACTAGTTAAAAATGCCAGATTGATCCAGATGAAAACCTAAAATTAAAAATACAAATGTAAAGCAGTTTGATGGAAACAGTTAAGAACAAAATTTCTGTGCAGTTCAGTTGTGTCCTGTGCTGTGTGGATATCATGTCTGATGAGAGGCTGGGGGAATTAGCTCCTACCTGTATTGGCTGTGTAGTAATATATGTGTCTAACCGCAGTCTGATATTTAACATGTCCATAGACCTGTCATTTGGCTTTTGTTCTTGTTTTCTGTGTGTTCTCATGTTTCTGGATTTCTTCTCTTCAGCAGAATTAAAGCCTAAGAGTTGCATATTGACCATTCCCTGTTACAGGGAGGTGCAGTTGAATATTAATTAATACTCTTTTATCTTAAATCCTAGGTTTAGAGCCACATTGAAACCATTTAATGCAGGGCAAGGCTTGCTGAACAGGATTTAATGGGGAAAAATAAGAAGTGATTCTAGTTTGTGAATTTGAAGACTCTGTGGCTATTGTTAGAAGGGAGATACAATATGTATTTAGGAGAAAATTAGAGGATTTATAATTGATGTTAGCTGCCAAAAAATGCTCTGTGTGGAGGTCCAGAGTCTATGGGACTGCAAACTTAGAACATAGAATATTTAACTTAGCTCATAATTACTGCACTTCCAGTTGTTGATAGAAATTTCTCGGACTTACCTTCCAATACTTTTTCAGAGAATACTGATTTTGAGGTTATCATTATTCATGTCTGATTCAGCAGCACTTAACCCTTGTAACTTTTTGTTTGGTTGGTTGTAGTAGAAATTGTCTTTTAAAGACCAGAAATGCTTAGATGTCTTCACATTCCTTCCTCTTTTTTTATAGAATTTGTCATTAATCCCAATGGGAAGTCTGAAGTTTGCATACTGCATGAATATATGCAACGAGTCCTAAAGGTTCGCCCTGTTTACAATTTCTTTGAATGTGGTAAGTATCTTTTAAGTTTTTTAACTATATTCTGTGATATTGATGAGAAGGGTAGTTTGATAGTTCCCGTCTGTTTTTTTTTCCTTTAAGTTCTAGCCAGATTGCTTTATGTAGTTGCATTGGAGATTGCTTTACAAAGTGGTATCTCACACTTCCCTTGCATTTTTGCCTTTGCCGGGGTTTGTTTGGTATACCTTACAGAGAAGGAAGAAATGAGAACTTTTCAGCTTGAAAGCATTCAGTCTTGCAGTCAGCACCCAAGGAATTAAAAGTCAGGCATCATAATTTAGTGTGGAATTTATAATTATTCAGAATTACTTTATTCCTGTAAACGCACTGTGTAATGTAAATGAATTTTCGGTACCTGCATTTGTAGCTCTTGTATTTACGCCGTATTAGGGATGGAGAAACTTTGGAATTAACACTTGAATTCTGGCAGATTACAAATGATCTCTTAAAATGTAGTTCTTCATTTGGAAGAACGAAGTCCATGGTGGTAAGTCTAAATTTTCATCCCTCTTGAAGTTGAAACAGAAGAAGAAAGCAAATCTTGATAGTGGTGGAATTTTGTGTTCATAGTGAGTGTTTTACATTGTGAGTTCTTAAAAGCTTTCTTTTTCTTAACTGTTTCAGAGAACCCAAGTGAACCTTTTGGAGCCTCAGTGATTATTGATGGAGTAACTTATGGGGCAGGAACTGCCAGCAGCAAAAAACTTGCCAAGAATAAAGCTGGTAATACTTTTTTTCTTATGTAGTACCAACTGCTGAATTGTTTAGCTGTTCTCATTTCTGCTTTGAAAATGTTGTATTGGTAATAATAAGTAGAGATGTTTTTGTTAATAGTAAGAAAATGTACACGTGTCTTTTTGGTAGAAGTGATAAATACTGTTGTAGAGACTTTTCTGACAACCCCAGGTTCAACAGTGAACTGCCAGTAGAATGCCATGAAGAAACTGCAGATCTTAACTGACATGTAAACTTGATGTGTAGTCTGTCTTACCTGTAAAGTTGTTCTCCAGTGTGACTGGATATTTCTAGGGGAAGTGTGAAACTTGCTTAGAGTGCTTCATTCTGCTGTTCTTTATAATCATTGTTTAAAATAAATGTAATAAAAATGTTTAATAATTTTCTGCAGCTCGAGCTACACTGGAAATCCTTATTCCCGACTTTGTTAAACAGACCTCTGAGGAGAAGCCCAAAGACAGTGAAGAACTTGAGGTACTCAACTCTTGCTGTCTGTCATTTTTGGAGTCTGTTTTTAACAACATTGCACCTTCACTGTTAAAAATAATAATAAATGTTCATAATATTTTTTTCTTGGTGAGGTGGCAATGTGAAATTCTTCATTTATAGCAAGATTTATGGCAAGGAAAACACTTTTTTTCTGTTGGAACTGATCAGAAAATTTACTGTGATGCGTAGAACTAGTCCCTTGTTGAAACATCAGGTCACTTACTGAAGACCTGAAATGTTCCAAGACACTAGAGTGCCTGTACTGTCCTGACTTCCAGAGTCCTCTGTTGATGCTGTGACAAGTTCAGAGCTAGATGCTCTCTGGTTTTGTGTGATCATCTTAGAAGAGCAAGTAAGAACTAAAAATGCCCAGTCTTCTGAGGCATTTTTTCTTAGATATGAAGGCTACATATTACCAGATCAGACAACTGAAATTTCAGACTCTAATCAGTGATACTTGAGAAAATCAAGGGAAAAGTTTCTGTAGGTGGAGAGCGTGTGCTAAATTTTCAGGTATTGGAAATATTAAATATATATTTCATTAGTGATGGAGTCACTTCCAGTTCAGCATGTAACAGACCATCATTAAGGTGACCAGCCTGAAATAAATGTTTTAATTTTAAAAAGTGTAATATGCAGAATGAATTATTTGTACGTGTGCTTTAACTTAAGACTGTGTGCCCTACATTAGTAAAATGGTAACTAAGAAAACACAGAGAACTTTTTCTGTTGTTTTAAAAGAAAATACAGAATGCTCCAATAGCTGCTATGTTTTCTTTTATTAAACTGCAGTATTTTGGTAGGTAGAGTTTCCTAATTAATTAAATCAATTAATGTCATGCTGAGGGAGGAAGGATGATAAATAAATTTTAAGATTGTAATTTTTATGTCCATCCTGGATAATGTAAAATTTGAGTTAAAAGAATTACTTAAATTTCTATCTGCAAATATATGATCAGGTGTGACAGTTTGAATGATGTTGGTAAATACCTCCATTATGGTTTTAAAAATACTTCTGAAAGTATTAAGCAGAGAGTAGCAGAATCTGTTGAATGTTGCAAAGGAGAAAAGAGGGTTAAGAAGAATACTAAGGTCTTACTTGTGCAGAAGCTCAATAACCCTTTTCAATCCCTTTGTAGTATTTTAACCATATCAGTATTGAGGACTCACGGGTATACGAACTCACCAGTAAAGCTGGACTCTTGTCTCCATATCAAATTCTCCATGAGTGCCTTAAAAGGTAGGGCTGCAGAATAAAGAACAAATTCTGTTGCGTACAGGTGGCTGGGGCTGGGGCGCCTTGTTTGGTTGGTTGCTGGTACCCATAGTGTTTGTCAGTAACTTTGTGGGCTGACCAAGCTTCCTGCACTCACTGTGGCTGTAAGAAACAGTGTGAGCTGAACTGTTTAGTGCTGTATCTTCCTTTATTTGCTGTTGTCACCGTTTGACTCAGGTCCGACAACAATGCTCTCGATCCCCTCCCCCTAAAACCAGGACAGCTGTTTATGCCTCTTGTCTTCTGAGATTAGAATTTAGTTAGGGGACATATTTGTTTTTCCTTTATATAGGCTTGCCTTTCCATGCAACTCAAGTTATCAATCTATAAAAGAACTCACTGTCTTAACATTTATTATTATAACTAATTCCATTGCAATGACTATCAAAGATAACTGACTGCTTCAGTTTTTTGCAGTTTTACTTAGTGTATGATACTGATTTTGTTTGTGCTTAAGAAACCATGGAATGGGTGATACATCTATAAAGTTTGAAGTGATTCCTGGTAAAAATCAGAAGAGTGAATACGTGATGACTTGTGGCAAGCACACGGTGCGAGGCTGGTGTGAGTACAGTACTTGGTGTCACCTCTGATAATATCTTCCATTTTTCCTGCTCTTCTTTGTGGTCCATTTTGTAGGTGCTGGTTAAGCTATCTCACATTTTCATTATTATTTTTACAGGCAAAAATAAAAGAGTGGGGAAGCAATTGGCTTCTCAGAAAATTCTACAGCTACTGCATCCACACGTGAAAAATTGGGGCTCTCTTTTGCGTATGTATGGTAGAGAGAGTAGCAAGATGGTTAAACAGGTGAACATGATTTTGCTTGATTGTACTTTACCTTGTGATAGTATTTTTGCTTTTGTATTTTTCTGGTTTTCTTTTAATTTAGTTACAATAAAGCTTTAAAGGTCTCCATTTTGGCCTAAGACTGTTGATCCCTGTTATGGTCAAGGCAGCGTGCATTTGATGAGCAATCCTCAGTTTTTCTGAATTGAATCTCACACCTTGCTATTGCCAGAACATTAGTTGAGTGCTTTCAGTGACCAGAATAATTAATCTTGAAATTTCCAGGTCAAAATTATATAACCTATTTAATATTTAGCCAACTCATGTAAATATATGTTATTACTTAAGGAAGTGCAACTGTCAGAGATTAAAACTTCTGCTCCAAGTATTTTAATTTTTTTTTCATCAAAAAAAGCTCATCTGTTGTTGCTTGTGTTCTGTTGAACAGGAAACCTCTGATAAAAGTGTGATAGAACTTCAGCAGTATGCCAAAAAGAACAAGCCAAATCTGCACATCCTGAACAAGTTACAGGAAGAAATGAAAAAACTGGCACAAGAAAGAGTGAGTACATTCTCTTTTGTATTTATGAACAGAAAGAATGCCATGGGTCAGACTTACCAGTTACTACAAGTTTTGCAAATTTGTTTTTTTTGGTGGGGACCTATTTCTAGAGAAATGTTCATCCTCTCTTTTAAACAGGGTTGTAAGTGAATTTAACCTACTTTGATAGATTTGTTTTCAATATTAGAACAAGTTAGCCTTTCACCAAGGTTGGCACACAAGATTGGCTGAAAGAGTTTGGAATGTTAAAGCTATCTTTAATGTTTATATTCTCTTTATGACTGTGTGGTGGGGTTTTTCATGTCCTTGTAGGAGGAAACACGAAAGAAACCCAAGATGACAATAGTGGAATCAGCTCAGCCTGGTAGTGAACCTCTGTGTACCGTTGATGTGTAATGGGATGATGTACAAGTGGGAGCAATAACACAAATGGAGGAACTAGATTTTCAACAATTATTTAAAAATTCTTTGCTGCAGAATGCAAGATAACTTTTAAAATCCAAGCTGCTTCAGTTATGCATTGTTCTTTTTGCATCATCAGGGCAATATTACTTTTTCCTACTTTCTTTTTCTTTTTGGTTTTGTTTTTAATACCTCTGCGATATGTACGTTTTAAAGAATTGATCATAAAGATCTCTACTTGGGCAAATGCACAGAGGATAGGCATGTTCACACAGGATAAACTCAGTCAAGCACTTTTTCCTGGAAAGCCATCCATGTTGTTTGAAATGGATGTTTTTTTAAGGATGAAATACAGAATTTCTATGTACAGGTTGAAACTGATATTATATATATATACACATTCATATATATGTATATATAAAAGAAATATATGTACATCTTCTTGTATGAACATGCCTAAAATTATTTTTGTGAGAAGTTTCATTGCATTTCAGCACATAATAATATGCACTGATAAGACACTTTGGTGACAAACATATGAAAGTGATGAGCAATGTTCCTAATGCCATAGGATTAGGCCAGTAATGCTGTTTCTTTTGTTCTGTTTTTGTTTCCTGCCAGGCTTAGTTATTCAAGATCACAGTATGCAGATTTTTTATTACTTGAAAAGAACAAGTATACCTGGTAGTGTTAAGAGCAACAGGCTGGATATCCAGAATTATTGGGTTTTATTTTAATTGAAAAGAGTCTATGTTAGTTTACAGATCAATTGAAAGGGCCCTATTTGTTTGATTAAAAATAAAAGCTGTAATTTGAAAGACTGTTTTCAAAGCTTGGAGCCAAAACGCAGCTGATGATGGTTTGACAGTCAGAAAATAGTTTGCCAGTGAGGTGTTTAAAAGACCTTCCACTCCCTTTTCCCAGCAATAAAACATTTATTTTGAGTCAGAATGTATCTGACTTGATCAAGTAAGTCTTAATTCACTTGCATCATAAAAGCAAGGAATTAAAAGCAACCCACAGCACAACCCCTAGAAATCTGTAGTAACTGCAGCAATGTCAGGTTTTTAAGAAGTTTTTTGGTTTACTTTTTTTTATTACAGTTTTAGTTTTTAAAGAAAAAGTGTAACTTCTGCAATGAAAATTAGAATGTAGATTTGGAATATGACATAGAGTAATGAGTAGAATGAGACCATAACAGGTTATACTGATAAATAAGAAAAACACAAATATGCAACTATTATAAAATACAATCTTGGAAAACAAGCAGTACTCACTATGTCATCTGAGGCTTTATTAAATTAAGCACAGAATAAATAGTTCTGGCTGTAGTGAAAGCACTGCTTTGTGGGTTTTGTTCTTCGTATGGAGTTCTTTACTGGGTGGCTGCAGTACGTCTTCTCTTAGAACCATTTTTGTGGGTTCTTTGGTATGTTCTTGAAGAAGAGAAGCTGGTGGTAGGGCTTCCGTGACTGATCCAAGAGTTGTACTGCTCTATTTTACACTTCTACCCCTGCAGGAGTGGAAGAGATGGTCAGTTCTTTGTAATTGCCGCAGCTCCTGGTACTTAACCTGGACAGTGATCTGGGGGTTCTTCATTTTGTTTTTTTGGTTGTTGTTTTTTATCATGTTACATGAGTGCTGCAGTATAATTAATTTAGTGCCTACTGGATTTTAACAATATTGGCATCAGTATTGTAAGACTTCCTTTTAATATCTTGGAAATACATGGATTTTAATTTAGATCTCAAGCTAATGTTCTCTAATATGTTGCATATAATGTTTGAGTTAAACAGGAAGGGTCTCGGGAGTAGTCTTACCTGTTTCTGTGTTTGAGTGAAATGCTGAGAGGTCTCTCTGACTATGAATTCACCCATTTTTTATTATTATTTAGCTTTTCAGTTTAATGAGTTGTAATCCTGTTATAACAGGATACGGGTAGTTGGAAGACTATACAGAATCTTATTTAAAGAAGTGGCCTATCTAAAGACAAAACAAAACAAAAAACACTGCCTCTGCTTTTTTTTGTATAGCTTTAATAAATCTCCATCTTTTGAAGGGTATATAATACTGGTGCAGTAGTGACAAGCAGTGATTACTGTTTGTCTCTCTCTCTTTTTGTTGTTTTGTTTTTTTTTCCTCTTTTGTTTTCATAGAAACAGGGCTTATCTTCTATGCCTAAATATATTGCTCTTTTTAGCTAGGTTTTACTTCAGCTTATGTTTTCAGCAGAAAAATCTGTACTTGGATGGCACTGTAGAAGACAAATCACCCATGTAGATCTCTCTTATTTTTCTGCAATCAGAATGTCAATGCATTTGCAGGTCACCTGCAGAATATCCACAGATGCCTCGCTCACTAATTAGTCTTCATTATTTTTAAGAGGATTGCTGTATTACCTCAGTCTGCCACTATCTGAATCACAAGGTGACCATTGCCCTTAACTAGAACATCCAGAGATTTCATTGTGAACCAAAGCCTAGGACGTATATTATGCATTCTAAACAAAAACAAACAAAAAAAGATGGTATTAGACCTTGCTGCAGCCTTTAACTGGAGAGATGTCCAGAAAATAGCGCAATAACTGCTGGAACAAACAACTTAACTGCTGTTTATGTCATTGTGAAGTATTCTTGTGTTTTAATGTTTACTATTGTTTGGAGTGTAACAGTCTTGCATTTGCACATAAGCACGAGCTGCTGTGATAGAGGATAGATCATTGCATTAACTTCAGCTTCTGCATGAACACTTACAGTGTGATTCAAGATGTATCCTAAACTTGTCTTGTAACTCTTGTGTGTTTTCTAGGTAATCGGCTGTAAAGGTTTAGATCTTGATTGTATGAATGCATAAAACAACTGCTGCTTTTGTCACTGATACTTGTTATTTATCCCCTCTGTATCCAGAGCAGGATGGGTATTTTTATAGGGATGGAGTGTATTTTTAAGAACTGTTCCATCCTTTGGGAATTAGAGTTTTTGCTTTGCATATTATGTGCTTCTCGACAAAAGTGTGGTATATTGACTTTAAGGATTAAATTAGTGTGCATTCAAATCTTTATGGTACTGATGGAAAACTTACTGTGACTTCCAGTGAATAGTCAGATGCTACCTATTTAAACACCAGTCATCCAGCTTTTTCTTACATATTTATTAAACAGAAATGATGAAGTAGTTGGGTACTCAGAAGTTTGGAAAGACTATTATGCATAAACTTAACTGTTGTTTGTAAACTTTCACTTTCCTGTGATGCTGTTAGGCTTTATACAAATATATTTGTAACACCCAAGTATTTGTAAGCAACATTATTATCTTATTAATTCTCTTGGACTGTACTTTGGTTCTGGAGTAAAATTCAGGAAGTGATTGCCTCCTAACTTAGCGTTGGAAGAAATGTGAAGTGCAAGAAGCCATGCTGTTGTTAACCAAATAAAATGATCAGTTACAGTATTCTGACGTGTATCTGAGAAAGGAAAGTGAAAAAACGCAACAGAAATCGTTCTTGCTGCCCAAGTAGGTTCCAGTGGTTGCTGATGAATTGTATTGGGTGCAGTTGCTTGATGCCAGTGCTAAATTGGTACAACTCTAAAGCCTCATTTTCACTGAGCCTCTGCTTGCTTTTTTTTCTGCACAATCATATAATCCTATGTGTTTGGTCTTTGAGTACTACATGTGTATTTTTCAGACAATTAGTTTTGAGCAATAAAGTTTGATATTATAAAATGCTCCAGTGTGATCAGTATTATGATAGCTTAAGCATATTTAGAAAAGAAAATGATTTATTGATTCTTGTAGGTATTTTCAAATAGAAATTAAATCAGTACAGGCTCATTGGTTACAGAAGTACCACTTTTTTGGTAAAGAATGTAATGTTTACATGGTTAGACATCACTTGGAATGAAATGGAATTTAAACGTTTTATTTAATTGGAATTTGTATTTTTACTTGAATGATGCAGCCCTAAGTTGTTTGGTTTGGTGCCTGTTGTCACACACCTTCCTAACTGGAAAGGAAGGGCTACCAGCATGTCCATGTGCTAGGACAGATACTTCGTTCAGTCTGTATTAAATGTACATTAGAAGTATGATCAGTAAGTTTAAAATGGTTATTCCTTCTAACAGTCAGTATAATTGTGTATTCTGTTGCATGGACCACAATCTGTTAAGTTATTGCCAGGTGCTGAGTATCTGTTCTGATATGAATCCTGACTGGAGAGCAACTTGTGCAAGGGCAGGAGTGTCCACTAGGTTTGCCTCCACAAACCCTGGAAGTGCAGCTTAAGGTGCTGAGCCTCATAGTTAAGGACATGACCTGGGTGCCTGCAGTACTTGCTGTGGTAAGGTTTTGCATTAAATAACTGCCTTTTTCTCTTACTGCACAGGGCTCTGAGTATAACAGTTGGGAAGATACTTGAGGTAAGATCTATGGCAGAGGTTTGGTACAAAGAAACACTGTGTCCAAAAGTATACTTGATTATAACCTCAAAGGCTGAGTAAGCTGAGGTGTAATATTTTTCAGAATTAGACATTACTCTTCCATAAACATATTTTCCATGAGGCTGAGGTTAGCCCTTTTAAAGCTACTGCAGGATCAAAAAGCTGCAGATCATTGCAACATAGGGAGGTACTTGACTGAAGGTATCCACTGAGCAGGCTTACTAACAGTCTGAGAGGAAAATGAGCCTCTAGCAAAACCTAAAAACTTACACTCAGAAATTAACTGTACAGCCACTAGCCAGGGACACCCATCTTGGCAAGAAGTATTAAGTCTTCACTAGTAAGGGTATGCTTGAGTGAAGTCATCTTGGCCTTGTACATTGTAGGAAATGACAGAAGAAAGCCTTTATTGTATTCTCAGTGACACTAGTCTCAGAATAAAACTGATTTCAAGAGTGGAAATGTTAACATTTTTATTAGAATAAGAGTTGGCTGCTTCCTCCTAAAGATGTGGCAAATTGATGATTTATAGAAGGTTTAAGATTGCTAAACTTTTAGTAGCTCATTCAAAAGGCACAACACTGTTTAGACAGTTGTTGATAAACAGCAGCTATTCACTAACACTTGAAGTGTGATGTATGACACTGGAAGGTATGGCCTTGTGTTGAAGTCATGAAAGTTTCAAATAGCTGTACCTGATCATGGTTGTGGAATACTGTACTTAAGGCTACATTTCAACTGTTTAAGGAGTGAGACCACCATCTATGTTACTTCACTCACCTAAAGCTCCCCCCGAGAACAGGAAGAAAAATGCAGGATTTGGCCTAATTGTACCTGAAGAAATTCAACTCAACCTAGTATAGTGAAATAACTTGGGGGCCTTGCAAATTCTCTGCTGAACAGAGATTTATTACCTGGATGTTACAGAAACAATGTCATTGAAGCCATTAACAAGCAAAAGCAGTTTCTGGAAAGTGACTCTCAGGAGTTAATTTGATTGCATCTCCTCAGGTGCAGTATCTACATGTACAGAAGTCTCCTGGCTGGCATCAGTGGTCAATGGGTTGGTGCCATCTGAGCACTCTGAGTCATATCCTGCTGCAGTGACTTGAGCAGCATCAGGCATTGCTTCACTGGAGCTCCCGTTTGCACAGTCGACCCTTTCAAAGAGTATCAGTAGCTCACAGTGGGTGGTCTGAGGGAAGAGATCCACAGCCAGTGCTTTCATGGGTCGGAAGGAGGCTCCTTTGACTCTGTTGGAAGGGGCCCTGCAAAGGCTTGATGGGAAAAGGAATGAAAAGGGAACAAGAACTGTATTAACATTTTAGCAAACTCTTCATCACTGCTTCTTCTAAGGGTTTTTCTTAAACCTCAGCTCCATAACAGGGTTATTCACCAACCCTGTTTCCATTATCACTTGCATATTGGGCAACTGAGTTCCACCCCTGCTGTGTAGCAGCTGTCAGCTGTTCCTGATGACAGGCAGGCAGACAGACCTCAACGAATATGGCTTAAAAATAAAAACCCAGAAACATTCCCCCCCAGGCATCACAGTTTTCTCCTTATGATGTTTACTTAATCAACTTAATGCAAGAAATACTCACTCCACAAAGTTATTCATTGCAGCTCTGGGATTGCAGGATACATAGATAAGCTTCTTCAGATGTTCAGCTCTTCTAAGGGCAAGAATTACCTTGGAATCTAGATGATAAAACCAAGATAGCTGTTACCAGTTCTGTGAATCAACAGACTCCCAGAAGTCCAGATTATACTCCAGCATGAACAAAACCACTGCAATACCCAGTTGCTATGAGCTGTACCTGAAGCCTCCCACTTAGTTTTTATTTAATTTGTGCTTTCCTAGGTTCACCAGCAAACAACAATTAGGAGAAGAGACTTAAAAACTTCAGAGAAAGTGAACTTACGCAGCCCTGCTCGTGGTGGATCTACAATAGTAATCAGGTTCTGAGGAGCTAATACATTAATTAGGGAAGGAACAAGATCTTCAGCTTTCCCACAGTAAAATTCAATGTTATTCAGTTCTATGAAAAAATGCAAAGATGTTGTTAGAGTACTTATGTAGTCAAAACATCTTTCAGTACACTCAACCTGGATATAAGTTCAGATGCTTTAAAATCTATAAATAGTTCAGTCTACCCTGAAATCAGTGTAATCCAAACAATCGTTGATGCTTCAGATTGTTTCAACAGCAGTAACTTGAGCATCTTCCATGATCTGGTCTAGAGCAAAGGCCCACAAAAATAGCTGCTGTTAATGTTTTATTTATGAGGGTAACTGTGGCTTCATCTCACTTTTACAATTAAATATTTTCTTTTTGGAGGGAAAAAAAAGCTACCTGTTAGTCAACAGGAAACTTGATCTCACAGATGAACAAGGTATTTGTTTTCAAGAGATTAAATGTTTAAAATGGACAAGATTGCTATCAACAACATGTAATTCCAAGCTGCTTAGATAACATAAAGAGTCTAGCTATACAACTACTCTACTCCTTAACAAAGATCTTAACTAACCATTAATCTGGGCATTCACTTTGGCATCCTGCACAGCTTCTTGGCAGAGTTCAATTCCAATCACTTTCTTCACCTTCTGTAGAATCAAAGGAATAAGATGTGGCACGTAAATGTAAATATAACCATTATTCACAGTATCAGTAATTAAACTGCTATACATGAATGTTGACTAGTACCTGGTCAGAGATTTATGGCTTACAGCCAGAAGAATAGGCTGAGAAGGGACCTGTGCAAATAAACAGGGACTTTTTAGACTGAAACTGTGGGATGAACACCATTATCCCTGCCTGCACATGACAGAATCCAGTTATGTTGGCGTCTTTCTGTTTTGGGGGCCAGAGTTCCTTACATGGTCTAGCAAGCCCCACTCTAAAAACAAGGTAAGAGACATTGGTTATTCATATCTGAAGCTTTCTGAGAAAGCTCTTAACTAGTGAAGTGGATAGATTCTAGTAAATTCGGCATCCTAAAGAACTACTGACTCTTTTGACTGAATTAGTTGCAAAATAATCTAGGCTGATCAACACAAGGGTGAGCTTTGCAATGATTTTGTAAAACAGCTCCAAGCAGTTTAATTACAAATTAATTGAAAAAATTAAGATACAATGTATTGCATTTCAAGGACATAAAGTATTTTCTCTCATTGTAAGCACAACTCAAGATCTACATTTGGTAGAAATAGCTTGTATCCAGGAATTGATGTTACACTCTCACCTTTGCCAAAGAAATCCCAATAGTTCCTGTCCCACAGCAAACATCAAGTACCGTGCTCTCCTGGCTCAGCTGTGCCCACTCCCTTATGGCAGTGTACAACACTTCCGCAGCTTGTGTGTTGACCTGTGAAATTACATGTCAAATAGGTCAACTTCATAAACACTAAATGTGTTTTCATGAGTCTTAGGAAAGCCTATTTTCTTTTTCCTGGTTTCTAAGAAACAAGTCAACTTCCCATGTAAGTTCAAATCACATGTAACTGACACAGGCTGGCAGGTATTTTGAGATCACTGTTCCATTGTTAAAGTCTCACTCAGTTTTGTCTGAGAAGTCATGTTTTCTTACCTATGTTCTAGTAAAAACATGATTTGTTCTACAGTACCCAAGTCTGGAAGCTAGAGGAGACAAAAAATGCTAAGCAATAAAGTGAAGACAAGGCTTTAAAAATACTTCCTGTCCTTGAATAGGAAGTAATAAAGACTCAAAACCAGGAGAAGGTAACCATGACAATACACTCAGCAAGCTTGATTTTAACATGGTTTGTAATGCTGCTTTAAAGTAAATCCTGTAATTAAACATTATGGTTAAGGAAGTAGTGTTCTAAATCAGTGCCTCTAGAGCAAGCATACTCTGTCTTAAAGAGCAAGCAAAGCACATTATGTAGAAAAAAAAAAAGTCTATAATCTATGGCAAATAATAGAAAATACAGTTTAGCTTAAGCAAATTAATGATGCCAAGTGCTATTTCAATACATTCCATTTCAATGATACAGTTTGCCTGCTGTTGCTTTGAAGTGTTGAAAGGGAAGAAATAAGTCTTGGAGAAACAAACAAAAATGAGTACAACAAATACTCCTGAACTACATATTGCATGTCCTGTACACAAAAGGCTGCTGCTCAACAGGAGACAAATGATACTGAACTCATAAAAAGAAAATCTTCAATATGCCCCAATCAAGTTTACACTCATTCACCAAGTGCTTTTACAGCCAAACATACTCAAAGGTACTTAATCACACCAAATATATTTGAGATTAAATCTCTGGGTATGTAAGTATCTTGTTATACAGCATTAGCCAAGCTTAAGAGCATTACTGCAAATCCACTTAAATTGCAACTTTGCATCATCCTTACTTGAAAAAATGCATGAGGAGAAATTCTAAATTTTAGGCCAAGAAGTTCTTCATATATGTACTTATCCCCAGCCACGTGCTCCAAAGGCAGGTCTTCTAGATTGGGAGATTTCCTGGGGGAGGAGGGCAAGGCACAGGGAGACATAATAAAAAGGGAAAAAAGAAAGAAGCTTAACATGTTTGTTAAAATTTTTACCAAAGCTCTAGTTATCTTTAAAACTGCAGAATAACATACTAAGCAGTAATTTATAGTGGGCCAACATTTATCAGATCCTTTTAGAGGTGATTTTCTTGGCCATTATTTTTTAAATCATGTACAATTATTCCATTGATATAAACAGCAAGACCTACACTGTCAACAGATGAAGACAGTGTGAGCCTTGTGCTCTGAGGAAGAGCATGGGGAGATTAAAAAAGTCATATAAATAGGGAAGAAAGGAGGCAAAAGTGACTAGTTGATAATAATAAATGTCCATCTACTACAGTAAATGCTTCTACAGCTTGACAGGCAGCAACTAGTACTGGGTTCCCCCACGGAAACTACCTGCCTTTTCCCAGTGAACTCTGCAGGAGAATGGGGAATTTCAGAAGAGGCTTCTGGAGAAGGTAAGTAACTGTTCAACAAATTAGTAATACTGCTACTACTGTTACGAAATAGAGAAATGAATGGTGTGGAAGTGCTATCTACTTTGTGTTGCAAACACCAAGAAGCAGAGTGAACTCCCTCACCTTTGTCCTTCCTCCACAAAGTACAGAGAGGTAATGCCACTGCTCTTTCCCACCCCTTCTGTGAAGTATTTTGCCAGAGAGATTTTCAGGTCAGCTAGCTCTTCTTTACTTAGTTTCTAAAGGTTGCATTTGAAAGAAGGGAGAAAAATCATCTTAGTGACTTGACATGATTTAGTGTATGCATTCTATAAACATATTAATTACTTGTTCATTTGTAGTTATCAGACTATGGTCTAAATAGAAGAGTGGTAATGCAAGATAAACTACACCAAGTAATGATTGTTTCCCTTTTGCATGCACTATTCACAAAATCAAATTTATGTGATTTTAAAGCTGCACATTATATATAAACTTAAATACCTGAGGGTTAAAATAAACAATTGCCATGATGTGGCCATGCCTGCTGGTACGGACTGTGAGCTGCTTCCAGTGACCTTCGTAGGTTTCTGGGCTGTAAACTGAGTAAGGAGTTGACCTGCAAATTTCAGAAGCTCAATTACTTAACAGAGAAATATTTTGTTGCAGAACATTCAACAGTTCATTGAAACAAAAGCAGCTCATCATGCAAACTGATGAAAAATGTTCAGTACAAACAGAGGCTACTATTTGTCCAGAAAATAACTCCTTCCACACCTTAGGAAAAAAAGAAAGACATTAACAGATCCTATATCCTGGTGCAAAATAATCTGTCTCTACTTCTCACAATCCTCTTACCTGTTTGAAACCATCAAAAACCACTGAAGGGATATAGGCATCTTCTCACTGCCTTCAGGGAGTGACAATTCTTATAAAGCCTTCACCGGCTTCTGTGCTTCATACCAAGTTTGAACTTTGTTTCATTATTCTTTCAAGATTTCATTATTCTTTCAAGGTTTCAATTTGTGATGATTTAATTGTTTTTTGAAAAACCACTCCTTTTCCTAAAGAGTATTGTTGCTTAAGTTTACAGCTTGTGTTTTTTTCCTTGTAGGATAATTCATCCAAGGAAGCAACTGACCTTTGATATTCAAATTCTTTTAAAAAGCTTTTTTCTGAGTACTTCTTTACAGTTAGTGGAAGAAGCTCTCAAGTAACAGACACTTTTCATTGCAGACTTACCAACCTCATTGCTTGCAATAAAGCTGTGCTCAGCAGGGATCTGTCCCTGTATCTCAGAACAGCTGAGCATGAGCAAGGGAAAAATACTCAGTGATCTAGACACAGGGTATAAACATCAAAGAATGGAGACTAGTCTTGAAGCTCAAAACAAACACGAAAGCTTTCATAAAATGTAATTTTATAAATATGTTTGAGCAAGATCTCAAAACCTTTATAGATAACTCATTTTACTTATGCTCACCTTATGTAGTCCTGGAAAGCTCTTACTACCTTTTTGGCAGTAGCAGGAATGTGAATAGTATCAAATGGCTCCACCACAGCACACGTTCCACCTTTGTATTTGCCAAGACGACAACCCACAGTTTTGTCTTCTTGATTTACACCAATCCCGACCAAGAACTCACACTTGTTGCGATACTCAGTCTAGATTTAAAATACATGGGGTAAGATGCTCACACAGCACTTACTTGTACACAGCAAGTTTCTCCTGAAACAACCCTCGTAAGGTTAAATGTATTTGCAAGTGGACACAGGACATTTAGTTCATATGGAAGATATTAATGGAATTCGATTTATGAGGACTAACAGCGATAACAAAAAAGTATTAATAAGCCTTGTTAGTTAAAGATCAAAGTATTGCCTCTGTTGAAGAATGTATTGGCCTACAACACAAGCTTTTAATTCTAAAGTACCATATCTACTTAATTCTCAGTGTTATTCTGCATCCTCTAAGTATTTCCACGAAAGGGAACAATATGTAAAATTCACCATTCATTACAAGATCAAGTTGAACCCTAAACTCATTAACCCCAGGCCATACTTTACCCAGGATTACATTACCTGCAATGGTGATGCTTTCACTCCCTCTACTGGGCAACACAATTTATTATACTTCTGCTTCTGAAGGACCAACCAAGGAAATAAAGCTCTGTTCTTATTTCCTATTTCCCTGCCCAAATCAGAAATAAAAATTGTAAAGCGCACATTTAGAAAAAAATAGGTTAACAGCTGCACAATACCTTTTTTGTTTGTATAGGGCATAAAAAAGCATCACATGAAGAATATTCCAGAATAATTTTTTAACAGGCAAACCCCCTCTGACTGAGCTATAACCTGAAAAATTAAAGAGTTAAATGTAATTACAAAGGTTTGTACCAGGTTTATCAATGTACCTATGCATGAAAAAAATTCCAGTTGTATCTATGTCAGTAAGACACAGAAGGGATACTTTGATCTACAAAGACTGGGCATAAAAATTTGAGGAGGTTTTTAAAGATAAAATCCTAATAGTAATTAACCGTCTCTGCAGATTGAATTGCTACCTCTTACATCATTTGATAGTGCAAAATTTTGCTTAAGGGGACAAACATCCTTTTGCTTAGGCCTCTGGACAGCAGACCTGAAAACAAAGCTCCTTCATTCAGCAATCTTAAGGCTGACCAAGAACAGCAATAATAAGTTTTGTCAATTGGGACAGTCTTCAGGTCCTGCAGAGTATCTTTTATTTACTTTGTCAGGGCAATTCAGTTTTTGACCTACCTCTAACTTAATTTGAGAGAAAGCAATTTGTGCCAATTTAGCTACATCCCATCCTAAGGCCAAGTCTGGTAAACACCACGGTAACTTTACAAAGGAGAATTACTTTGCCAGCTTCTGCAGCACCTCCTCGCAGTCCTGCTTCTTCCTGGCCAGCTGCTCCTCGTAGGGCACGTTCCACAGGGGGGTCACCACGTCGGCGATCAGCTTGCTCGGGGGCTCCTCAGCGCTGGCGGGAACCGGCCGCTTCGCCTCTCCTTGCTTCGCCCCCTGCTTTTTCTTCCTTTTCTTGGCAATCGGGTCAGCCTTGGGCTTGGCCAGCCGGACGCTCAGGTGCCGGCCCTTCCACAGCACGCCCTGCAGGACGCCCAGCGCCTTCTCCCTCTCCTCCTCGCTCTTAAAAGTCACGAAGGCGAACGTCTGCTTCCCGAAGAGTTTGATCTTGTGAGGGTTGAGACCGTATTTGGCGAGAAACTTTTTCACATCGTTAAACCCGATGTATTTAGGGAGGTTTTGTATTTCTACTTTATAGATCTCGGAGGTGAACAGGTCTCCCTTGGTGTACCTGTAGATGTCGGGGCAGGACGCGGGGCTCTCCGCGCGGTCCCCGCCGGCCGCGCTCGCTGCTCCATCTTCAGCCGCCGGCAGCAGCTGCGGGCCCGGCCCGGGCTGGCACGGGCCGCGTTCCTCCGCCATCCCCGCACCCGCAGCGCGGACACCGGCTCAGCCCGGCCCCGCGTGCGGCCTCGTGCCGGCTGCGGGGGGCGGGGCTGCGGCGGCCCCGGCGGGCGGGCGGGAGGGAGAGAAACACCGGCTCTATCTGTATCTCTTTAGGGTATATATGTGTTAAAGCGCCTGCCTCTCACCGCTCTCGCTCCTCGCGCGCGGGCTCAGCTGCGCCGCTTCCAGCCGGCCCCGGCGGGAACGCGGCCCCATCACGCACGCGGCCGCCATCTTGGGCCGGGACGCGGTGCGGCGGCCGCCATGGCGCGGGGGCTGCTGGGAAGCGCCTCGGCCGCGGCGCAGCAGCGAAACGGCCTCGGCGGGGCAGGGCGGGCCGGCCCGCGGGGATCGGCGGCGGGGAGCGGGGCGGGGCGCGGTGCCCGGTGCGCGGTGCCCGGGCTGCGGGCGCTCCTGGCGGCGGGGGCGGGGGCGCGCGGCTGAGGGACAGGGGGTGTTTCCCATCGGGCCTTGCGGCGGCGCGGGCTGCGGGAATGAGGTAAAGGCGGGAGGGGCGCGCGCGGCAGGAAGCGGGGCGCAGCGCGAGCGGAGCGGAGCGGGCCCGGCCCCATGGCGGACACCAAGGTGAGGGGGCCGGGCGGGCCTGGCGCTGGGGGGCGGCGGGAGAGAGGGGGAGGCGGCGGGGCCCGGGGGGAAGGTGAGGGCGGGAGGCTAACGGAAACCGGTGGGGCCCGGCCGGCGCAGGGAGCCGGGGGGGGAGAGGCCTGGGGCCCCGCCGGGGTGCGGGGTGGCGGTTGGCGGCCCGCGGGAGCTCGTGGGCTGGGGTCGGCCGGGGTGCTGGGGTCAAGCAAGACCCGGGGCCGTCAGGATGTGCTCTGGGCCTTGCCGGAGGGCAGGGGCCGGCAGCGCCGCCTCATCGCCGCCCGGCTCGGCGGGGCCGGGGCTGCCCGGCCGTTTCAGGCGGCTCGGGCACGTGTGTGTCCCGGGCCCCGTGCGCTGGCGGAGCCGGGCGTGGGAGGCCCAGGCTGCCCGGCCTGCCCGCTCCGCCCGGCCTCTGCCCGGCCCCGGAGAAGCCTGAGCCGCTCGCAGCGCCGCGGCTTCGTCTGGGTCTGGGGCGCCTTGGAGTGATCCCTCTCCCCGTTTGCCTCCTTTTTCTCCTCTCTCTTCTCCACCTCTTCCCCCAGCCCGGGTGACTGAACCCTTCGTGCCCGGCCAGAGGAGTAGCCCCACGTGTTCTGTGTCGCGGCAGGGCGGGATCTTATCGTGATAACGGGATCTGCATTTCTCTCACATGTGGCTATTGTGAATTACGCGTTTCTTACAGCTTCTGTAATTAATTGGTCAGGCGCAGAACGGATGATGAATTACCGTGTGGAATGTGCTACCAACTACTGGAGGAGACAATATATAAAAGTTTGGCCAACGTTCCTTTTCCTCTTTTGTGAAAACAGATGTGACTTAATGTCTGTCTTGCTTTTTTGGGTACATACTGGAACACTGGGGACATAGAATTAATGATAGCTGGCGTGATACTGACATAACCAGAATATTTTTTGCAATATTTGTTACCTCAATCTCTTTTGTCCCTTTTTTCTTGTATTTTGTCCTGTTTTTCACTGTTTAGTACAAATAGACTGCTTCACATCAATTGCTTTATGCATGTGTGATGTGTGCCTGCTCTGTAAAGTACATTCTGAATAGAGTCTCCTAGAATGGTCTCTTTCAGCTGGAAGGTGAAAGTAAGATTGAAGTGTCTTCCATGTACAGACTGTTTTTCCTCTTTCTGTTATTCAAACAACAGAAAACCCCAGATCAGTTCCCTTGACCTGACATAGCTGTTTGTGGCCTCATTAAACTTGCAGATGAGTCTCCCTTCAGGCTTCTCCACTGAATGCTTCTTAGCACTGCATATGTATGAAGTGTTAGTTATGTTTTTCGTTTACTTACTGGTTGCATACTAAAAACAATTCTTAAGCTTAATGGATATTCTGACAGATTCCTAAATAACTAAATAGTAAGTAGTATTTTGGCCACTTGCCCATATCACAAACTTAGAGTCTTAAAGCAAAAAATCTGATTTATTTTGCCAGGGTTGCAACTGCACTTTGAAAATACTTTTGACCATGGGTGATATGTAAGACTAGAATAATGAAATTCTGAATGTAATGTGTTCCTTAAGTTGGGTAAGGTGCCTGATTTGGTGCTGTGGTTTTTGGTTGCTTGGGTGTTGTGTGTTTTTTTTCTTTTTTCCCATTAATGATGGGCCATTAGCCACTAAGAAATAGTAGCACTTTAGTAGCATAAAACACATTATGTAAGAAAAATAGTTGAAGAAATTATTTTTCCATAACCAAGAGCTGTTGTGCCAAGCCTCTGCCCAATTAGTAAGAGTAGTAAGGTTAAAAAATCTAGCACTTCAGGAGCAGTTCTTTTTTTACTGTAACTGCATGTTAACTTGAAAACTGTTTTTTTCAGCTGTAATAATAATTTCTTGTTGTTGCAGGGTAATTCAGCTACTAAGATTAATTGCTGAATAATCATAAATGTTTTCATTTTAAACACCAATACAAGTGCTCCACAACTTAGGTACCTAGCAAGTTTTGTGGTTTTTTCTTTTTTTCTCTGCAGGAACCACACGAGGAGCACGATACTTCCACTGAAAATGCAGATGATTCTAACCATGATCCTCAATTTGAGCCCATAGTTTCCCTTCCTGAGCAGGAAATAAAAACTCTGGAAGAGGATGAGGAAGAACTCTTTAAGATGTAAGTACAGTATTTCTGTATCTTATGTAAATGTTTATTAGGCTTAAACTTGAATGTTTTAATAAAAAGCTAGACAGCTTGTTAGGGATCTGTGTGTATGAAGTGGAAATCTAAGTTGGTTGGTATTCAGTGTGGTAGCAGAGATAGAGGGGGGAGATGATTGATCATAATGCCCCAAGAAACTGAAGTCTAGAACAACAGAAGGGAGCTGATAATGTGAATGTAATTTTAATGTTGTTTAGCCTAAAAGAAAGCATTAACTTGGATAATAATTAAAGGTTTAACATTGTGCAATCACGGTATCAAACAAGTATATTGGGGAAGAAAATGAGGTGTATATAGTGTTGCAGCTGTGCATCTCCAGTTGTAAAGGGCCATGTGTGATCTACTGAAGCAATAAAAGCAATAGAAGCAGTACAATATCAGGGCATTTGTGGCAGACTCTGTTGTCTTAAATGTAGTTTTATCCTTAGATTTGGCTTATTGTCAAATCAGGACAGCTTGCTTAAGATGTATGACCTGCCTGAAGAAACATGTAGCCTAAAGGCTTCAGAAGTGTTCTGAATTTGATCCACAATGTGTTTGCTTTAAATAGGTTTTAAAAATGCTGCTTTTACTTAATTGCAGAAGGGTGTTGTTCATCTGGAAGAGAGATTTGAGCTCCCCTTATGCAGATTGTGATAGAAACTGAAGTGATGGTCAGTTTCTGCCAAGTAGCAGGGCGAGATCTCTGCCCCTGAGCCTGCTCTGCACACATGATGTGCAGTGTTGGATGGAAATAAACTTTTCTTTAAAAAGAAGGGAGGTGTGAAATAATAATGTAAATTCAGTGCTCTGTATGAAGTCTGCAAAGGGGTGAAAGAGGAAAGCAATCCTTTTTTGAATGCTGGTTGTTCTGATAGCTAAACTTAGGGGATTCACCTACTGAATGCCAGCTGGACTTGCTTTGGACTAACGTAATTAATCTGCATCAGAATATCTGTTAGAGTAGCTTGCTCCAGTATCTAATGTCTTGAAGGACATAACTTGTTACAAGTCCCCATCCCTTTCTCTTTTATAGAAAAGTACATTTTCATATATAACCTGTAGTGTGAGCAGGTGCTTCCTTTCCTATAGCAGTGTCTTAAACTCCTCACTAGCAGAGCTCAGACCGTCTCTGGGTCAGTTTTGACTAATGTCCCAAACTACTGTTTCTCTTTTGGCACACTGGCATCTTGGAAGATTAAGCAGTGATGTTCTGAAGCAGGTATGTTGCACTGCAGTGCAGCACTAAGCTTCCTTTATTCCTCATTTAAGAATAACAACAACTGCATTTTTTGGAGCTAAAAGGGAATGAGTGACTCTGCAGGGTGAAGCACTTAGTTATCAGTTGATCAGACAGTAGGCTTGGAACTATACAAGAGTCAAGCTTCAAGCTGCTCAATTTCTTGGATTAGTAGATGCTAGTTAGATGGAGCAGTTGTATTTGTAATATCTATAAAGAACTACCTGTAGCCAAACCTGTTGATGAGCTACTTAATTTAAAAGTTTGCCTGCACCAAATATGTTTATCATCCCCCAAAATTGTCCAGGACCTGATGAATATAGAACCTATTGCATAATTTCTAGTAGCTTGTTGTTACATTTGTATTTATCCTCCATTTCTAAAGTTGTATGCTCAAGTAGAACAGAGAACTTTGAGGAGAATTCTTTTCTTTCTTGTGTGAGCCTTTTAAAAAAAACAGCTGTACTGTTCAGCTGAGTGTGCTGTTTCAGTAAATGTTTCTACATCCAAGCTAACTTATCACATTCTCTGTTCTTTAAGGCGAGCAAAGCTATTCCGATTTGCATCTGAGAATGACCTTCCAGAATGGAAAGAACGAGGAACTGGTGATGTGAAACTCCTGAAACACAAGGAGAAAGGAACAATTCGCCTCCTTATGAGGAGGGACAAAACCCTAAAAATCTGTGCAAACCATTACAGTATGTTATACACGGCTATATCACTTTTGTTTTAAAAAATAAGCTTGTAGAGTTGTTCATTGTAGATTACAAGCTCAGTGGCTTTTTACTAGCAGCTAGAGAACTGCTGTATGTATGGCTTTAACCAGGTGTCAAATTTATATTAGAGTGCAAATATAGTTGCTTCTTCCTCTGCACACAAGGATACAAGCATCAAAAACAATGAGTGCTTATTTTTACTTATTTAAAAAAGCTGTAGTTGGGTTTGGAGATTGCCTGCAAAGCTGAGTCTTGGAGTTTGTGGGTTTTTTTGGACTCTGATACTGTTCTAAAGACACTTAAATAGAAAAACCAGCCCAGACATACATTGGGTGCAGTGACATAATGTCTGTCTATCCCAGCTAAATTTTAATGATTAACAGAGTGTAGAAAATGCAGGCCTCAGTGGTGCTTAGTGTAAGAAATTGATGCATGCTAGCTTGTTTTCATAAAAGAAGGAGAAATAAGCAACTGTAATAATTTGCCGCTTTGAGCTAAATGTCTAAATTGGTAGAAGCAACTGCCTAACAGATACTGAGGTGCTAAGCTGTGGCTGCTTTTCTCTGCTTGTGAAACAAACTGAAGTGAACATTTATATTCAGCTAACTCATTCAAAAAGAATGTGTATTGAGAGCTGATGGAGCAGGAGAGGTTTGTTCCTTTGACACTGAATAAAAATAAACATGAAAGGGTGGGACAGACTTTAAAGTCAATATAACTAGCAACAAGTAGACTAATCTGGTAATGCTTTGTTGCTTGCTTTGATAGTAGTACTCAGGTTATTATATGAATAGTTTATAGTATTCTGTGGATTTAAACTACATTTCCATAACTTGAAATAACATGTTTGAAAGAGCTTAATAAATTCTGCAGTCAGAAGCAGTAATGCTTGTTTTCTTTGGGTAGATCTCTTCTGAAAGACTATTCAGAGGACACAGGTGTTTCTTTTTAGTAAATGAAATGGCAAATATTAAAGCATTGTAGTCACCAACTGATAAGAATAAACATTTAGGAAAATAAACATTGCACATACGCAAAACAGAGTTGATGAATTTGTAGTGCTCATGTCAGAAGTTTTTTTCCTAGAAAAACTTCTTTTAGTATAGATTTCTTTATTGAATTTGTGCTGATTTGCAAACAGACAAAAGGACTTTTTTCATTTTTGCAGAACATTAAATGTAACAAACCATAGGGAATCTAGCATTCTTTTAGACAGCAATCATCTTTCATCATTTTATTTGAGGATGTGAGGAAAAATACATGTGGGCACTGTTGTCTTCTATTTATCCAAAAGTAATTGTGTGTAAAGTACTTTAACCATTGCAGTCACTTGACAATAAGATTTATGGAGGCTGGTGTGGAAAACGTTTACTATTGTGCTGTCTCCATCTTTTACTCCTTTCTTTTCAGTCACACCCTTAATGGAGCTGAGGCCCAATGCTGGAAGCGACAGGGCATGGGTCTGGAACACACATGCTGACTTTGCAGATGAAAGCCCCAAGCCTGAACTGCTGGCAATCCGATTTTTAAATGCAGAAAGTGAGTGGTCTGGCACAGAAGTGTTGTTGATTGTGCTGTTTTGGCACAGGCCATGTCTAAACACTGCTGTAGATACACTATATCTTACCCACTGCATGGTGCTGTGCTAACTAATTACTGCTTTAACTGAGATAAGTCAGTTAATCACTTAACTATATGTGTTGACGGTTTGTAATAATTAGCTCTCCAGTAATATTTATAAACCTTTCTGCTCTGGGCACTTTTTTAACTTAAGTCATTTAATGCAAGTGTAATGCTAATTAGAATGAAACTAAAAGCAGTAATACTGTGGGGTAGAGATGTATATATGCAGCTTGTTTTTATTTATCTCAGGTACTCAGTTGTTTTTAAGATTACATTTTTGAGTTTGAACCAAGGAAATACTGACCTGAGATTTCTGGTCCATGTGCAGAATATCTGATAATTATTTTTTTTCATGAATTATGTAGTACCTTCTTTGTTTTGATTAAATAGAACTTTCAGTGAGAGGTGCTAGTTAAACCCAACTATGATACCAGTTGGGTTTTTTCTGGACTGGCAACATTGACTATGAGAACAGAAAGTAGGTCTGTAATTACATATGAATCAGCTAGTAAGGCTGAAAGACAGTGAAGCTTTCCCAGCTCCTTAGGATTGCCTCAGAGAAGTGGGGTTTTCTTGAAAGAAGCAAAATGAGAGGAAAAATGCTGTTGTGTTTCCTGCTTTACTATTTGCCACACAAATTTAGTATGGTAGCCACCTCTTCTCCCTGCATGCTAGATGGCTAATAAAGCAGATGCATCTCTAAAAACTAAGTGGATTTGCATACATCTGGGAAGAACTGAACATCTCTTGCTTGCTTCCTTTTCCTCAAGTCTCTTAACATCATATTGTTTAGCCACATAAATCTTTTGATCTACCTCCTTAGTGCTTGCTTTTTTCTTAAGCAAGTAGGAAATTAAAGGGGTTTGGTGATTATTTGCTCATCTTTGAAAAGGCTTTTTCCTCTTTCTGCTAGGGATTGTTCAGCTTGTTGAGTATTTTTTCTTGATGGAGTAGTCCTCTTTGTCTGTTTACCCTTTACAGTACTGACTAAGCAGATGACTGGTGAACAGACATAACTATGCCCTTCAACTACCTGTCCTTTTTGAGATGTTTGAAGAGGAGTCAATACAGATAATTACTGGACTAGTTTCATAGCGGCTTCTGAATTCCTGTGGGTCAGCAGTGATTTCATAATGTCAGTCAGGCCAAGTTGGCATACCAAATTACCTTCTTCATAGTTCTGGTGTTACAAGGTGCCTTGCTCAATCTACTTTTATGCCTTGGTGCTTGTGGCGAAACTTTGTAACTTGATCAGCTGTGATGATTAAATCAAGTGGTGGTTTAGACCAAAAGGTAGTGAAGGTTGTGCTTCCTTAGCTGTTGTAGTCAGGAGCAGCTTGAGTCCAGGCCTTTGCATACTGAATCTGAATGCTGTACAAGAAAGAGGCTTTATCTTCCATTCTTGATGCTAAGAACTTTAACTTATGGTAAGGATGTGGAGATCTTTTAGGGTACAATGTAGCTGACTGGGATAGTAATAAATTAAAAGGCTTTTGCACAGACAGTTGTTGTTAGCAGTCTCTGACATCATGCTTATTCCTGTGCTAGGGACAACTGGGAGTTGCAGTAACTACTAAAAAGCTCCTTCTGGAATTTTATTTTAAATATTTTTCAAAATAAGCTGTTTTAATAGACTTGCTAAAGAAAATAAGCTGCTTCTTCAGAAATATGCAATTAAAGCATTTTGCATAGCAGCTTGTATGATTTTAAACTAGATTACTTCATAAGTGCTCCAGGTTTTGTTGAAAATTCTCAGGTTTCTTTCCTTGAGATTGGAGGTATCCTGTGTTGCAAGGAGGTAAAACTAATGAGAAAATATTCTATCTTTACTGAAACAGATGCACAGAAATTTAAAGCAAAATTTGAAGAATGCAGGAGTGAAGTAGACAAGAGGGCAAAGAAAGGTAAGGTTAAAAGTCTGTAGTACCATGCCACTTATTCCAGCTGTGTGAGTGGTTGTAGCCTCTGGGGTGTCCTTGTGTTCTAGCAGGCTCACTCTGTACTGAACTGCAGCCTTCAGTTCAGATGCTTTTTCCGTCTGCAAGAGTAATAGTTCACAGGAGTGACAACTGTCTTCTTCCCTGTAGAAGGCAGTTACAAGTGCTGTTGGGACATTCCCTTTTGGTAAGGCTACTGAGGAAGCATTTTTGGTTTAGACTACACAAATTAACTGTGCATACTGCAACCACAGTCATCCTTGCTCCTTTCAGTTTCCCTTCCCACATTACAGAAATATATAATTATGCAAGTAGAATACTTAATTTTTATAGTTACTAACATGTATGAAGTTGCAGCATTTCTTCAGAGGTCTCTAATAGTTTAATGCACCACCTTGTAGAATTGCCTGTGTGACAAGATACCTCACCATGGAAAATAAGCACTTCAGGATATTTAGATCAGATTTTTTCAGTCTTAAAAACTTCCTATTTCTTGGTTTCAAACTGGGGAACTTCTGGTTTTGTTTTTTATGGGTTTTTTTTTTTGTTAAGTTAGATAAGAAGCTGGAGACTTCTCATTAACTGGACTGGATTCTGTATGGAGTCTAGTTACTGGTAGCAGCAAAGCTGGCCAAATGTTACATGTTTCTCAGTCACTGTGATTAGGCCTTCATTGAAATATGCAAGTGGAATTTCTTGAATTCTGACATCTGAGATAATTACCAAAGGAAAAGAAATTATATTAATCACTCCAGTGCTCAGCACAGGATTTCTTTACTTTTGTTCTTATTCTAAATTCCTGCTGCCTCTCCCTGCTCTGCTCACCCTCCACTTCTCAGTGTTTTCCCTGTAAAGGAAAATCTATTACTGCCTGTATGTAACTTTTTTCCTACTCAATCTCTTAGCAGGCACAGACAAAAATGATAGTGCTGATAAAGTTGCTGAAAAACTAGAAGAGCTTTCTGTAAAGGAAGAAAGCAAAGAATCTGAGAAGAAAGAGACCAAGGAAACATCTGAAGAAAAGCAATAAATCATCCTGGGCCTTGCCGTTTTTCCTTTATTTTTTTTCCCTTTATTTTTATTTTTTAGGGTTTAGGGATTTCTCATTTTTTGGTGTTCTGTTTTTTTTTTTGTCTGTTTAATTTTTACAAGGGACTTTATAAGAAACTGAATTCAGTGTTCAGGTTGTTTTTTCTAAGCTTTTGCCCTTTTGAAGATGTCTTCAGAAAATCCATTCCCCAGTCATGAAAATGTACTGTTCTTTCTTTTCCATAGTGGAAACACTTATTTATAGTCATCCAAAAGAGTGAATAAAACTTGAAAACAGTATCAGAGGACAGAACTGAGTTTTCTGTATACTTCAAAGGCTTCTGAACACAGTTGTTTCATCTGGTGTTGATACACATATCATCATACCTGTGGATTAACTAGATTAACAGACTTAGCCAACAGGGAAGTTAAGATTACATACATGTTTCTGAGATGGCTTCTAAAACTAATATGAATGATCTTTCACACTTTTCTGCTGTGTGTTCCTGAGCAGGGAATGTGCCTCTTGAGTCTAGAAATGCAGCAGACCTCTGGAATTGGGTGACAGTGTTCCTAATGGTTCCTAATGTTAATGGTGTTCCTTCAGACAGTGAGAATAAAGGTGGGGAAGAAAACATACTACGTGAGACTTGAGAAGTATTTTGCTCTGCATCCCCACTCCCCCCAAATTTGTTAATGCTACAAATGCTTAAGTCTAGCACAAAGTTGTTGCTGTGGTTCCAGATCTTCCATGATCTACTTGCTGACTGAAGGTAGTAGGAGTCTCATACTAAGGTGTATGCAAAGGAATCTTAACATTTGAGTACCTTACTATGAGAGTCTGTGTCAGCATATTGTAAAAGCTGTGCTCTAAAATGCATAAGCTCATTTTTCAGGCCTTTGGAGCTTGCTATGAACTTGTTTCTACAAGTTTTAAGGGTTCTAAACTTTATAGATGGATGGTGGGAGGCTGTCCCTCTTGGAGAGAGGTGGTCTGACATTCACTTTGAAACAGTCAATTATGTTGTACAGGCTTGAGGAGCACTCTCCTTGCCAGAACAGGCAAATTGATCAAATATCTTCCCTGCAAATGTTCTCTGTTTATCCAGTGTTAAGTTAGTGCTGATGAGTAGGAGAATAAACTATAGTAAGCAATAAAATCAATACAATTTTTAAGTCTGATAGGTGAATGTTGATGTTAACTGCTAATACAAGGCTAGTATTAGCATAGTGATTGAATTCTGTGATACTGTTTCCAAAATAATTATGAAAACTGGACAAAACTTGCTAAACTAAGACTGTATTATGTAAACATTGGATAGCAAGACCTTTTAGTCTTCATAAAGTGGCTTTCCAAGCAGGTAAGGCTTTGTGGTCTACCTGAGGAAAATGTGTTTTTAAAAAATCTTTTCTTTCTACTTAACACTGCCTTTTGATGCTACAATGATCTAGTCTTAAGTCTGGAACTGTAGTTAAGGTACTCGCTTCATTCAAACTAAGGAATTCCTTTGGTGTTGCACATGTTTCCCTTTGAGTACAGCAGGTATCAAAAGTCTGTTAATTAACAGAGATGGTTGAAAGGCAAAATAAAGTGCTCTTTAGTGTTTCTGGTTTGGAAATAAGACAAAGCTATTCTGAAGTACTTAATATTTGAATGTAAAAGCCAAATCTTTATCCATGAGTCACTGTAAATTCTCTGATCTGATAATGTCAAACTGTCTAAATTGATAGAAATGAGATTTTAAATTTTCAAAATAAATTTACATTTTCATTTAAAGGATTTGCTTGTTATTTAAAGAACTCTTTCTGGGAATGTATTTTTAGCCTGCAGGGGCAAAATGATGAAGGCACCAAAATGCGTGAGTTTGATTTCACTGTCAAATGTACCGAAAAGGGGAAGAAACACTTGAATTTGTCTTAATCTTAGATATTGGTAACTCCTGCTTAATTTTATTACCTTTTCTTCTTCCCCTCTTTTCATGCATGATTAAATGATTTTAAGACATTTCCATTCCTGTCTAGGTTAACTGATCCATGCTTACAGTTCATGAATTACAACTATCCTTAATGCAAGTCTGCAATCTCGGAGAGCCAGGATGTGAGGGACCACTAAGTATTTTCTGGCTAGCGTTTGGGTTGAAGAATGTCTTGGTCTTCTAAAGGACGATTAGTCGGTGTCTCTTTAGAAGATACAGGTGTGCTGTTCTACAAATTAAAAAGCAGTATTAAAAAAATTAATCTCAGTGAAATAATGCTTTTCTGGGTAAATCACTCTAATGCTAAACTTTCCTATATGTAACAGGGACTACCAAGAGATGTCCTTGAAATGTTTTTGTAGCTTACTGTATGCTGAGTGCTCAAGTTGTAGTGTCTTGTCCCCTATGACCAGGACAGTAGGTATTCATGCTTTCCCACCATCTTCACTGTTAACAGGGTTATTGTGGTAGAACCTGTCTTGTCAGGCAAAACAATTCTCTTGACAGAGAATCTTAAAATAATAACTTGGCTCAAAAACTGAAATAGACAAAAAGGTAGGCTTGTAGTGCAGGAGTTACTTTCTGAATTTGTGGGCAACTACTAATGTAAGTCAGCTGCCTTATTTTCATTTCTGAAATGGCAATAATTTCAGTGTCTGAACCTGTTTGAAGGTACGTGTCATAGTAAAAATGGATGGTGGCAGAAATTTGTAATTCACGGCTCAGACACAAAGTCACTGATTCTTGAATTTCTGCACTTCATAGGGGTGTTGACACTTCTTTTGTCTCTAGGATTCTAGATACTAATTGGATTCTAGACTATTTTAACACCTGCAGTTGAATAGTGGCTACTTTTCCTTTTACTCCTAGTGAGGCCAGGTGACTCCTGGCATGTATAAATGTAGACTAAAATAATGGGGAATGTAGTTTTGTTACTGCAACTGGCTAGAGAATGAAGTCTTCTAATTTCAGTAAGCGTGAAGAATGCAAAGAATATGGCTGAATCCTAAACAAGGTACAAGGGAAGATTTTTTTTTTAAGAGGTTTTAATCAATTTGGGGTAAAAATGGAAATGTCAATAGAATTAAAGCATTGTCAGATGCTAAAATCTGCAGTTTGTACCAATTCTGCTTGCTTCAAGTGCAAAAAGATGCTATATAGCCAGGCTTGATAACCCAGCCTTTGTTGGTACTAATGGTGTGTGCATGATGGATGAGTGTCTGAGGACACCTGAATGATGAGTTTCACTTAAATTTTGATGAGCGTCAAAGTGGTATCTTCTTAACAGGTAGTTAAGGTCTTAAAAATAGACTTAAGTTTTTTATTATAAAAATGAATTAAAAATAGTTCTCTAAATTCCATGTTAATTATTTTGAGGACTGCACTAACAATTTTTTTTTCCTCCAGGAATAAGCTTGTATTAGTGATATTATATGTTTCATTCACAAATTGCAAACACACCAATTTGCTGTATTTTAACAATGTAAATGATGATTTTTTTCCTGTGTAATAAGGCAGCTTGTATCAAACACAAGTTCTCTGTGATACCAAAACTCAGAAAATTAAAATTATTCTCAACACTATGCAGACATAAGAATGTTGTCAATCTCTATTATTTTTGATACAAGATGCTCAAGAAGTACCTTTATGGGAAGGGCAAAAAAAAAAAAAAAAAGAGTCTGAATAGTTCTGTCAGTTTTGTTACTAAATGTCTTGGAACTTGTTTAATTTAAAAATTTGAAGAATTGAAATTAAAAATGAAGGATTTATTTGTATGTATGTCCTCATCATGGAAACATCTGTGCTAGGGCTGTGCACAAGAGGCGTCAGGTGTGCAGCATGCCATCTTTTCCCACTTGGAGTTCTGTGTAGAGGAAGTGTTTGAGTACCTGGTTCAGGAAGCATCTGCAGCCTGAGCAGTACTTGGGTCTGTGAAGGAGCAGCGCAGACCAACTGTGCCAGGTAGGAGTATGGATTTCCCAGTTGGCGTATCTGTCAGGTGCAGGAGGTGGATGCTGAGCTTTATGGCTCGGGAGGAGTCACGTTGAACTCGAGTTTCCACAACAGAAATGCTCTGCCCTATGCTCCTTCATCTCTCGTCTTCCTAAGAATAACTTTAAAAGTTTAACGCTACTAGAAACTTTTCTCTAAATAAAAAAGTATGAATGGTGAAGCTAGGCTTTGTGGAGTGCATTTTGTCTGGTATGTTTTTAACCAATATAATGGCAAATGCTTTAAGTACAAACTAGGTGCTAGCACAATTCTGGGTTAGATGTAAAGCAAACTTTTTATTTTGTGGAAGGTATCTGACTACTGAGAATCTAATTCACCTTATAGTCTTTTATTTATGTTCAACTTTGAAGCTGGAGAAGTTCAGCTTTTTATCAGTCAACTCTACAAATTTGCATCAGCTGATTCATTGTATTGTAGAAACTAACTGTTGTATCAAGATGTGCAATTTAGTTATCAGCAGAGAAGCTAAAGGTGTCACAAGTAGCTTAAAAGTATGTAGTTTTCTAATGCTGTTTTTCCAGAAAAGCTATTATAGCTATGTAAAAATCAACAAAGATGGATTGGATGTTAAAGTGACTGAATATTTGGCATTATTTGGAGGATATTTCTCAAGACCATTCTAATAGGTATAATTACAGTTACATTACTTCATCTAAATCATGCTTGTCAGTTTTAATATCTTAATTTGTTTGCTGGTACGTGAATCACTGTTGGCTTTCTGAGTTTCAGCTCATCATATAGAGGGATATTCCATCCTAGTGGAGGAGAATTACAGTTTGGTGAATCTTCAAAACTATTCAGAGGCCTACATGATTCTAATGTAAGTAGTTCCTTGTGGGGATGGTTTAGGAAATCAGTCTTTAAATAATTAAAATCTCATAATAAGTACAAGTTACATGAGTTTTATTCTAAGCAAATGCTATTCCATGGAAAATATTTTTTTGAAGAATCAAAGGAATTTATGTAGGGTATCTGTTCAGGCTACTGAAAAGTAATGCAATTATTTCCTGACAAATCTAGTCACAAATAAACTTTTAACAATTAAATTTAAATTGTCTTACTACAGTTCCAGTGGGTAACTTAGGCCTGGCTTGGACCCAGAGTTGTCTAGCATTGCTTAGCCTTTTTGGAAGCACCAAGCTGCACATGAGTGTCCAGATGTTCTCTGTACTGCAAGTTTGAGGGGAAGAACAGCTTTTACTAAACACCTAATTGCTGATCCTTCAGGGTTCTGCCAGTGATCCTGAACAGTTTTCAGGTCGTCAATACTACATGGGCTAGCAAATGCATTTACTGTAGTAAGCAAATCCAGAAAGAAAAGCAGAATTATTTGTTCTGGTCATTGTTTAATGACAACAGTTGATATGAGCTGGGAACTAAATTTCCCAGTGACCAGTAAAAGATCCCAGGGATTTTCAGTACTTCCAAGTGTGCAAAATAAAATAATTTTCTTAACCACGTAGCTAAGATTTCTAGCTAACATTAGTGCCATAATTTGATAAGAAAACTGCAAGGCAATCAAGATTTCTTGGTGCTTGTTCTGCCATGAGTTTGCATTCATCTTACTAGCTTTGAGAATGGAACCTGGCATGTGGCTCCAACACACCTTGTGTTGGTCCTTTTTCTTTTGGGGTAAAACCTCAGAGTAAATTCTTGAACAAAGACATGCAAGACGAGCTGTACTCTACCCGATTGTTTTTAGATTGTAGCTTTATTAGTTGTTTGGGTAATCATTAAATCTTTTCCTAACTCATGCTGCCATTGCTATTTACCTCAGTGCTGCCAAAATCTTCTGGCACACTGATCAGATAGTGTGAATCCAGCAACTACATTTCTTGAAATAAAGGTGTTCCAGGAGAGTGACTCTGAAACTTGGCTCTTCCGCCTTAGTCAAGTCCTCCTCAAACACCCTGGCTCAGCAGGGCTTCATCCTGTCATGGAAACAGTCAAGTAGGCCATTTTCAAGAAATGGAACATTAGTGGGAAGGGAATGAGGTGAACTGTGGGAATTTTTTGATACAAAATTACAGATGTTTACTGCTTTCTGATAGGTAATGCACAGTGTGCAGAAAAAAAATTAATATCTCAGAACACAATTCTGCATAACACTAGTCTTGGGATATGGAAATGATTCTGAGTGACTGCTGTTGGACAGGAAAAGTGTCTTGATCCACAGGATGACTGTGTAGCACAGACCAGGCCTGCAGTGATCCTGAGGATCAGTTGAGGTTTGGAGATGTGCCTTTTTTGTTGCTATGAAAGCTACAATTCTTTGTGCCCTGATACCACATACTTGCACTGTTATCTTAAGTGTCCCTTTTTCTATAAGTGTTGCATGACTAGAAGATTAAAAAAAAAAAATGTTTGCTGCTGAGTACCTTGCTTAAGAACAGGAGTGGCTTGGGTGGCTGGCCCTCTAAATGGGAACAGTGAGACTGGAGAAGCACTGGTGTGTCAGAGTGATAAAGGGAAAGCCATTCTGGAGGGTGGAAGGGCAGGAGTGCTGCATGCTCCCCACTTGGAAAGCTGTCTTTGTGAACTAGATTTTCTAGAGAGGTGAGAATCCTCATAGGAAAATACAATTGAATGTAATGAGGTGCAGAGAATAGAGTTGGAAAAGTCTCCTTAAGAGTAACTCCTGTGTTTGCAACAAGGAATGTTACTGTCCCAGAAAAGCTTTGTCATTAAAAATAATTAAATTTAACTATATCACCAACCTCCAAATATGCATCTTAACATGAAATTGTGCTTATTACTCCCTAACTCCTGCTGGAAACTTGACAGGATCCTTCTGTTGCTTTCCTAGAAAAGAAACTTAAATATCTGTGCTAAAAAAGCAGATCTGTCACTGAGGAGATAACCTCTTTGCTATTTTTCAAGCCCTAAGAAGTGCATCTGAGTAAGTCACTGTCCACTACAGGACACTAACCAAACTTCATAAATTATTAATAATGCTTCTTATGATGACATTTTCCAGTTTAAAATAAAAATACCAATTCCTTGAGTGGGGATGACAAAAGGGCTTGAATTGATCCAAGTGAAAAGTCTCTGCCTATGTCATGCAAGTGGTGCTAAGCTAACTCATGATCTGAGTGTATCAGGAGTATCCTGAGATGTATCTTCTGGAGCCGTTTTGTGGAAAAGGAATCCAGTTACGTACTTTGAGACCTCTCGGCAGTACGCATCAAACCCTGTAAGTGATGGTGATGGAGGGATTTGCTTGCTCAGTACATTTTTGATTCAACTTAATATGCTAGTGTAGATGTGCCTGAAGGCTTTCAGATGAGTCCATGGAGTTCAGTTCTGTGTGAAGTTTTTGACCTTTTCATAAGCTACAAGGATTTTTAGAATCATTTATTCCAACATGCTGGCATGACGAGTAGTGAAGCATAGCAAACATTCCATGTCCCCCAAGCATTCAAAAATAACTGAAGTAGATGTCCCTTTTCCTGAAAACAAAACAAAACACCTATATAGATTTAAGTTGCCTTCTGGCATAAAATCTGACATTTTAAAAGTTGATCTCAGGGTTAGAGAATACTTTTTTTGAGGGAGGCAGTTGTTAGCAAAGCTGAGATTTCACAGAACCATATGCCTTCAGGCTGGAACATGCTGGATTTGCTTTTCTTAAAGCTGATGCTCACAATTTTTTTGCATACTGCAGAGTTGAGCACACTTTTTGGGTTTTACTTTTTCTGTTTTTAATTGCCTCTAGGACTGTGGAGCTCATGTAGTTTCTTAAATTGGGAAACTATCTTTTCAGAATGGAAGGAGTATATAACCTTCTAGGGCAAGCTTACTTTTCAGAACACCCAAAAGAAGCTACAAATGTGGCCTTTGTTGTCTTAGGCAGCGGTTACTTTATCTTCTATTGGCAGCTGCAAATGGGGGATTAGCTGAGATTAGCTGAGGAAGAAAGCAGGAGGGAGGGAGGAAGCCACAGTTTCTGGTCTTGATTTCTAAACTGAAAAGGGGCCTTGAACCCTTCCTCCTGTCTAAGGATTTACTTTTGACTAAGGATTGCTTCTGGGTGGTGTTCCGTGAATGTAAACTGAGGAGCCATTCACACAGTGCTCTTTAGAAAGCAGATTTGGTGAACTTTCTGATGTTACCTTAAATTACCTCTTATTCTGCCTCCTAATGCTAATGGATAGGTTTTAAAAGAACCGAGTATAATCTAATTTCAGTCATGTTTGCACCCATTTATTCATCTTTGTTTTATTTGGCAGAGTGCAACAGTTCTCTTCATACTTGTGAATCTAGGTTTAGCTGAATAAAACGTAGGATTTTATTCACTGAGCTAGCAGTGCACAATGTTTCCAACTTGAGTAGTCTGAACGTGCTGCAGGCCCTGATCCTGCAATACGCTTCTCCTGAGAGGACCGTGTCCTTCCCGCGGAGCTCAGGGGCTGCTGCAGCAGTGCAGCAGCGTGCAGAACCCAGGCATTCTGCAACCAGCCTCTAGAGCGCTGTGAAAATAGCTTTCCTATCCCACAAAGAGCCTTGTAAAGCTCAATACATAGCGCTTTCTTTCCTCCCTCATGGAAGAACGAGAGAATCGGATCCACCCAGCCCGCAGGGCTGCTGTGGCCACCGCTCTCCGCAGCCGAGGGACGCTCCCCCGGCCCCGAGCGGCGGCTCCGGCTCCCTGCGGGGCCGCGCCGGCTGCGCGCCCCCGTCTCCCCGCAGCGCTACCTTAAGGGGCTGGTTGACATCAGCCGAGTGGGCTGGGCGGTGTGGGTGGGATTTCCTGTGCTGGAGGTCAGCTGCTCCGCGTCCCTCTCCCGTCCCTCCCCGCCGCCCGGGTCCCGCACTCCCCGCGCCGGAGGGTCCCCGCATCCTCCCGGCTCCCTCCTCTCGGGTTGGATTTACCCAGTGATGTGTAAACTACAGGATGCCCAGCAGCACTGGAAAGAGGTTTAAACCTACTAAATACATCCCTGTCTCCACAGCAGCTGCCTTATTAGTGGGTTCGACTACTTTATTTTTTGTTTTCACGTAAGTACCGCTCTGGCGGAGGGGGGGCCGGGCTGGAGCCTCCCGGCCCGGCGGGGGGAGGTGGCTTGGCTTGACAGCTCCCCCAGGCCCTGCCGCTGCTGGTCCCGCTCCTTGCCTGCCTCCTGCTATCCCTTCCCGGCTTTGGTTTGCAGAGGCTTTTTAGCTTTCTATATCATAAAATGTGTCTGACAGATCCACCATTTCATGGCACATAAACCCTCTCAGGCTCCCGCAGCTGCCGGCTGTGTACATCAAAGATGCCAGTGAACCGCAGCCCCCTCTTCCCCGTGGGAGAGAAATCCGTCTCCAGCCACAGCCGCCCTGGTGCCGACAGCGTGAATCCAGCCTGTGTTTTATCTGGCCAGAGTCTCTTCTGGTTCAGGAGGGAGAGCTGGCCTTTTCCATGAATCTCTCCTGTGTTTCGGGGTTTATCCAGCAGAGCCTTTTGAAGTAGAAGGAATCCTATCCTAAGCATTAAGGATTCTACATATTTTTATGTAACTGTCCTTAAAAAGCCTGAGGATTTAATGAACAAATTTAGATTTGTTTGAAGAAGGGAGGGGGGAAACTTTTCCCCCCCTCCCTGTTTCCTCTTCTCTCATTCCCTTCTCCCTTAAATGCAGAATTGAGTGCTGGTGGTTGGCTTGCAGATCTCCTGTAGTTATATTAATATGTGAGTGGTGTAGTGCTTTAGCTTTCTCTTTCCTCTCCCTTTATATGAACTTGAGTTATGTAGATTGCTAACCCTTCCTATGCTGGGGTAACGGCAGCTTCCCTGCAGAGGCGGCGTTGGTGTTTTGAGATGCTACAAAGCTGTGCTCTGAGATGAGTTTGACTATGCTGCTTTTTGGGAAGGTGGAAAGATTGCCATTGGATGTTAAGATTTATTGTTTCACTTATTTTGAAACTGTTTTCCTTGCTTTGCCAATGCTAGTTTTTAATGGAGCTCAGTGAAGCTGTTGGAAGCAAAAGGCTGTGTAACAGTGGGAGTATATCTGTCTTCATCCTTCTTGGTTTGGCTGTGATATGATTCTCGATGTTTCAAAATGCTCATTACTGGTATGGTAATCTTGATATAGGGTATCAGAATAAAATCCAAATGTTTTGTCTAACAGTTTCTTAAATCAGAAGAAGTTTGGACACTGACTTATGCGCTTGACTTAATGTGTGTCTTGATTTCTCATTGCTTGTTTTGAATGCACTTGAGGAGTTCTGGTCAATCCTTCAGGATATTATACTGCTGCAGCCCCAAGAACTGGTACAAGTAGAAGGCTATCATTCATCATTTGGGCAACTAATTATAGTTTGGCGCTTACGGGCAAACACAAGACAGAAGTTGGCTTCTGTGATGAACGTGGTTGGCACTGGTGTCGTGGGTATTTCTTTAAATGGTTTAATAGGCCAGAAAAGGAGTCTTAATGCTGGCATTTATTTTTTCCGCGTATTCAAAAATGGATGTGTGCTAATGTTGTTTTGGAAGCTGTATGTTTGTTTTCACATGATACTTCCAATGTAGAGCTGCAAATTGCTTAGTGATGTAAGACTTTCCTGGTAACACAGTTGTTATTGGAACATCCTTTTGGCAGCAGGACATCAACTGAGATATTCATTTTAGAATTAGTTACTGTATGGAAGAAGCAGTTGGCTTTAGTCTGTTACCAAATATCTAACTTAATTCTGCTCCCTCTGTTACCAGTGAATAATTACATGCATAATTAAGTATTTTTAGGAGCTCTCCATATTGTAACTTGGCCTGTGCATCTTGAAGTGTTAGTAAATTTTTTGAGGACTGTCCCAGACATACGTTCTCTGCTGCTGCCAAGTCTTGTGTGTAATAAAAGTAACACATATTTGAGCAACTGTTGCCAGGCAGTATCTGAAGTCCTGTCCATTCAAAAATACTCAGATAAATTTGTATGGAATTGCTGTTGTTTTTTATCCTGAGCAGTTCTAGTAAAATCTATCTTTGTCTTGGAATCAAAGCAAGTAGTATGCATGCAATTATTCCGCTTTGTGTGGCGGTGTGGTTTTTTTCCCCTTTTTTGAGCATCTCCATTTTTTTATCTTTTTCCACAGGCAGTATTTTGTTTCCTGAAGATCTTTTTTGTTTTGATATGTTATTCAAGGCTGAGATAGACCTGAATTTTTAGGGGTGTTGATTTTCACAACGCTTTTGATGTTGGGTAGATCTCTGATATGCAGCAGTTCAGGCAGTGGCCTAAAATTGTTTGAAGCAAGTGTTGATACAATCCATTGCTTGCTTGTCATTCCACAAGAACTTAATCAGATGAAGGTTTATATGTGTGTTTATTAATTCCTTATTTGTGTCACTAAGCTTTAAGCCTACTATGTCTGTTAATGAACTAACCTGTGCATAAATATATGAAACTCATAATGGATGGGACTCTGATAGCAAATTTTGGGTGCAGATCAATCTCAGTAGGATATCAAAGACTTGAGCAACTTGAGTGCAGTGGCACCAGATAAAGGAAGTTAATATATGTTGAAAAAATAATAACCTTTTTTTAAAACACTTGCTGAATAGAACACAATTATTCTTTTAGGGCACTACAAACACTTCTGAGTAACATGTATGAAAAACAGAGGCTCTGACTTGACTTTCTCCCTAGATGTGTTTGTGGGCTCAAGCCACTTGTTATATCTTCTGCTAGATGAAAACCTCTTAGAACTTGAAGGCTAGGTTTAGCTTTTTAGCAATGTAATCTTTATTTTTAGCTTTTGTCCAAGCACCTTTGCTAGCAGTGCACATTAAAGAGTGTTTGAAATACACAGTGTGGGCTATTAGTTCATGATGATGTTGTTCAGTGGTACTCATATTTAAGTTGAGAGAATTCCATTATAGATTCTCCTTTATTCTCTTTCCTCAGCTAACTATTTAGGATTAATTGTATTGTTGTTATATTCCTTCAGATTTTATGAGGGGGAACTAAACTATTTAGCTATCAAGATTGTTGCCTGGAAAGGCAAGTACATATTGCAGTTGTATTATCACAGGCTTTTAGCTCTCCGTGTATGTTCCTTTAATAACAAATACAAGCTTGTGAGTAGGTGGTCTAATTTGTCACTGTAGGAGAGTAAGCAAACATTAACTCTAAGTGTTATGAAGGAATGTTTCAATAATACTATATATAATGATTAGGTTAATTTACTTCTATGAACAAATCAGATGACATAATGAAGCAAGAACTAAGTCACCTTAACACTGCAAGAATCCAAAGTGATTCAGTTGTAGCAGACCTGAATGTATTTGTACCAAACCCTGTTTTCTTCATATTTCTCTTGAGGCTTTTTGTTAGAGAGAACAATTTAACCTATTTCAGTGAAGTCTGGGTTCTTATGCCCTGGACTACTGACTGGTGTAATGTAAACCTTCGTGTGTTAATTCAAAGAACTTGACTTTTGAGAGCTTCCCACCTTTTACTTCGCTATTAACCTATTTCTGATTTTTTTATTTTTTTTTCTTCCCACATGCCAAAATGAGAAACTGCTGGAATTGGTAGAGAGCAGCTTTACAAAGTATACAGTGACTGAGAGCTATGCAGATCACACTGTATAGAGGAAAGCAAGTGTGCAGAAAAGTGTGCATCAGTTCAATCAGGTGAATTTCAAAAGACTTCAGAAACACTGATTTCAAGTAGTGCACTTTAGCCTCCTGAGATATCATAACATTTTCTGTCTTAAATGCATCTTCAATGGCAGATTCTCCCAGTCCCTCTACTTGCAATCCAGAAATGGTAAGGTCTGCCAGATTGACCCAAATCAGCTCAGTTGTCATGTCTGTCAGCTTCTGAAAAATATTATTATTGTTATGACAAATAAAAGTCCATTCAGTATGTGGCAATTTAGTAAAATATATTTTTTGTAAAGAGAATCTAGACGAACTTGTCATGCAAGACAAAAAGTCAGGAAAATCTGCTTAACTGAAGTGTGACAGTTTTTGGGGTTTTCTTTGGATATGTTGTTTTTTGTTAGGGTTTTTTGGGGTGCTTTTATTATTTAGTTATTTTTGCCTTAGAAGAGCACTCAGTTTTACTGCTTTAACTACTTGATTGTATTGTCTTTGCTTCCAAGGGGACCAGCAAAGTTGGCAGTATAGGAAACTTCTGAAAGCTACTAAAATTCATTCCTTTAGGAAAAAAATCCCAATATTTATTATCAACAGGAGTATTTTTTTCTTCCTGTGGTTTGGGAGAGGGAAAAGGAGACCCATCTTTGTTGCTGATATGTTCAGCTATGGGATGCACAGCTATATGCATGCAGCCATCACAGTGGCGTTTCAATGCTCACTGTAGATCTAGTTCTAAAGGGAGAAGAGCTAATGCAATGGAAGTTATTCCTGTACGTGGGCCATCCACAGCTGCAGTCAGTGTGTGATTTATGCCAGTAGGAACATCCTTTCTATTTTTTTCTTATGAGCAGAGATTAAAGATGTATGGAAATAGGAATGAGAGTGTCTCAATTAGATCAGAGTGAACCTGAATGTACAAACAATTTTTCTGGTTTTGTTTAAGGTCCTTTTCAATATGCTAATTGAAATGCTGTCCATGTTTCTCCAAGTATTCCACACACATATCCTTGTATAAATGGAAGTAATCCCTACAAAATTCTTCAAACTACATGGGAATTCGGTTTGTTAGTAATGTAAAATAAGAGATGCTACTGTTCAAAACACAAAACTTAAATTGAGAGACAGATATACGGGGTGATCTTGGAGATCTGATTTTTGCAGTTCATTACCTTGGGCAGTTGCTAATTGGATGCTTAGATTTTTGTGTAAACAGCTTACTTGGTTACTAGGTCCTTCTTAGCTGAAATCAGCTATAGGACCTTGTGGCATGGGGATCTGTGTGGGACCTGTGGAAGAATGTCCTGAAAGACGCTTTCTGTTCTTCCTGTGCTTAGTGTATAAGCTACAAGGAAACTTTTCAAGGCCTGCAAAGGGAAACCATGAGGTTTTTTTAGCTTACTACATTGGAAGATGTCTGGAATACAGTAATAAGGTGGCATAAGTCAATGCAGAGCATGAAAAAGATGCATACTGGAGTGGGGAGAAGTACCTTAAAGCTGAATCCGCGCTACACTTGTGTAACCAGTGCAAAAGTGGAACACTGATTTTACTGTCCTTTGATTTGAGCCAGTAGATACAAGACTTTTCTCACTAATCCTAGAGTAATGTTCAATTTGGCTGCCCTATTACAGAGCTACCATTAGTTGGTCATTTGTCAATGGGAGCTGCTAATGAAATTGAAAGGAAGAAGTATGGGGATTGAAAGAATAATGCTGCAGTTTTTAATGGAAATTCTGAATTATTCTTTTGCAAAGAATACCACAGATTGGAAAACCATAGTTAGCCTAGATCCTATTTTATCTAGGAGAGGCACTTTTGGGGATCCTTGCTTGGTGTTTGCAGTAAGTAATTATTACACCACAACATAGGGTATACTACATAAATCTTCTGCCAGTGATCTGTATCCAGAAAGAGGATTTAATTACTCCCTGATTGTTCTTCTGCACTTACTAATACAATTTTGCTCAACTTGCTTCAAAGCTGTCTAAAGTGCCTAAAATTCTGAGCTCTGAACCTATTATGCAGACATCAGTGGGTACCTGGATCTTAGTTTTTCTCAGGATGGATATTATGGAAGAAGCTGTACAGTAAACCATACTTAGATATTGCAGTGGCTACCACAGTTTTCTGTTTCTGAAAGAGTAAATGCAGAACTTATGGAATGTGAAATGGGAAATCTGTAGGAAGTATCTGTACTCTACTGCTGTGTGTTGAGATCATCCAGTACCAAAGGACAGAGCAGCCAGGTGCAGGAAAAAGACCTCTTGAATTTTATATCTAAACACCACAACAGCTGTTTCCAGTGCACATGTGCACCATTTTGTTATGGACTGTAGCATTTTGTGAAGTCACATAACTAGGAAGTGCTGCCCTTTCTGCAAGAGGACAACAAGCTCTATGGAGCAAGGCAGGCAATATGAAGATGGGAATACATGAAATACAGATTGTTGTCAAGCCACATATAAAATGATGCCTTTATTTTTTAATGAAGGAAGGCATTTATAGAGGCTGACTACTCAAAAATTCCCATGAAAATAAGGTTTGTATGTGACACTTTGAAGTGACTACTCTCCAGAAAACTCTTATACGCAGTCAGACTAAACTAATCACAGAATATTCTTAAATGAACAAATTACTTTTAAAGTTGGAGCCTAACAAAACAAACTTGAAACTGCTTAAATATATGAGGGCTTTTATAAATAAAAAGTCAGACAAAGCCTTACTCTCCCAGGATTCTTAAAACTAAATTGGCATTTACATTAGCTCCCTTTCTTCAGGGAAATAATCCAATGTGGTATATGTATCAACACAATTGAAGTACAGTGTTGGGAATAAGGGAAGCTTGGACATTTCTGTAAAGAACCATTATATTAATTTAAACTTGGGCCCATCACAGAAATGCTTCAAAATGGAAAGGTTCAGCTTAAAACTTTTCTGGCTGCTCTGATCCCAGTCGGCTGGGAGAGGCAGTTATTTTCTTACAGGAAAACACTTCCTCTCCCGTATTTTAGCCAGTTCAGTTTCAAAAGTTATTTGGGATTATTTTTATTGTAAATAACCTCCCTTTCAATTTTTTCTTATGAGTGAGATCTCATTTTGCGTGTTTAGCTTTCTCTGAAGATTAATGTTTGCTCTAGCAGTAAGACTCTCCAGATGTGTTATGATCTAATAACACTGAGTGCCAGTGGTTAACCCTTTTCTGCTGTCAGCAGCTTGCTGAACCACCTCCCAGCATTCAATTATGTAGTTTCTTGGCTCCAAGAGCCAGAAGCCATTAGTTATGTAGGTGGGCACTCTCCCTCGATGGGGTTTGTATCTGGCATTTGGCTTGAGAACCATTGCATAGAGACTTCCTCCTGGAACTACACTGTTCACTTGACTTCTCCACCATCCCAAGGCACAAGGGTGGAACAGGAACCTGTCTCCCTTGTATGGTGCAGGAGTCTCACATTTATCTTTTCTGTTTGAAGATCTTTCTGCAGCCATTGCTTTCTCACCTGGCCACATGGAGGCAGATTACTTTTCTGACAGGCTGCTCCTTGAATGTAGATTGAGGCTTGTGTTTTGAGTTGGCAATCTGGGTACATTTTTGGGGGCTGTACAGATACTAGCTCTGTCTTTGTGCTTTACATCTGTGGCTCACAAAGGTCTCTAGGATGGAGCTGGAATTTGGCCTGGCAGAAGTAATTTTCTTTGGGTATTACATGGCATGTAGCCCTGATGTTACCTTGGTTAAAAAATATTAGCAACACCCCAAAGGCATGAACTCTTTCCTGTGTATGTGCATTTCTGGTTAAAGTATCTTGTCTCCTTTCTTAACTGCTATCTAGGTGACAACTGGAATTCCCCATTCTCAAAGATTTAGTGGATGAGAGATGTTACTCTGGTCTCTACCTCCAAATCAGTTCTGTTTCTTGCCTGCCTTCAGTTACAACTTCTGTACCTGGCCTTGAACCAGATTAAATGCTTGAATCTGTTTGACAAGTGTACAGAAGCTAGTAAAAACTGCTGCAGGTGGAGCCATAACAGTGAACAGGACATGCATGCTAACCCTATTATAATATAGTTACATGTCAGTTATATAGTATATATAATTTAGTATCCTAATTCACAGGGACATTACTTCTCATCATATTCATTCTGTTTAAACTGTGTGCAAATTACTCTGCAAAGAACCAAGTACAAGCTTGTGTGGCAGCTCTGAAGAGATATTTCATACTATGTGCTTTTAAAAATAACATTGTACAACGTGACAGCCTCTCTATAGTTTTTAACTCAATCAGTGCACAAGCAGGCTGGCTTTGCACATGTTGCATTTTGGGTCAATGGCTTATAAGTCTTTGTGGCAAAAACAATAAATGCATCAACAGGCACTGGAATTTTTTTTCAAAGGGCCAAATGTTGATAATTCTGTAGGAAGGAGTTTATAAAATGGTTGCTTCCTGATACATAGTTATGAGTCAAACAGAAGGAGATAGGAAACCACTGAATCTGATGAAGTAACTTCTAATTCATGTACAGAAGTTGAAGCATCTGCAGCAGCAAAGGGGATTAGTACTTGACCCAGAAATTTCAAAGTGCAAAGACAATGCAAGATTAAAATAATAGGACTTGCTGGGTGTGGCCATTAAATAACTGTGATTATTATTTTTTAATTTAAATTGTGGAACAAAACTTTTAAAAAGTCCACGTGCGTAAGGGGAACTGTATCAGAAAATAAACTGCAGTTACTACCTCAGCTCCTTTTGGCAGAGCTCTGCTGAGAACTACCCTCATCTTACATAATATAACCATTTGGAAAGTAAATTATTTAAATAAAAGCCTGTCTATATGAGCAATGCTCTTAAGAAGCTAGCAGATAGTATGGGACAGGCAGACACAATTTTGTTTATAATAGTGAAGGCGCTGATTCCTTGAAGTGGGATAGTTCTGGTCATGTCAGCTCTGTCTATTTTCAGAAAATGGCATGTGACTGGTAGATTGTAATGACAACACATTGAATAATGTATGATAATACAAGAGTATTGGTGTTTAGGAAGTTTCACACATGTGCAAACTCCAAGGTAAGTCCTGTGAGCCCAAGACTCAATGGAGATCAGTCTTCAGAGAGGGCTTCTGAAAATACAGTCTATTCTACACTTTCTTCTCCATCTCATGTCAATTTGGGCCATTCTCAAATGCAAAGGAATGTCATGTAGCAAGACTGTTTTGTTTCTTTAACACTTAAATCTGCATGAATGTATGAATATGGAGATACATGTACTAAAGCTTCATTGTTTGTCTTAAAAGTTTAATGGTAACACTGTAGTCTTTAAACTTTCATTTGCATGTCATTCCACAATGGCTAATTACTTTTGCCACAGAATTTTTCTTGCATTGTATTACAAAGGCTAGTGGGATAGAGCTAAACATGATATCCGTGGTTCAAGAACTGAAAAATTAATGATTCATTCTCTAGCCTGCTGTGTTTGATTCATAATATCTGATAAAGCAGAAATACTCTTCTGAGCCAGCTATCATCTCTCCATTTACTGTCTAGGTGGGTTTTTTAATTCTTCCCTTGGTGAATTTTGGGTGTTTGCGAATTTTGGGCCTCTGAGTGCTCTTGAAGAAGATGGTTGCCAGACCTACATTTCCTTCACATATTTCCTCCAAACTTTTTATCCTTTGTAGTATCTGGTCCCAGGACTTCTGTTGACCTTGACTTGCATAGCTGCTGTAGCAGACTGCTGTCATGACCCTTGACTTTCAGCATAACATGAGTGCATGGGTTACCCTTTCAGAGGCACTTGACAGCAGAAGGAAATAGGGATCAGAATCCCTAAGGGATCAGAATCCCTAAGGGAAAAGTACTGGTATGTTGTCATGGCCTATTGTATTTATAAGTATTTTAAAAGTGTTAAAACTATTTGTGTTCTAGAGCTACAGCCAGTCCAGTGTTCTTTGTCATTCTCTCACGATGTGACAGTAATCCAAAAAGCCCACTTCCATGCAAATACTACAAGGTTTTAGGTGCATTTTATTATAAATGTGTATCTGGAAGTAAACTGCCAATCTCCATTTTTGGATGAGCCTTAAAGGAAGATTGAAGCACAATAAACCAGGCTTGTTTAAGTGACAGTTCAGCATCACTTCACTTGCCATGTATGATCACCCTATCAAGTGCATCCTGCTGTGATGACAGTTTGCTGGAAACTCTCCACAGATTCATTGGAAGTTGGCTGAGCCCCAGCTCCACAAATTAGTGGTCATAAGAGGCTGTTTGTAGGGCACAAGTTATCCAATTGGAAGCGTTGATTTGATTCTTTTTTTAATTAACACTTGTTAAAAGTGTGTCAGCAGAGTGCCAAAAAGACAATAAATGATCAGCTAAAACATTTTGTTGCAGCATCTGATGCTGTTCCATATATCATTATAACATAGTGCTTAGATATGGCAATTTTTTTTTTCTGTTACTTTTATTCATTTTATGGTCAACAGCAATTTAAAATACTCTAAACAGTCTTCAAAACCAATTCTGTGGTTTTGCACTTTTCTCCTCAAATCCTTACCTCTCTTCCCTGGATTTCCTTAAAGTACAGTAGCATATTAATGAATTTAAAGCAAACAAGTGGAATTTTTTCCCCTCTTTTTATAAAAGAAATTAAGTAAGACCACTTTCTGTGCAGTGTCTCCAGTTTAAACAGGTGATTGGCAACAATTATGTAACGAAGTACAATGGTCCATAGTCCTTGTAGATCTGGCAAGTACATTCAGGATTAATAAAATCTGGCTGGCTGACTTTTTTGTGAAATCATTTTTTTTTTAATGGCTGCTTCCTCAGTGCTTTTTGTGAGACTTGTCACTGCTCCATCCATTCCTTCAATATTGCATTGCAAAGGTGGTGAATGTCAGGAGGAAAGCTTGAAAGATCACAGCTAGTGATTTAAATGCAGCTGTTTTAAATGCACTCTTGCTTATGTTTTATGTTGTAACAATTCCTCTAGAGTTGAGAGGTTATGGCTTTAGATTTTGGAATCTTGTACTCGGCCCTCTCAACAAGATGGGGGAGAAAATAGGATGAAAAAGCTTATGAGTTGAGATAAAAGCAGGGAAAACACTTGCCAATTACCATCGTGGACAAAACAGACTCTGCTTGGGGAAAGCAGTGTACTTTGTTGCCAATTAAAATAGATTTGGATGGTGAGAAACAAAGACAAAAACTAAGCAACTTACCTCCAATATCCCCTTTTTCTTGCAAGCTCAGCTTCGTTCCTTTATTTCCAACTTCTATACTTCTTCCTGCCCCCCTGAGCGATGCAGAGATGATGGGGAACCTGGGGTTTCTTGTCAGTCCTTAACAGTCCCTCTCTATTGTTCCTTCCTCCTCACACATTTGCTCCAGTGTGGCCTCTCCATGGGCTGCAGTTCATGTCAGGAGAACATGGGTTCCTATTCAGGAAATACCCACTTGCTCCAGCACGGGGTCCTCCACAGGCTGCAGCGTGGAAATCTGCTCCAGCACAGCCCTCTCCACAGGCTGCCGGGGATTCTTTGCAGCCCTGGAACCTGCAGCCCGTCCTCCTCCCTCCCCCTGCTTGGATCCAGGTGACTCCCAGGGCCGTTTCTCACACTTTTTACCTCAGCCTGTGCAGGTTTTGCCCTTTCTTCACCTGCTTCCCCCGAGGCGCCCGAGCCCGCCCGAGGGGCTCGGCTGCGCCCCGTGGGGCGGCGGGAACCGGCGGGAACCGGCCGGGCAGCCCCGGGCTCTCCTCAGAGAGGAGCCGGCAGCCGCTCGGAGTGTAACCCAAGACCCTTAAAAATAGTAATAATTTCTACAGAGGTGTTCCAGCAGTTCTACGTTTGTGTGAAAATCTACAGGGAGAAGGAGACTGTGACACAGCAATGACAGCGACAACAACAGCAAAAGCCCTTTGGCCTTTGTCATCTCTAGCTGGGGCCACCAAGGTCAGTCAAGCTGAGAGGCAAATGGATTTTTGCTACCTTTTTCTTGTGTATGAACTACTTGGTTTTTAGTAGCTCTTAAGAAACTCCTCAGGAAACTTACCTAATGTGAGAGTGCAGCGATGGCTCACTCCAATTTATTAAATTCCTCAGGATTTCCATTTAAATTCTGTGAGTCATGTTAATGTCGCTTCTTCAGATGTGACTCAAATATATTCCATTTGCATGGCTTCCTTAATAGCTTCTCTGTTACGGTCTGGGGGATGTTGGAGTCCAAGCTGGGAGTTTCATCCAAGTACCAGGCACAAACATGCAAGAGTTTTTGTGCATCTGCAAGCTGCTGGTGAAGCTGGGCTCTCTGGTGGAAAGCTGTACTGGCTGTAAACTGTCCCTGCCGAAAGGGCTGGCTGCAGGTATTGCTACTTAACCTCAGAAATCAACTGCATTAGTTCTGACTGGCTGTTTCAAAGCCTTGACACTCCTTCCTAACATCATAGAAAACTGGATGTGTTCTTTTGGTTTTAATGTCTGTTGGATGCTTGTTTTCTGTTACAGGACTGAGACTTTTAGAATAAACTTTCCAGAGAATATCTGCCTCTCCTCTGAGGGGCAAGAAAAGTGTTAAAGATCTGGACATTGCATACACTATGATCCAAAATGATGCTGGGACAGAATATGAAATATTTACCACAGTTTTCCGGGGATATGGCTGGGTAACTTTGGCAGCTGTACTCTATTATTGGAGAGGAGAGTAGACAGAAAGAGAAAATAATGAATAATAACTTTCTGTCAATGTCACTAAAACTGACTTGGTCAAAAGCTGTGTGAAGAACAAGTTTCCAGAGCAGAAATACTAAAGCTTCAGCCTAGTTTTTTAGTTTTCCTACCCTGAAGCACTCCATCATAATTGCTTTTGCTTATACTAAACCTGTCAAGAGATGACACTGTTATGCACTAAACTCAGTAGGTGTGACTACAATGTGTTTTGCCCTTGCCAGAATAGAGGTGGCAAGTGTCCATGTTCTAGTACTTGCCTACTTGCCTCCGTCTACTAGCTTCTTTTTTTTTTTTTTTTTTTTTTTTTTTTTTTTACTAGAGATAATGCCAAACAGTAACATTTTAACTGTTTCCCCTTTGGCTAATCTTCGGTAACATAGTTGTAAATTATTTCTGTATTCCTTGTGCAGATGTCTTCTTGTCACGGTTTTTGCCTGTTGCCAAGAGCTCTGGTGGGACTGCCTGGCCTTCTAAAGAAACGAGACTTTACTAGGTTCATTTGTCTGTCCATTCTGAACTTTTAAATCCATTAACCATTTCTATCAAGTTAAATAAGGGCACTGAAACCTTTAGGATGATAGAAGAAATTTAGTGCCTGAGCATGGGAAAGAAACCATGAATTATTACCCTGCTGAGGGAGTAGCTTTTGTGTGAACTCAGCAGTTCTATCTGGACAGATCTCCAAGTTTGCCATCCTCATTGGAAAACTGTTTAGCCAGGTCTCAGGAATTATTTCCCTTGTTTGCTTGCAAAGAGAACATAAAGGGAAACTGGATGAGTTTCTTCACGGTTGTAAGATGATATTCTGTAAGAGGTTATAGAGGAAACTTTGCTATAAATGCATACAGAGGCTGTATACAAAAGGAAAAGTTGTAAAGAATATGAGCATTGATTGCTAGGGTGCAACTGATGTTATACACAAGGATGCAGGATTTATATCCATGGGAGGCATTTGTTCATCTGCTCATGAAATCTGTTGTTTCATCTTAAAATAGGGGAATTCTCAGATCACCTCCTGGTATAATTAGAAAAAACACATTGGATGTAAACCTGATTGACTGTCCTTCCTGTGCCTCTTTAAAAATATGGGAGAACTGCCTTTAATGCTTCTGTTTATTTTGGTACAGTGTTCAGACTGCTGGAAATATGTTTATAGCACAGCCTAATGAGCTGAGGCTCCTCTCTAAGATTCCAGTGCCTCATGGCTGCATAGAAAAAGCTGATGCTCTTTATATGTATTTATGTCAAATTCTGGCTTGCACTAACAGTTAGTGCCATGAGAAACTGCCTCTTAAATGTCACCCAAGCTAAGCTTGAGCAGCAGTTTTTTCTCAGCATATGATACAGAGTTGTCCCAGTTACTGCAGCATTCATTTACTTGTGTGGTACTCAGATTTATCAACATGTGGTCTGTGTTGTGAACATCACCAATTATATTAGGTGGTCTGTATTTAAGCTTGTTGACTTAATGGGAAACCATATTAATTTGCTGTCTACCTGTGAAGCACTAATTCCAGGACAACTCTGAAGTCTGGCTAGTGTTTTAGATGCAAGAAACCCAAGGATATGAAAATGGTGTTACTTACATTGGACTGGAGTTATAACTGCTGTGAATGCCTGGAGCATATTTAAGTGAGGTATAAATTGCTCTCTAGCATGCTGACAGGTTTTCTACCCTCTAATGCAGTGGTTTCAGTCTCTTATTCTTCACACTTCTCCTTTTCCAAAACAAAGTGCATTTTGCCAGATGCACAGTGACTTGCTTTATTAACTACAAGACTGTTGTGGAAACTGCACTTTTTGATAGAAATATCTTCCACTGCAAGGAGAAAGATACTGAAGCCTAATATAAAACAGAAGTTTGTTTTGAAATACAAAACATGCTAAGCATTGAACAGATAATCTTGATAGTGCCACACCAGGGTTGTTTGCTGCTTGAATTCACAGTCAGTTCCCAAATGGTTTAAAAAGCCAGTTTGCTGCACCTCTCTTCCTACCTGGTGAATATCCCATTGCCACAGTTACTCACGGCTTGCAAGGGGTTCGATGCTCCCTCTCCCTTTTATTTCCAGGCTTAGACCATTGAACTTTTCAGCTCCTTCCTCCTGAAATTAAATTATACTGAAAAGTTGGCATTCTCTTTCCTTGCTCTCCTAAATCTAAAAACCCACTGCAAAAGCTGTATTGCAACTAACAATTTGCTGTTGGTGCAGCTAGCATAGATAGAGTGTGGAGAATTTTGCTTCAGTGCGTGTTGGAAGGAACCAAAGGGCAATGTTTTCCAGTGAGCCTCTGAAAAGTGCCTGTCTTGTGATCATTTGTAAATCTCATTCAGTCAAAAAGCTACTGTTAGTAATGAACCCTAAAGGCTGGCTGGAGGAGGGAATTGATTTGGGGTGTACAATAACTTGTCTGTCAGTGTTTTAGCCAGCCCTGTTTAATATGACTTGTAGTTAAATATTTCTGAATTTCAATAGAGTGTAGGCATTTAAAATGATTTACAGGTTTTTGAAAACACTATTATCATACCGTGACAACATTTTAATTAACTACTTTTTTAATTACAACTGGAACTAGTATCTGCTTGGATTAGTAGCACTTTTGGTAGGTAGGAGAGTTGTTGCCAGGAATAAATTGAATGTTTGAAGCTCAAATTGGATGTAGTGAGTCTAGCTGGCTCATTCAGCTACTTGTTAGCAAAGCATAAAAAATCCTTCTGGAGCAAACCTCATCCTTTGCTTTCAAAGAACATTCCTGTGCTTTATTAACAGGTTGAAGATTGTTTAAGCAGCTTTGGTTTTTAGGGATGAAATGTCCCTGTGTGTGCATGCCAGCTGCCTTTAATAGGCCACTGCCTTGTAGGGGCTTTACACTGATCAGCTGTATGGTGCAAAGGGCTTGTCTTCCTTGCTCTCCTCCTTCCTTCCCTTTTTATATGCTGAAATGACTTGGAGAGCAGCAGTTTCTCCAAGGCACAGCCAGATGGCTGGGCACTTTGCATCACCTGTTGAAAGGGAGGGGTAGTATTGCATAGAGATGGTTCATAGGCACCTTAAATTATATTATAAGCAGAAACTGTAGCTTCCTGAAGCAGCCAAACATGACCCTTGTGTACTTCAAGCTTCTGGCCTTTTCTGAGCACCTGACAATGAAGAAGGTTGTTGTCTCATACTGGGGTGCACTGGACTGTCCCTGCTGTTCACTTAAACAGTTATTGCGTAAGCCGGTGAGGGCCTAATTAACACTTTTTGGGGAAAAGTGACTGGGAACCATTAGGTATTTAATCTGTGGTCTTTAACTGAGCAAGTGCTATTTCTCACACCAGCTGTTTTGCTGGTTTATAGGAAAAATGTGCATAGAACTGTGGAGGAGTGAGAGATAACATGAATCTGAGTGTTTTGGTCACTGTTCTGGGTCTTCATTTGTCATTTTCATTTTCAGAAAGGTGCTCAGGGGGCTGGCAGGGAGATTTTACTCCCAAGGAATCAGCCTGAGAGGCCTTTCTTTGAAGTCCTTGGGCAGGAAGAAGGAACCAATCCTATTGCATTCTGTTTTGTTTCTGGGGGGAAATATGATCGAGAGTGACTAGAGACAGGTGGACTGTGTCAGAGGTCCAAAAGAAGAGGCTAATAAAAATTCAGATCCTAAGGCTTAAACTTTTTTTAAACGTGCCAAGCTATATAAAAAGCCTGTCCTGTATTAGCTATTTTAAAACACATTAGAAAAATTGACTCTTATGCATCTGTTGCTGACTTCTCTAGGCAAGCTATTTTATTTATTTAAGGCAGTGCAAAGGAGTATTTGGAATTTTTGTGGAAATTACGTGTCTTTGTGTCATCCTGAAAGAATTATGAAGTCTTGAGTAAGAATATAGTGCAAAGGACTGAAGTTGTCATGGTATTTAATACAAAGAAGAGATCTAGTTACAATATGGGGTTTTTGCATACCTGGTCTATCACTGAACAGCAAATATGTACAGCACAATTTTTTTTTTCAATGTTGGCCCATTTTCTTGCTTTTATAATAATGAAAACTTAAGGATAAACTACACTAGAATGATTACTAGTCTCATTCCTCTGGCTGTATGAACAACTAATCTTAAGTGGGTGCTAGTATGGCTTGAGACCAGAACTTGGGGTTTCTGTGTCGTAATTTGCAGCTTGTTCAATCACTAGAGTGTACTGCATGATTTTGTATTAAATTTTATTTTCCAGTTACAAAACTGGAAAATGTACATCCTCAAAAAGTGATGTTCTTAATGAAGAATGCAATTTACTTGGCTGGAAACTTGTCTGTTCTTGTATCTGCTTTGTGGTGAAAAGGAGTAAGTACTTGGCCTTGATAAGCTCTTGTGCCAAGTGTTCTCTTGAAAACAAATTTAAAAAAAAATATTATGGCCCATAGTTATTTTCAGCAGGGCCTTGTTTAGAAAGGAAATAGGACTTCAAACTAAATAATTGCTCTCTATGTTTGGAAAACTTGGTATTTCTTCTCCAGTGTACACTGCCTTGCTTGCTCAGTACTTCAGTGTTCCTTTAAGATCTTAAGTGTGTCCTGGTTTGGGCTGGGACAAAACCAGGATGCTGTTGGTTTAATCACTGAAAATGGTTTTCATTGATTTCTGTGGAAAGAAAAGAAGCAACTGGTTTAATTAAACCAATGCCATGTATATTTAGAAGAGTGACTATTGATCTGCATGGTTTTAATTAAAATAAAGAGCTTGCACTTTTTGTAAAACCTTGGCTCCTTGCTGCTGGTTTGGGTAGGACTTCACCAGTTGCCAGTGTGCCTGACAAAGCAGCTTCCTTTGGCAGCTCTCAAACCCGGGACTGGCACGCAGGCACGGGGGAGCAGAATACAGAGCTCCAGCTGGGGCTCAGAGAACAACGATGGCATGAAGTGACACTTTAATTTTCTGCTGTTCATTTCTCCATTTGAGTAGCAAGCTTGTCTGGAAGTCAGATGACTGAAGCTGTAGGAAGCCACAATTTGTTTTACATACTATTTTTCAAATAGATGCATTCAGAGAGAGAACCCTTCCCTCTGACACTCTTAACTTGTGAGAAGCCTGGGAGACAGGAGCTCCAAGGTATGATTTAACATCTCTTTTTACTGTTTTTAGCTTCTAAATTTATTTTGCTCTGTCAAAGTAGAGCATATCGCCTGTCCAAACTGGAACTTCCTATGTTGACGCCAAAGCTTGCAATAGAAGTAGAAAGCTGCCCAGCTTTGGACTGCAGGAATAAAAAATAGTCATAATGTAGTCTTTTTAAGAGCAAGTACTTTCAGATGTTTCTCAAGTCCTCCATCAGTCTTCCCTGTCTCTTAAAATTGCTTTCCTCACTTCTGAGTCAAAAGCTTCCAAAAGTAGAGGAATTGAACAATTAAAATACATTCTTCTAATCTTTCCTGGCCACCTTGGATACTGTGTGAACAGCAGGAAAAACATGGCAAAGCAAGACTTCAAACAGTAAGATGGATAGCAACCTTAGTGTGTTTAAGACAGAAGCTAGGACTGAAGTTACTAAAAACTGTAACAGTGTCAGGCATTGTTTAATGATTGGCAGGAGCTGGCTTACCCTGTGCTACTTCTGAAAAAGGTACCATACCTTCTCCCCTGTTGTGGCCCTTTACCCCCTTTGTGTGCCAGCACTAGTCTTCTTGAGGCAAAGTGGTGCTACTTTTCACCCAGAAGTGTTTCCCCGATTCAGTTTGCTACATACCAGCTGCAAAGAGGGTTGGACTGTTCTCCCTGCAGTTGCCACTGAGGTTGGCATAAAGTTTTTATGAAACTGTGCCCCAAGTCTTCCTTGTGTATGAAATCACTGCTTTGTCATTTAACTTACAGATTACAGTACTGAGCTGCCTTAATCGTAACATGAGTGATGGATCACTAGAACAGGTTGCCTAGAGAGGCAGAGGCCCCATCTCTGAAGACATTCAAGGTCAGGCTTGTTGGGACTCTGAGCAATCTGTTCTAGTGTGAGATGTTTCTACTTACTGTAGGGAGGTTGGACTAGATGACCTTTAGAGTTCCCTTCCAACCCAAGATATTCTATGATTCTATGATCCCCAACACTTCGTTTTTAATGATAGGGAGCTTGCTGTTTGGGTCAAGAATGATGCTTTATGCGGAGGGATTTTGTGTGTGCCTAGGCTAAACCAGGATGATGATGATAAATGTTTTGCCTATTGGAAACTTCAAGCTCAGGGAGAGTAAACTTTAGGGATTTGAAATGGGACAACTGGTTGACTTTTGTGCTAGGCTTCTTTCTGTCCTCAGGAAGACCTTCCTAAGTTTGGCCAAGTTTTAAAATCTCTACAAAAAACAGTGGGGTTTGTGTTCAGGGGCTGACAGCTACAGTCACTTAATGTTTCCTGCTCACAGGGCATGGTCTGCTGCCTGAGGAGCTCTGCTGGCTGCAGGGAGACTGCCTTGTCCTGAGGAGGCAGCTCTGCACACTGTGGAGGAGACCTGGGGCATATGTGGCTCTTCGCTCAGGCTTTGGATCTTGCCACCATGATAAATGAGAGCATAAGCATTTCCTCTTGTGTTTTCTCATTGCTTCTATGGTGGGCAATCAGGGAGCAAGGCAGGGGAGGAGAGGAAGGTGAAGAGCCTGAAAGTAGTTGGATAAGGAGTTTCCAGACCAAGTTGTAGTGAATACGGTCTTGGTTATTTGAAGAGCAATCTAATATACTTGCAACTCTTAGTTCTGAGCACTATCAGCTTTGTGTCATGTTTCCATTGCAGCTTTCACTTACTGCAAAATGACAAGGTCCCTGCAAAGTCAGGTTCTGGGGGACACACATTATTTTGGGTTCCCATCTTCAAAATCAGACTGAGATTGTAACAGCTTCTAGGGTGTTATAATGATAAATGTTAATGTTGGCGAATCGTTCATATGAAGTTAATTATAAGAGAACATCCCAGAAGGACAACAATTCTATATTGAGTACAGAATGTGCATAACATGCAGCAAATATGGCCTGAAGCCACACGTTGACTGGGTACAATGAAAAGAAATACTTAACAGCTACCTGCTCAGTGAGCATGCTTAAAGTGGCAGCAGGCCTTTAGGGAATACAGGCAATAAAGAGATTAAATTTGGTCCTCTTGTTACATGCAAGTGACTTTAAAGATTCATGGCCAGTTTTATTCCAGCACTCTAGTTTTCTGAGCACTTGCCTTTATGCCAGGGCTGTCACTGTAATACATTTTAAAAATATGATGCTGAATATGAACTTTCAATGCCAAGTTGCAAAAGCAAGAGCTGGGCTTATTAGTTTAAGGAAGATGAGAAATCCAATATTCTATCTATAAAGAGGAAAACCTAAAAGGTTATTAAGCAATTTGGGTTGCTTTGGATTGATCTGGGTGGTTTCAGTGCATTTTCTGTCTTGTTGAAATAATCATAGCTGATCTCAGAGCAAGTAAGAGATGGTACTGCATGCAAAAATATGAGGAAAATACTTGTTTTACCAGAAATTACAGCAAAGTCTATTAATCTTAGCACACAGCCTATTTTTGCAAATAGAATTATGGGTCTCAGTTTGTTGTGGTCACATTTCTGCAAGACTAGCTTGGATGGCTCCATCTCCATTTCTAAAAAAGGGGATCATATGTTGTATTAAGCAGTAAGCATAAATTTAAGTCTTATATTTTAAGAGCAAAACCTTAAGCCTTCTTGCATTCTCCACTAATGTTTAATATTTCACAAGTCTGACTCTTGCAGTCTTTTATGCCGTTCTAATTTGTTGTTTTACAGATTTGCATTAAAAAATTGTTGTTGGTTTTTTTTTTTTGTAACTTAAAATACATTGGGTGAAAGTAATTATTTTTCTTTGAAATAATTACAAGCATAGCAACTAGTTGAAACAGAAATAACTGGGGTTTCAAATTCTTGCATGTGAAGCTATTCATCAGCTAAATAAATGAGTCCCTGATGGGAGGGGGAGAAAGAGTAATGATGATTTTGTGGCACAATAAACAAGGAGGATATTTGGCCCTAAAAATCCTGCTGCACAGATTTAAGATACCTTTTTTCCCTCTAGTATTTTTAACTAAGGATTGGGGGGGGGGAGGGAAGGGCCAAACTGTATGTTCCTCAGGCTGTGAGATGAGGATAAATAATTTCTTGTTTAAATATAATTCCCTGAGTTTTATAAAGATTTTAAGAAAAGTTTTAGAATGAAAATAGTAGTGTGTGAGAGAAGGCTGAGTTAAAAATTTGGTAAAATGTTGGGTTTGATTAATTTCTGATTTTTAAAAATTATTAAGAAAGGTACTTTCTACAGGAATCAAATGGGGGTTGGTGGCAGGAGTGGGAGAGGTGGACAGGAGTAGAATAGGAGGACAAGCTGCCGGGAAAGTGGTTACTGTGCTAGTCTGGAATAGTATAATAAAAATTTCTTCTATTGCAAGAAAGCACTTGGGAAGACAAGAAATTAAATTGTTTGATATTTAGACTTCTGTATATTCTAACAATCATTGGTTTGCATTACCAGAATTGTGGGTTTCTGTCTGTATTGACAGCTCTGTATCTCTCCTAGTTGCATAAGCAACAAACCATGTGCTTGAAGTTTAGTAATCCTCCAAAGGGCAGAAGGAAATGTTTGGACCTTTTATTTTGAATGATAATTATTGCTTTAAGCAGCCCCCAAAGTTGACATTTAAAATTGACACATTGATTCAAGTGTAATTATGAAAAAGTAATATTGAAAAAAAAAAAATGTTTAAGGTTGTCTGTTTTGAAACATTAACAAGTTTATATCATGCTTGCCCTTGTAGGAGTTCTATATATTTTCTCTGTATAAATTATGGATAGAGAGTTCAAATTTTGATTGTTTGAACTCTAGCTAGATGAACAGTCAGGGAAGGATATTTATACCATGGGATGACTTTGAAGTTTCAAACTTCGCTTTTGCTTTCTTGGAAAGAAATCTTTCAGAATGAAGCACGCTGTTCTGTAAGATGACAAGTTGTGGGATATTTCAGTTTGACTCCTGCATGTCTGGAGCTTGATTTTAGGATGAGTTTCATACAAACTTAAAAGCTGTTTTTGCTTTAGCAAAACAAGCAGAATTAAATTTGGTCAGTGTCGTGATGCTCTCCAGTACCAAACTGAAGCTAAGCCTTGTCTTGTCTTCAGTAAGGTTTATAATAGTTTCTCATTTTTATTGCTTACTCTCCTCCCTCTAATGTAGTTTATTTGAAATGTGAAAGCCCACTAAGTGTTGAATCATCTAATCAAAGAAGAGTTATTCTAATCTCTTTTGACAGGGAAAGTGGAGAAAAAGGGAAGAAAAAGTCTGCATATTCTACAGTTAGGAAAGGATTTTTTGAGAAACTTTTTACATTGTTAAGTAAATGCAAACATGCAGATGGCTCCTTCTGTCTGCTTCCCTGTTTTTCCATGTTGTGTACTGTACATGTAGAGTTGTTTCAAAGTTCAGCACTGCTTAGCCCTCTCCACCCCCTTTTATGCTTTTTAAAAATTAAGCAATAATTCACAACAGGATATGATGATGTTGTCCAGTCTGGCCACACCTAATCTGTGCTGGGACACAGTGACTTCATTCATTTGTAGGTGTGGTGATTATTAGACAGTTTGTCACCGCACCCTGGCGTGTTTTATTGCAATCATAAAGTAGTTCAGCTAAAGGAAACATCACTTTTCTAGAGGAAAAAAATGGGAACTTTCTAATTCTAAAAGAACTAATTCCAGGAATGTGTAGCGTAAAAATTTCACAGCCTGGAATAATCATTGAGCTTATACCAGATATACAAAGAATCACATGGCTTTTTCCATTGAGTAACTGTGCCTCAAAAGTAATGGTTTTATTGCTCTGAATTTTCATCAAATCTTGTGTCGAGTGGCTGAAGGGAGGGCTCACATTTCTCTTCTTCCTCTAGCATACAGAAAGGCTCATTTTATTGTGTGAAGTTCTTTGTGGGCAATCCAGAAGGGAAACTGTGGACCTATGGAAGTGAAAATATTTTACTTTTTGTCTGGGAGGTTGTTCATAGCACACAGCAACATTGGAGGGTAAGAATAAATACAATTCATGTGTCTTTCTGCTGAGTATTGGTGCTAATTGAGTCTTGAGCATTAGTTGAATTTACAAAACATTTTTGCCCAATGTTAAAGAATTTTCTAACTTAATCAGAAATTATAAAAAAGCTTGTGTGTCTTGCAGAGCACTGGAAATGCAGCTGATGAGTGATCAGACTGAGGTGTTTTTTAATTCATGCTTGCTGGAAAGAGCTGGACTTAAGAGTCACTTCCAAGTAATTAGGTTAGGGGAAAAGACCCTTTTTAGAATAGTATAAAGGTTGAACCTTATTAAGTTGTGCTATTTTCTTACCGTGAATGCAGCTATGCTACTGAAATTATTTCACTTGGTTGTGAGTAGAGAAATTCATTAATACTAACCAGCTGAAGGTTTTATATTTCCTGTATAAGTAGGAGAGGAGATAAAATTCAGTTCAAAGTTGGCTTGTGAACTTGAGGAAATCCACACGAGACAAAAATAACAGAATTTCAAGAAGTGAAGAGGTGCTCATGTCAATCATGTGGCCACCCCAAAGGATATTTTCCTATATCTTTTACTCTGGGCTTCATCCCATCTTGTTATAAGCCAATGCTGAGATTCCAGGAGAGTGCAGGGTAGCTGGGCAGCAAGAGGCTGAATCTCTCTAAACAAAACTTATTAGATCTCTGCCTTAACTGAGTTTAAAGTGTCGTAGTCAGGTAGTGGGGTGTAGAGGCACATCTAATAGAGTTCAATCAACTTGCTAGTGAGAAGGGTGTCATGCTGTCTCACAAAGCTGAGCTGTGATGTTGATCTTCCTGTGAAATTTTCTGTATCTTTGTAATAATTTTCTTTTTCAGAAGGAGCTGACAGCTTTGATGATGGGGACATCTTTCATTTCGTTTATTGCTGTTATCAACATTCTGCTTCTGTTGACACTATACCAAATATCCTTTCCCAAGTCCTGACATCTATAGTGTGTTTTCCCAAAAAAAAATGTACACAGGAGGGAGAGCATGCTGACATGGACTGTCTTGCTCTTATCACAGATCAGTCCCATTTCCTCATTTTTTACTTATAAAATGAAATGTAGAAGCCAAAAATGTTTGCCATGCATATGTTTGTCAAGGCTATTTTTGTTATGAGTGGAGGAGCATTAAGAAGCAACGGCTGAAAATAGAGAGGCAGCAACAGTGGAATTGCTTTAAGGCTAACTAGTAGCTGTTGATTTCTCTGCGTCTATAGTATATATCTATATCATGAGCAACTGAGTGGTCTCTACCACTGTAAATTCTCTCTTAGCAGTCAGATTTTCCCAGTTGCCAAGCTGTTTCATGCATCCCTATCCATGGAAAATCTCTTTTCCTATGAAGAGAATGTAAAAGAAGCCAAGATCTCCTCCCCTTTATCCCAGCCATAAGGCTACTTCCAGTTTCTCTGCTGCACTTCTTCCATGAGAAGAAGGAAGGCTTTTTCTCCATCTGTGAGTCTGCCAGGTGGAGTCTGTGGTGAAGCACAGCAGAGGATCCCAACCAGTGTCCCTGGCCAGTTTTCTTTTCAGGAATCTTGAGTGACTGGAGGAATTAAGCAAAAGATGCTTGCATACATCTGGATGATAAGATCTGCTGGGTGCTGTGTAGTATTTTGGATGACTGCCACTTTTTTAATGCAGGTCCTGTAATGCCTAAGCTTCAGGCAGTTTGGTTATAAAATTAACTCTTGGCAAAGATGGCTCTCTTTACATTAAGTGTTTGTGCTACCTAACTGTAAATCATAGCTGTTTCCTGAACTACTGGCATTTGGGATAATTTGCAACTTTTAGTTGTCCTTTTCCTTTTCCTTGAATCATTTTGTACATCTTATTTCTCTGTCAGTGTAAAAATACTGTCTAGAGAGCAATAAAAGTTCAGGAGCCTCACTGTGCTTGTATACAGTAAGGCAGGAAATGGACCTCCTAAGTGTGTGTACAGGTGTGACTGTAAAAATGGTAGAACACTATTCTTCATTGGAATGAGTTATTCTAGTGAAAGCCTTGAAGTACTGGAATATTTTTAAACCAAGAAAAACCTCAACTTGGTAGGGTTATGCCTGCAGTCCCCTGCCCCTTCCGTAAGTAATTTCTGCTCTGTGGATTAACTGATGTGACTTTTTTCCCCCTTAAGTTACTGAAAGCATGGTGGACCAAAGAGAGCTCATCTTTTCTCTCCACTTGTGCATTCACCTTCTTAAGAGGCTATCAGACAATTTTATACAAGTATATGACTAACTCTGGACCCTTTTTTGTAATCCTTTTGTCTAGAGAAACAACAAAAGAATTACTCAGTCACATAAAACCAGGAATGTCATGCTGTTTTCTTTACTTATTTCTAGTGTATCCCTAAAAAGGCCTTGAATAAAGGCCGGGGAATTATCTGTCTTATTTTGCAGTGCTATTCAGCAGTGTAAGTGTGGAAAGGTTTTGATTCTGGTTTTACTGAAATGATCCCCCTCAAAATCTGGCAAAAGTAGGCTGACACAATCTGCAATTTGGGCTTGAGGATCCTTTTGAAGATACTCTCTTCTACTGGACATGCCTCATATAGATGGCAAATCAAATTGCCAGTCTGTTTCACCTTGCATCTCACTATGGGAGAGCTCTGAATTGGTTTTAACAGCTTCACAAATTGTGCAGGTAAGAAGCTCTCCCTCTTTTTGAGGTTAAGTCTGAATATTTTGTCCATGGGAACAAGAGCTTTACAGCAAGAGCTGTTTCTCTTGCAGAGCTGTAGAAATAAGACAACTTAACAGCACATTTTTTAAAGAAGTATACTTTAAAAAAATGTTTTCTGGAGGGAAACTTCACATCAACATTCATTTATCTTCCACTAAGGGAGGAACTAGAGGTGGTGCAATACTCTGCTGTTTAATATCTAGTTCAAAAAAATAGCTTCACTTTCATACTAAAGATGTAGTGATAGTATCACTGAGACCATACACCTAGCCAGTCCACTGTGCAAAATTCACTGTGTTGTCTTACAGAAGCTAAACGTTATTTTCTTTTTTGAGAGGATCTTTTGTCTAATCTTTGGCACTTCCCTTTGTGTTGGAAATGTAAGAGTTTCTTCCTATGGGGCATGCATGATTTACAGTAATACCCTATTATTTAGATATGAGAGCACAAGGAATGTATTTATGGAAAAAGCCCTGCTTTAGTAGGACTGTAAATTGAGTGAATAGGTGCATTATGAAGAGGCTGTTTTTTCAAGATCTCTAACAGACCATGGTTGTAAAGCTTGCTAAACAAATAAAAAGAAACCCGCTATATATAAGTGGAGCCTTTTGTCCAAGTTACTACTTGGAGAAGTGTTTCATTGGGATAATCCAAATATGTTACTAATTAAAAAGGATTTTTACAATTTTAGGTTTTCAGGCATTTTATTTGCATTAATAAATTCTTATTTATTGGTTCAATTTCATGACAATGGTACAATAAATACCCTTAAATAAAAGATACACAAAGGTGTATATGTGTGTTCTAAAGCCATAAGTGAGGGGACTCAGCCAACAATATGCTTTGATTGTTGCTTTTTCAGTAGTAAATCCAAGGATACTTAGAAATTGTTTGCCCTTACCAAGAAAAGTACATATTTTGAAAGCTCTTGTTGAGCTTTGGTTTTAATCAACAAATAGTGAGTTTGCTTTTGGCCCAATTAAAGATCTGATCCAAAGCCTATTGAATTTAATTGGGTTGATTCCAGTAATTTAACAGAGTTCTGGATCTTTAGCAAATCTATTTTTAGCAAATAGATTATGAAGGATGGTAGTTAAGCATCTCTCAGTTCTAGAGGCCACATCTGGATTCTCTTGTAGCCTGTTTCTCCTTTATTTCAGACTTCAGTCCCAGTCCTTGTGGGCCAGGCTTCTATCGCTTTTCATACTCTGATCCTTCCCCTCTTCATGAACAGCAATCACTAACCAAGCATGACAAAGTACCCTTGTGTAAAACCTAAGATCTGTCAGACTTTGCATGTTTTGGATTTCTTTGTGTGTTTTTCTTAAGTTTGTTTTTGCCAAGCTCTGCCTCCTGTGTCTCTCACATATTTGCTGTTTTTCTGAGATACTGGAGGAGCATTTCTAACAAAGAACAACACAGATGTATCTACAAACTGGCAATTTACTCCCTTACTGGGGAAAAAACGCTGTAAAACAATCTGCCCAATTAGGATGTTAAGGGGATGATTTATCATTTTCCTTCATATCAGATTGTTTTGCAAATGTGTTGTAAATGGGATTATAGTTTTAGGACATGTGTTCTAGGAAAATGTTTTCTTATCTGTGTAGACCTGATTAGCCAGGCCAATTTTATACTCATAACAGTTTCTTTGCAATCTGGCTCTGATTAGTGCATGTCTTCAAAGTCCATCTGAAAATTAAAATTTCATAAGGTTTGAATTGTCTCAGAGGTGGTGCTGGAACACTAGTGTATGTTGTCACATGTGTCTTAGCTCTTGATTTAAAGACTTGGGTGTAAAATTAACTTATAGATATGTTGGACTGGGGAGTCCAGAGCTGCTGATGCCTCATTCTTCTGACAGGCACTGAATGCAGAGGGCTTGGGAACACTGTGTTTATTATAATGCTCTTAAAGGGGAAAACTTGCATAAGCACCAGTACTTCATATTGCTGAAGGTTATTGCTTTTGACCCACTCACTGGTCTCAGTAACTTGCCATTAGAGTCTATTAGGTAGGTTTAAGATGTATGTGGCTTTGTGGTACCCATGCTGTTCAGCTGATGAGATGTTTGGAGGAGGCAGGTGGGAAGCAAAGGGAAGGAATGCAGAAAAAAATACTGGAAAATACTGCAGGGAAAAATTACTGCAAAATTTGTAACTGTCAAAACCTTTAAATAGCTTGCTGTGCCAATAAAACTTCAGTTGAAATATGCTGCTGCAGAGCTCAGTTCATGGCAGCCTCAATATTACTAAGAAATGATGAGTGATCCTGTCTCTCGTAGCACTTGTCACTGAAAAGAGTGCTGCATCCATGGCTTGAGGTTTAAATGGGCTATGAGTAGGACCCAGCTTTTTCTGTTAACATTTAATGAATCAGAACACTTAAGAAAATGTCATTTTGGGTGCCTTTTGGTTTCCTAGGGCTAGTAAGACACTTCAGTAAGGTTGCAAGGTGGCTGGATAGGGAAGCACGGAAATCACCTTCTCTTTGTAGTGTTTTCAGTGGCTTATGCAGCAGTGACATATGCACGTACCACAAATATATACATATATATATACAGACACCCAGGAAATCCCTAACAGATGTAGGATAATTATACTTGTTCAGAAGAGTAAACGATATAATTTTTTCCACATCTCACATGCAGTTATAAAACCATCAAGCAGGGACGTGCATTTCTTTCTACCTTCTCTCTGTTTCTCCATTACTGTAGTTGAGCCAGTGCAGCTTATTGTTCCCTCCTCCTCCTGCACCTAAATGGTCTTTTAAATAATTTGTATATGAGGGATGTGTGAGTGAGACAGGAGATAGTGTTTTGAACTATTCCGGTGTTTGCTAATTAAACTACTCTAGTGTGTTAAAACTACTCCAGAATGTTTAATTTGGAAAAGGAAACTAATTTTTTTTCTTTTAGTAATAAAATCTCTAGGGTGAATTTTGACATTTTCCGAATTTAAGCATCAAGCATGTGTACCTAAGATTTATGTCAAGGCAACTGGAACCACTGTGATTGATCCTATGGAAAATCTTTAAGTGAGGCCATGGCAGTGTTACAAGTGTGTTCAGAGGCTAAAGCTTTGTTCTGTACCATTTGACTTTGGTCTGAAGGAGTACAAAAAGATGTGGATGTCTAAACAATATGTAGGGTGGGAAACTCAGCTAAGAAAGCTCTAACAGGGTCATGATGGCTGGGAGCTGTTGACTGCTAATCCAGGAGTGGCACACTGCTCCCTCTGAAGCTGCAGGCTTTACTTGGCAACAGGATTTTGAAGCATTTGGAAAAGAATGGGACTTGCTCTTCTTGTGTCCTTGAGGAGTGACACATGCTGTTTATTCTGGCTGTGCTGTACAAAGACTGAGAAATCACTTCTAAAGGAGGAGAAAGAAATTTTAGCAGACATGAACATGTAGCAGAATGGTAGGAACTCTTTATGTAAAAGAAAGACTAGAGGAAACTGTGCCCCCAGAACACGTCTTGGCTTTGTGGTTTCAGTGTGCAGTTCTTGGTGAAAAGACAGAGCTTTGGTGAAACACTCAGCAGAAAGGTAAGAAGATGTCTGAGCTATGCTGCCCAATGATCTGGGCTGTGCTGCCTGGGAAAACCCTTTACTGCTGCAAAGAATATCTTGCCCAGCTCTACCCTCAAATGGGAGGGCTTGGTTTTGGGCTCCTAGTAGGTATGGAGGTAATATTTTATGCTGAAATGGGGTCTGGGAACAAGACAGTTTAAATGCCTAAGCAGTTCTTGCCCCATCCATGAGGAAGTGATATTCAAGCTTCTGCAGGAATTGAAGTTACCTATAAATATTGGGATAGAGTGGCTTAAATCAGAACACATATTTCTGTGCTGACAGTGTACAGCATCTGCTTCTGCTTTAAGCAGGGACTGAAGAGACTTGGCAAAAAAGCAGCCTTTGGCATCACATGCACAGGGAGCTCATAAAAGGCTATAAATCGAGCAAATATAAGGGCCTCTTCATATTGACATTTCCCTTTGAGCAAGTAGTTAGGTTTGGGGATGAAATTTTAAAGATAACACATGCATTGAGAGTCTTTGAGTGGATCTGAAATAAGAAAAGAGCAAAAAATGTATCAGTACTTTCTTGTAAAGTATAAAATATCTGATCTTTAGAGACTGAACTGGAAGTCAGAATTTTGCCCCAGACTCTGCTGCCTACTTGACAAATGGCTTAGCCTATGCTACATCTTCCATTTCTGATGAGTCTTTGAAGTGCACTGTGTTGCTGGATGAAACACATGGTATTTATATTTTGACAGCAAAACAAATACCATGTATTCATATGCTTGGACAGTAATCTTTTGAAGAGAAAAACAAAACCCAGACTCAGCCATGATAAAATCTTGGCAGCAAAGTAGACCCAGATGAACTGCATTTTGCATGTAGTACAAAAAAGCTTCAGTTTCTTCTTCCCCTTCTCTGGCTAACTAGCCTTAACACTTTCCAGTGGATGGCTTGCTGTAGCTTTCAGGCTGTTTCACAGTCTGTAGTTAGCTTTGTGCTTACATTCAATATTCTATTGGTGATAAAATTCCCCTGATGGTTGTAAGGAGAGCCCATGCATGCGAGATGCTACAGGACAAGTAAGCAATGGGATTTTAAAAATAATCACTCTTGTCTATGATTCAAATTATTTGCAATGAGTTCTAAAGCACTCCAGGTTTATATAAGCTTTCTCAAAAGGGTATTGCTTCACAAGTGGTAATTGCAGGTGGGACCACAATAAAAATGGTTATGCTAGGCAAAGACATAGCTACAGAAAAATCTGCAAGATTGATTTATCAAGAGTAGTTTTATTCAAATAATATCTGAAACAGTATTGAGCAAATTTTAATTTGTCAGGATCTGTTGGGAGAAAAGGCATGTGGAATGGGAAGAGGCTCAAAAACTCCATGTATTCTCTCCTGTATATTCCTGATGTAGTCAAATCTTGATTTCTAGAGGTGGGAGTTGTTCTAGAGGTCTTGTTCTGTAGTCAGCTTTTTAGGTTGGCCTGGAAGGCTGATGACATCCTGAGAACAAACTGCATTAAAAGAAGACCTCTGCAATACTTGTACTTCATTTAAACTCCAGTTTCAGTTTGCTTCAACTCTCTGGCATGCCTGAGACTCATTAATTTTAGTGGGATTTAAACAAGTTCTTCACTCTCAACAGGGCAAGCTTGGTGGCCTTGGGTTAGCAAAATGCAGGAGTGGAATTAATACCTTTTCTGTCAGTGTGCAGAGTACCCAGAGAGTTTGTATAGGCATTAAAAGTAAATGACTGGTAATTACTCTAGCTTCCTAACCTAGTAGAGACCCTGCATGCTACATTAATCTTCTGACTGTGGAATAAAGATGTGGAAGGTGTTTGGCTGTGGAGGCTGCAATGTGTGAAGCTTGAAACAAACCTCAGTCAATAGATCATCATAACCAGCTGCTGCATTTTGATCAGGAGAAACACAAGACTCAATTGACTCAATACCAGGAAATACGTGTTCTGATTAGGTACCAAGTAATGTTATTTCAATGGATTTCTGTAGAAGTTTGCAGTTTACACTGCATAGTACTGAAGGATTAGCTCAAGGGAGAGATAGGACTCTTGTATTTTTGAACAGCTCTATCCTGGGAACTAGCACTCCAGACAGTATGTTTAAAAAGGAGCTCTTATAAAAGTGTGTCTTCATTCTGGTCACTAAGTTCTGCAGAAAATAGGAAGGTGTATTCGTTAGAAGGGTTTAGCTTAGGACTGCTGACCAGCTTTCCGGTGTTTTAGACCTTAGTGTTCAGGAAATCAAATGTATGCTTTATGATTTCGCACAACAGAAGTTGTATATTCATTTTATAATATGCCATGTAATAGAGGAATGGGAGGCTTTACTTACAGAGAGTACTATGCTTAAAATAAGGGCTTTTAGTGAACTTTAGAATTTTGAAACATACCTTTGGATACTTTTTAAATCTGTAAGCTTTATCCTAACATCCAGTTTTACTATGCAGATTACTTGCTGGCCAGGGTTTTTTTAGATAACACGTTCAAGATGGTTATTTGGCAAAGTTTAGTTTGAACTGCCTGGATGGCTGAAAAGCCAAGTACTTTATTATACATCTCATACTGGGACTGATCTCAAGGCTACCAGAGGCGTGTCAGTTTTTCTGCTGTTAGAAGTTGCTAGTAAGAGTCTTGGAACATGTTTTGGCCAACTCAGAAAACATTGAAAATCTCATCCAAGAAACAGAATAGTGCAATCTGTTATTTTTGTGGGTTGAACAATGTAAGATCTTGCATAGGCTTCTAAGTCTCTGTAGTAATCTGCCTTCCTTGAGAGCTCAGCTATTATTTTGTCTTTTTGTAAACCATCTCAAACAGTACAGATTTATACCTATTCCTTGAATGGAAATTATCAATTTAGATCTGTGAAAAGCTGATTAGACAGTAAATTGCTATCAGCCACAGCCAATGTATTCAGATCAAAGGCCCTGACTTTGCTATTTGACTGCAGAGATACAGACCAAAGGGTAAGAGATCCCAGGTGTTGCAGAGCTGAATGGGTGAGAGTTGGAATTTTAGCTCCAAAATTATTGCATATTTAACTAGCTGTATATGTAAATAAAGAGATTTAAACTGTGAGAGTAGATCAGGGTGAATTTTTATACCGTTTTCCAGCTATACTTATCAGGATGGCTGGGCAAAATTCTGCAGAATATTATATGTGCATTTGGGTGAAGATGACAAATGAAAAAACTTGTGTTTTCTTACTTTCTTCCCCTCACTCCCATCTCTGATACTCTGAAACTTAGTCCCAAAAATCTGTTTCAGTTTTGTAGAGTACTCAGAACATTAATCAGTTTCTCCAGAGAGGACCTGTATCTCTGTATTTCATTCCTAAAAGGCTGTAAATCTGTTTCTAAAATCCAGAGAATTCCCAGTGGGCTTTCTACGACACTAAATATCGATCATACGCATAATTGAATATTCCACTTTTGGAGTTTATACCTGAACCAATATAGAACAGAGTGCCTTAATATAACATTCAAGTATTGAAAACTTGGCCTACATTTTGAAACTGTAGGCCTTATTTCCCTAATAAAAAAATAATGCAATCAATTGGGTTTTTAAAGAACATCCCATGTAAGCATCTGTGATCAGATACAGTCTGCCTAGCTTCTGCTTACCCAGCTGTTTCCTTTTGAAGGAAAATCTTCTGGTAATTCACCATTGATGTTTGAAACATTTTTCTGCTTTTACTCTTCTTAAAGCACAGGAGTGAAATGTCTGGAATGGGCAGGCAGTGTTCAGTCAGGTGGACAGAATCTATAGGATGGATGCTGTAAATTGAGGCAAACACCTGAAAGTGCTTCAGATTATTTATGTGGGTCCAGTAGGTGGTAGTAAATTAATCTACTAAGCACAGGTAAGTAGTAAGAACAATTCTTACAATCTGCCACCTGGGGACTTCTTGGTGTTGTTTTTCTTCCCTTCCTCCCTTCACTACAGAAGAAACCCCTTACTGGTGAAACTATTGTGAATAGGAAGCACTGTTACCCCAGTTTTCCAGGAGGTTTACTCCTGAGCAAAAAAACCCAAAACTGTCTGGACAGAAGATTTACCCAGATCCCAGTGCTCAGTCCTCATTTTGATTTGTGAGGAAAAGCAGTCTCTTGTAGAGAGGTTTGGGAGACATCCTACCTTGCATGGTCTTTAATAAGAATTGAGATGCATTTGAAATACAAAACATTCTCTCTTCAAAGTATCTGTTCAACTACAGATAAAAGTCAGACCTGTCAGGGGTGGATTAGCTTTGTCTAGGGTGAGATTCACTCTTAAGCTTAAATACTACTGTTCCTCTCCTCTGGATTTCTGGGCTTCAAGCTGAACTGAGAAGCAGGAGGATTCTCTATAGGTGGCTGGTGATGGATTTTACTTCATCTTTAGAGAAAAGTGTTACCTTGTAAACTTACATGGATAGGAAGTGCATGGTGAATTGATTGTAAAGGGGCAGTTTTTCCTCTGTAATCTTTCTTTTATTGCCCATGCAATACAACCAGGCATGCAGGTGTATCAGAGCATTTAACTTCTTACATTCCAAAGGGAATAGGGCATCCGAGTAAATAGTGCTTAAACCTACCAGTGATTTGTGTCCCCTCTTAAACTGAAATGCTCAGTGCCAAGCCTTTTAGCTGGAGGGTGATCAGAAACACCTTTATTTTAGTCTCAAGTTGCAGTTTCAGTCACAGAACTAAGCGTTTTCCCTCCTAAAATGCAGGTGCTATATATATCGACTTATATATGAAATAATTAATTCTGTTTGTCATATATTGGCTATATAAGTCAATAAAGAAAGCTAAAGACCTGTCCAAAGTCTTTAAGGAGCTTGTTTGATGTCTCCCGTAAATATTGACTTACAGAAAAGCTTTTCTTCCACATTAAAGGATGACTATAAAATAACTAAGAAACAAATTTCTAGATTTGTGATCCAGTGGCTAGCTAAGATTTTTGAGGAACTTGACTTGCTGCATCACTGGAGCTAGAGATCCAAGTGGATGGTTTATAGGAGAGAGTGTTTAATGTGTGAGTGTATGCTTGGTGAAGTTGGATATTGAGAAGTTAAAACAGTGAAAGAATGCAAGGGAAATAACAATAGCTTATGAAAATTTAAAAATGGACCGAAATTTTAGGGGCCTGAATTTTACTATGTCACTTTTAAAATATAAGCATTATTTATCCTGTGCTTTAAAAAAGGTAAGGTGTGCTAAGCAATCCTTGCCCTGAAGAATTATCTAGTGCTCAGTGGATATAAAGCACTGAAGAGAGCCATGTGAATATCAATTTTTATGTAATATGGGGAATAAGTGGGTTTTGAAGCTGTTCAGAGCACTGTAGCTATCATGAAAAATCCATCTGCATAAGAAGCAATGCAATGGAAGCAGTTTGCGCCATCAGATATTGGTGGTCAGATTCTGCCTCTTCTTGAAAAAGCTAGTTCAAGAGGCACCAGGGGAGTGTTTATACTGACACAGAGGCTACCAATATTTCAAGGTTCAGGATACAAGAGGAGTAGCAGAAAGAAGCCTTCTTTTTTGGAAGATTAAAGGTAGCTTAATAAACAGAACAGCTGCCAAAACAAGACTTTGTGATCATCTCCTGCATGTTTGACTGCAGGTAAAAGGCAGCTCTGGGATGGTTTGTGAGAACAGTAAGATCTTTGTATATTTTTAGCTGCCATAAACCGTCTTCAGGTGTGGTAGAGCTGAAGGGGAAGGAGCTGAAATGAAGGAATTTTTACGGTTTAGAGCAATACCTAGATGAGTAAGATTGTGGGAAAGACACTTGAGAGGCTGTAAGGAATGAAGACCTTGTAGTGGCCTGGATGCTTTAACACCTAGGGAAGAAAGGAGCAGCTGTGTAGATATATTGTAATTATTTAACTAGAAACTGGCTGTTTGCAATTATTAGTACCCCTCAGTTATACTTTGTTACCCAAAGATCAAAAAAACATGTACCTTGAAGCATGTGTCCTGCTGGGATTTGGGAGCATCAGTGATCAATTAGAAGAGAGTTTTGTTCAGGACCCCAGGCAGAAGAAGAAGGTCAGACTTCTGTTACTCCCTCTCAGTGTGATACAGATGCAACTGCTGTCTCTGCTGCCCTTTCCAAATGGATCCCATCCCCGGGCTGTGTGCACAGGGCTGTGCACACAGTGCTTCTACATTTATGATTCCAGGAACAGCACTCTTTTCAAAGCTGAAGGCAGAGATGAGTGAATGCTACTTCAGATGGGAACTGACAAGTTGGAAAACACGTCAGCATGTGTATATTTTTAATTTCAAAGGCCTCACGCTAGCATTAGAGAGTTAGTTTAATTCTAGAGCAGCTCTGTAGAACTAAACAATCCCTGAACATAGCACAAGCGCATTGGTAAAAACACAAGCCCCTTTTGGCTGCTTAATTTGTAATCCAGGTAAAATATTCTTACTCCCATCTTTTTGATTCATCAACTACTTAATGAGAAGGATGTTCTTTGGATTAATTATGACATTACCTATACCAATCACGGAACTCTAAGGAGGATAGCTAGATAATACAGGCTTTTGAAGTTCAGTCTGTGGAGTTCGGTGAGGCTGAAACTGAATGTTATTTTAAATGGATTCTATTAATAGTGAGGCTGCTAGGAGACTGAGTCTGAATTCTCTGTACAACAGTTGATGTGTGTTCTGAAATATGTTTGTTGGTGGTGCTTAAGATGTAGATTTGGAGAAGTGAAAGATCCTTAATGTAGAGTTTCATCACCTGGTGGTTATTTTATTTCCTAGTTGACTACAAAATGACATTGGTCCTCCAAACCCATTGTTGTCAGTAGGGATGCTCAAAGGGGATGGGGGGTGAGCCTCCACTTTTGGTGATGGAAGTCAAAATAAGGATCTATTAGCAGCATCTTCTCACTTCCAGAACTGATATGATGAACAACAGCTCTGGAGGTCACATCTGGTGTGCCTTGTCTGTTGCCAGGAAGGTACCAAAAGGCAAGATTGAGTGTCAGAGACTTAAAGTGTGTTGGGACTTCTGAGAATTTTTTAAGGATGCCAAAACATAGATTACAGTGAGGTATCTAAACAAATAAACATCTCTGTTCAAAATTCCTTCCATACCTATACCAAACTCAGTGAGATGTAAACTAAAGTAGAACCTGAGTGCATGATACCTTCCTGCGTTGTTTCCCTCCTGAGGATGGATCTTTGTGAAATAAAAAGGTGTAAATATTTGGTACTGTTAAACAATAGCATAATTCATGGCAAAAATCAAGCTTTATTTTTTTTAATTGGCATTTCTAGACAAGTGATTGGTGCTGCTTCATTATGGGCTTCACTAAGAGTGTTTTTTCTTTCTTTGTTAGAGCTTGTCAATATTTGTGTTATTGCAAGGCTTATGTGCCATAAACCTAAAAATGATGACCTGTGGTAGTAACTGTGCTGCACAAAATATTTATAGGCTTAATCAATGCCTCCATCAATCGCTTTCACCCCTGTGAAAAGAACAGAAATAGCATCTGCTGAAGTGACAGACTGAGGTCCTGCAGCAGCCATGCATTTGTGAACACCTTGCACAGTTTCCTTCATGAAGAGGGCTCTTTCCAGAGAATACTGTGCAGTGTTTCAGCTGTGGGCAGAGTAGCAGTGGTGCTTAGTTATTTGTCTCTAGCAACTGACACTGGAAAGCTTTCCCTTGTCTGCTTTCATCTTTTTATTGATTTCCTGTCTGAGAATATTGAGAATAATTTTTCCTGTGCTTTATGTATATTGCCAATAAGCAAAATGTTTCTTGAGCAAGTTCTAATCATCTGGCTTTGCAGAGGAGATTGAACCAAAATTTGCCTAAAAAGAAGAATAAAACTGGTATTATATTAGCCTGGGTTTGAACTAGCTTATTAAGCTAGAGCAAGCTGTGTCCAGTTAGATACCATTTGACAATAAGGTCTAACAGTGAAAAATACTAAATGTTATGGTTAGAGCTTGGAGGCTGCCTGAATGATTCAGATGTTAGTATTTCCCAGCTTATTTCCCAGATATCTGCAAATGTTAAACTGCTGGTTATTGCTTTTTAAAATATATTTATATTGGGCAACTTCCTATCTGTCTTTACTATTTTCGGTATTCAAACCAAAGATGCCCAGATTGAATCTGAATGCTATATAAGGCTATTTATTCTTTTTAGACTCGTTCCTAAGGAAATGCCAGGCTTCTGCGACAACTTCTGAATTCATTGGTCAGATTTAGCCACATTTGAAAAGAGAGCTAGAAGCCTCTGGAATAGAAGGGTGACAGGAATTAGTGTCTTTGCTCAGGAGAAAGCAGCGTGCAGGCAGCGTTCAGCTGTTGCACATCATTTGACAGCAGCTGACCAGTGAATTGGCCAGCATGACCTGCGGGTCAGTCTGCACCCGTGGAGATCCTGACTGCCTGTAGCATATACTGTCTTCTGCCTTATGGAAATACGGTAGAGATAGTTTGGGTTATTGAAAGGAAGAGGTGAATTGGTGGGAGGATAAAAGATGCAAATAGGAAATTAAGATTCTTCAATTCTGTACCTGTGAAGTAACTTGTGGGTTTTGTTTTGTTTTCCCGATTACCTGAGTAAATGATTCAAGTTTGTTCTGTGCAATCTAATAGAGTGTGATTATGAAATGAGGTTGTTATCTTCCCTTCTCATGCATGTGGAACGATTTCACACTTCTTTCAACAACAGCTTTTAGGAAAATTGCTTCTGTCCACCCATGAATAGACTAATCTCTACAAGCATGATGAATTATTGGTTCATTAACTGTGTCTTTTTCTAGTTCATACAGCCTTAGCATACTATAGGACATACAGTACCTTATCCCTTTAATACTTAGCCTTTACTTACATTTTTCTGTATATATGAACTATATACACATATGTTTCTAAAACAGTGTATGGATGAACTGTAAGAAATGGAAAACAATGTAAACAGTGAAAGAAATGTAAACTATGGAAGAGCCGTTATGGGACTAAATGTCAGAGAGAAGAGACTACCTCAAACCTGAAAAAAATTTCCTCAGAAATATAGCTGTGATCCTCGAGTTGTTTTTTTGGGGTAGGCTTATCTGACTGCTTGAAGTCAAAGAAAATGAAGTGCTGTGTGATTTGGTATTATTTCAGGGAGGAACTTCATGGGTCACCAAATCCAGCCCTGTGAAAAAACCACACTTTAAACTAAAAGCACAGTTGATAGATGTACCTGCCCTTCATCTTGTGTCTTGAACCGCTTCAAATTTCTGTAGTTTGGTTGTCTTGCTTTGAATGTGAATGGATGATTTTATTATTGGTGCTAAATTATCATCTTGCCAGCTCTGGGCTTTAACATCAGTGACGCAAGAATGCTAGAATAGATAAGATGTGATGAATGAGTAGTTCTTATGTGTTTGGTTTTTTTTTTTTTCCCTAAGCATCTGCTGTTAGCCACTGTCATAGACAGGAGGCTGAGCCTGCTGTACTTGTGCTCTGATACGATACAAATATAATTTTCCTAAGAATGTTGAAAATCCTCTCCCTTTGAAGCAGAGGAGATGAAGGAGTCCTGCATGACTGGACTGCTGTAATGCATCCTACATGGGCCAAGGAGGACTGCAATTTCTAAGCAAAGCATTCATGTTGCCTCCCTTTGCCAAAGGACTGATGGGTGCATGTTGTTCTTGACTACCACAAGCAGCTTTGGCCTATTTTTTCTTCCTTTATTGTGCTCATGTATCAAAGAGTATCTGTGGAAATGAGAGGCTAATAAATCGCACTCGTATTTTGAATGAGAACTGGAAACTAGGCAGAGAAATCAATTGGAGGTTCATAACACCACCTTTGAAGCAGAATGTTTGTTCTTATCTTTAATTTTGCAAAATAATCTGTGTTTTAGCCAGAGATTCTGGGTTTTATTTGAAAGGCATGACTGGATGTCAGAAAGGCTGGATGAGGACTTTATATACACAGATTTAGGAGTGTAAGTGGTTAAATCTAACCTCTATCTAATATCTAAGTTTCTAAGGGTGTCTCTGGATTTCACATGTGGAAATGTGACTGTTTTGAATATCTGAAATTGCAAAGAAAGAAGTTGAGCTTGGTGCGGTGAATAATAATGTTTTCACCAGTAAATTGTTTCTGAGTTTGCTGTTTTATGAGTTCACTCCTCCCTCCTTTATTAATTGTAATTTCTGAAGTTTCCTGACTTCAACATCTATAAATTAGAAAAAACTTGATCCTAGAAATATTTTCACAGAAACACATAGAGGGTCACTTCAGCTTTTGAGATTAAAGCTTTATGAGTGATAAAAAATTTGAAATAGTAATCTTAGTGCATCTGGTTTTAACTAGATGATGAGTCCACTTCCAATTTAATAAGGAAATATAGGGAAGCAGTGTTTTGCATCTGAATATCTAGGGCAGATATGAGTGGAATAATCTCTCAATTAAACTTTTTTTTTTTTCTTTGTAAATGTTCCAAATGAGTAAGCTTGAGCCTTAAACTCTTCCATTACTCCTTAAGAGATCATACTGGATGGTCTGTGATTTTGACAGGTCTCAAATGCTCCTGAATAAATGTCTTTTTGCCCCTGTTAGAAATGGCCTTTTTGCCCTTTTTAGAGTTTGGATCTAATCCAAGAAAAGGCTAGGAACTATCTCATCTGAAAACAAAACCTGTCTGCTTGTATTGGCTCCTGAATTATGAATTGAAACTTCACAATGGAAATTTGAGGCCAAGTAATCTAAACATAAAAACTGCTTTGCTCTGTTTTTTGAATGGGTGCAGGTAGTTCTGCTGTTTTTCTTCTGCGTGGCTTTTGCTTCCCTTCCTGTTTCATTCTTATTTGTTTTAGTACCTAATTGTAAGCATACAATGAATAGAGCAAAATCATCGTTACAGTACAGGAAGCTTTCCAAATGCATGCAGAATTTGGAAAACGTGGCTATTTAACTTCATGTTTAAATGTTCAGTGTGAGACGGGTTTAAGGGAATGATGTTAGCAGTAATTTCTCTTGGTCCCATTGGAGAGCTGCATCCAGTTTAACCTGCACCGTGAGAGTTACATTTAAAAATTAACCTATTACAGGCTGAGTGTATCTGTTGATGCTGTTAAAAATAGTTTAAGGTGTTTCAACTAAAAATTGGAAGGTCTTTCATCTAGATGATAGAATGCAGGCTTCCAGCAAGACATGGGTGACTCCTATAATGCACTTCTGTCATCCAAGTGCTGGGCAGAGGTCAGCATCTCTGGTAAAGACAGTGTTTGTACTTGATGTCATTGTTTATGTTTTGATTCACACATCTAGTTTCTTCAACTGTTTTCTTTAGTGGAAAACAATGTTAATAAATGTTTCCAGATAGGAATGCTCATCTCAGCCTAGCTAAAGTTAACATGCATTTCTTAAATCTCTGAACTCCTTGACAAGTGGAGAAACTGGCTTGGCCTTCTAGTCAGAAATTAAACTGGAGCTACTGCAGATTTCAGCTTGATCTCTTGCTTTAGTTTAGCCTCTCGAGTTTAGCAGCTCAATGGGGACCTCACTGTTAGCATCACATGCTTTAAGGGTTTGAGAGGAGACACAGAACTGATTAGATGAGATGGCTTTTTATATTTGGAAGATAATACTAAAGAGGGTCCAGAATATTCAAGGCTTGCCTCGTTGCAATTTTTTATCTCTAAATTGTAAGTTCAAACGCAGAATCTGTTACACAGAGGGAAGATCTGCATAGAATTTAAATTAAGTCTATTTTAGTTTTGCATAAATCCATCGTTATTAATTTTAATCTGTCTTTACTAATCTTGCTAGCCTTCAGCAGAACTGGAAAAGATTGTCCTGGAATCAAAATAGTGCAAATTTGTGTTGAAAATCACTTCCTGAAGCTAGCTGGTATGCAGTCAGCACCCTTTACATGTTTCTGATGGAGCTTCTGATAACTTGAATTATCCATTATTGATGTGTTTATCAAAGTAGCCATGCTGTAAGGGTGAGGAAGAGCCATCTGCTCACAGCAGGATTAATCCAGTTGATGGCCCATGACCGTGCTGCTGCTTCATGTATCTGCCTCTCTGAGTCAAGGCAGAGGCAGTTGCTGTCATATCACTGTAGAGATAGGCCTTTGGCTCATCCCACTTGAAAAAATTCCCTCAGGGTGCCCAAGATTTTGTTTTCTACTCCAGCAACAAAATAAACACTTGTTCAGGGTGTTTTCACCTACAGCTTGTACTGCTGGAAAAGGATGGAACTAAAATCCATAGCATGTTCAATATTATCTCAAAATTGAACCATGGATTAAATCTCCTTTTGCTTAAGGAGTGTAATAAATAGTTATTTTGGGGAAACAGGAATGTCAGAAGAACAGAGAAATACAAAAAAATAGAGATTTATTTTTCTTCCTCTTGGTTCCTTTGAGGTTTTCCTGTAGGGTTTCATTATTGACAATGAAATAGCAAACCGGCTCAAGGGCAAAATTGTGCCCTGAGAGTTACAAGTGTGGCTATAAAAACAGTATTTTCCTCCATTGTATACCAGATGGCTTAAATTTTAACCCTCTAAAGCAGGATGTATAAATTGAGCCTTATGAATTTTTGCTGATAAGGTTTTTAATTAATCCCATTTTATACAGACCTGTGCTTGTAGAAGCTTAAGGAAATTCATCACAGTTGCAGACTGTCTTCCAAGTAATATCCTCATGGACTATGAAGCCTATCCTTTTATGACAAATGCATAAAGGTTTTGCTTAACTTAATTTTTGAGCCACTCCATCTCTAATCTCCAGTGCTCAGTTTTTAAGTAGGCTTTGGCAGAGTCTGGCTGAACTACAACAATGCTGACATTGAAATTACACAGCATGATGTGGGGGAGGGATATTAGGGGAGGTTCACTGAAGACACAGCTTGGATTTTCCCTTCCCTTTGATACAGCCAAAACTCTTCCTGCACAGACAAGCAGCCAGTGTGATTTTTTGAGTATTTGGGTGGAGGATAATATAGAGCAAAATAATTCAACTCTGATCCCTAAGGATGGGATAACAAATAGCATCCCTGCTGTACAGGCAGCTGGAATTATTTAGAAGGTGTAAAGGGGCTTAATGTTCTGAGGAGCTGCCTTCATACCATGCTTTTGCGTAGGCACAGCTGTAACTTGGCAAATGAAATCACTTGCACAGGCATAGATGTGGCTCCTGGTTTGTTTCCTATTTTGAGGAGATGACTAAGCATCTGCAACCCGGTGGCAGGTGTGCTGAGAGCTGCAGGTGTGGTTTCCAAGGCTGTCTTTGGAAAACAGTCATCTGCTTGCAGTCGTCAATGTGTTATCATTACTTGCCTTTCCAGGACAATCCTTGTTGAGAAGACTAGAATATTAAGTAAATATTTTTCTTTATATCAGTGTTACTATTTTTAATCTGACTGGGAAAGGGGGAGCAACAGTAGCTCTCGGAGGAGCTGTAGCAGAGAACTTGTGTATTTGGCACACAGCCACTCTGCTCTGAGCAGGTGTACCAGGGCTTACACTGCAGAGCTGAAATGGGGGCAGCAAGGGGACATTCGGGCCAGCATTTTTACTGACACTTCCAAAACCTGGGCCAAAACACGAATGGTTTTTGAAAATCAATATTGCCATTTCAGACATGGTTCCCTCTTACTTATTATACCAGCAGACATTAATGTTTGAATTTCTCCAGACTGAACAACTATTTTTGGGATAACTGCAAGAGGGGAGGATGGTGTGAAGAGATACCGATAGACTGTTCTTGGTGAGTATACCTGAATAGAGAACAGTCCAAGCACTTTTTGTGCTACACATCTGTTTCTGAGGCTGCTGTTTCCAGATGCTAAGCTTTTACAAAAAAAACCCAAATCAAAACCAACTGAAAATTCATCTATGTAGCTGCATCCAAGGTAATGTTTGTTAACAGAAACTATTTGTTGCCCTGTTCCTTGTTTCATAGTTTGGATTTTACCAACCTGTAATGTTGTTAACCCGTGGCAGAAGGGGAGCTGTGTGAGCGTGGGAAGGGTGCACACAGGCAGCAGCAGCAGGCATGAGCTCCCTTTCCAATCCATTCAGAATCAGATGGCACAAACCCACCCCAGGTTTATTCATATTTCTTCAGGTTTCTGTTTAATTTCTTACTTCTTACTGTCATCTAAGTTAATGTGATTACAGAATAGAGGCTTATATACCAAATAGCAATGAAATGAAGTCATATGCTAGTGAGTGCTGTTAATTTCAACTATAGTAATTGAAATGCTTTGGAGAAATTAAAAGGTTGGGTGTTCATTTTGTGGTTTGTTTTTTTTCCTAAGAAGGTATAAATGAAAAGTGCACGTCTTAAACAGATGGATGTGTGAATGGTGAGGAGGTAACCTAATCTATAAATATAAATGGAACTTTGTCTACTTTTGGCTTTAAGCCAAAAAGCATGAGGTTTAAAAATAATTTTCAATTAAAAAACTCTGCTTTAACTTGAAAGCAGCTTTACTTCTGAACAGAGCATTTCATTCTGAATGACCAGAGAGAAACCTGTAGCCTCATGAGGCTCTTGATGAGAATTGCTTTCTTACTGAGCAGCTCTGTCAGGCATGCACATCTGAAAGTCACAGCACGCTCAGCCCTCTACCCATGTTGCCAAAGTTCTGCAGTCCAAATTATTCCCAGTGTGACACCTAAAAATTGTAATGTGTGTTGGTTTGTGCTTCCTCTTACAGTGCTTTTCTTGCAACTATTACTTCAGCTGCACTGGGTTCATGTAGCCCTATATCCTGTCTCTGGCTACAGCCGGTAGCAGTTGCCTGAAGAGTTGTGTTGGAACAAGCCAGATCAGATGCTTGGCCAAAATATTCTCTCTGCTTCCTATGACTGCATGACCAGAATCCAGAGTGCTCCTAAATCACCAGTGGTGTATTTTTTTTGTTGTTATTTGTTTTTTTTTGTTGTGTTTTGTTTGGGGTTTTTTTGTGTGTGTGTTTTGGTTTGGTTTGGTTTTGGTTTTTACAATCTCAAGCAAAAACCATGTAGCATGTTGCAGAAAGTGCCCCAGCAGTATGGCTGGTGCTGGGGCTGTGTCTGCTGACATTTGGCTTCTTCTGTGGAGGAGCTAGGAGATCCAGCCCCAGATGTCTCCATTGAGAAGCTGTTCTTGTTGCCAGGTTGGGAGGGATATTCTGCTCAGACAAGCATGTGGCTTCTTCATCAGCAGCAGGTCCTGGGCAATGGTCACACACCAGAGTCAGCTACTCTGAGCAGGTCTGGGAGTAGAATTTGCAATAATATGTTCTGGGCATAATTGAGGGAGAATGGACTCTTATGTAAATCATTATTGTAATAAGGCTATATCAGGTAACAACACCTCTGTAACCAAAAACTATTCCTATAAAGTGGAGAGTTTAAAATATGGAGAGGAGAAGCCGCCTCCAGAAAAGAAAAGGCGACCAGATGTTATTGCGAACTGTTCTGCTGTCATGAGGGTGCTGATCCCCACTCTTCATTGCATTTTGAGGCAGTTGCTTTTCTTCCTGAAGATCATTTTTCCTGAGGAGGGTGCAGGGGGTCATATGAACTGTGCTTCCTGCTAACACCCCCACTGCTAGAAACTTAGAGAGCTTTTCAGTTTGCCAGACTGCTGGTGAAAGCCTCTGATCTGCGTTACACAATCGAGCCTCAGTTCACGCTTGTCATGGAGGCCAGTAGCTGGTAACATGTGGGCAGGCTTCAGTCTGTCTCTGAAAAGGTTTTGTTCAGTGTGTGCGTCTGCTCAGTTTGTTGAGCCTTTGCATTTTTCAAAATGTTAAGTATTCAGCTCTGCTCCACTGTATTATCTCACAAATCTTCTATTGTTTGGCCCTTTTCTGAAGAGCACATTATGTGCAGTGGCATGAACAGTGGCCACGCCCTATCTGCAGTGCATGCAAAGGTGCTCTGGTCTTGAGCTGGTGCTGCTCACTGTCGCATGGTGTAGAACTGCCTGAGTCAGGGCTGCTTTGGACTTGTTCTTCTTGGCTTAAACTTGTGAATGAAACATAGGAGTATGGCAGCTTTTGTTCTGTGGGGACATTGCTAGGTACATAATGCTCCTATTCTTGGACTTGTCAGACAGAAGGGAGCTGATGTGATAACCCGTAATACTTTGTATTCTGTGATCTTGAGAGATAGCTGTGCGTAAGCATCAGATTTCCAATAGAGAGGGTTGGAAGGGAAAAAAAAAATCTGTTTTAAGGCTCAAATCCAGTCTAGCCAAGCTGCTTGAGTTTTCATTAGAAGCAGGAAATGGATGGATGGGCATAGCTGCACAAGGTTCTGCAATTTCTCTGGAAAAGCTGCCCTGGTGTGTGCTGCAAGCAGGGATGTCAGCACAGCCATGGGGCTGTCACTTGGTGCCAGTGGATGGATGGTCTGACAGCCCGTGCTGCTCATGGAGCTGCCATTTCAGAGAGAAACCTGGCTGGTGTTACTGCCAGGTCCCAGAGATGTACACTTGCCTGTTCCCAGGGTCTGCTCACTGTAGCAGAAGAAAAACAATGCATCAAAGACTTACTATGTTCTTAAATCTTTAATTTCTTAAGTATGCTGTGGGCCCTGTCCTGGTGAGTTTATCCTTATATTCTTTCCAGAAGCACCTCCTTGTGCTGTTTCCCTGCTGAATTCTCCGATTCAAACTGGATGGTTGCATGAGGTCTTGTAACTTAGTGGGGTCTCAGAAGCAGAGAAACCTTTGGGATGCCCTACTGGTGTTTCTTACGTTCTTCTTCAGATAGAAAGAAGGCTTCAGCAGCCAAGCAGTGTCCCAGCTCTCTGCCCAAACACTCTTGCAGAGCCAATCTGATGTTCCATAATTGCTCAAGCATTCCACTTTAAAAATCGGTCCCTTAATTTTGTTTATCTGGCACCTACAGTACTTGACTCCTCCTGTTTATTTGGAAGGTGCAAATATTTAGATCTCTTGCAGAACAGATATGTGTTATTGTTATGTAGGAGTTGTTTTTTCTTAAGCAGTTTGGTAATTTTTCTTCTTTTGTGTAGCTTTTGCAGAAATTAAAGCTTTTCCAAGCAAGAAGCCTCTGTAAGCACAACCATGTAGCAGGGAGAATGTTTCTCTGCTTGCTTTCCCTTTCCTAAAGACAAAAGAGCCTTATTGAAATGTGTTTCCATTCTGACTACTAATGGGTTTTCCTTCCTTCCTCCTTGCAATGACCTTAACATTCTCCTATCCTGTTGGGTATAAATTTCAGCCCAGACTGTTTTCCCTGTTGAGGTGTTGGGTCACTGGCCCTGAATGGGGACCTGTAATGAGACAGGGAGAAGTCAGGGTTTGGGAAGGAAGAGGTTTTCCAGCAGTTTAGTGGTACATGGGATGAATTTTTAAAAATAAGGGTAAGGTGTTATTTGATTTTGTCTCGGGCTGCTCATATTTTCTTTTCCTAGTTTTATTTCTGGATGCTATCTTACATTGGATCTGGATAAATTCCAGAATGCTGTGCACAAAATACCTAGAGGAAGAGCTGGTTCCTGCTCAATAACAATGTTCCATTTTAAGCTGTCTCACTTTAAAGGGAAAAAAAAATACGATGCCATGGCACTGAAATTCATTTGTCTCCTGGAGGAAAGATGCTGAAAGTCTTGCTTCAAAAGCTCTGTGTGAGAACTGCATCCTGAAGCCTGGATATTCTCCAGGGTTTAATTGTGTGTATTCACAGAAACACTAAACTTTATGAACTGGACAGCAGACTTCTAAATTTGGCTCTAATTGCAGTGAGGGTGTTATTTTTTGAACATTCAGATTAGCAACATTGAGCACAGACATCCAATTTGGAATAATTAATAAAATGGATAGGAATTAAAGCAAGCTTTGCTCTGGTCACAAGGCAGATGAGCTAATCAAGTTTTCTTTCTTTCTGAATTTCCCACTTAAGAAACATTTCATTTTGTGTGATTTGTCATCTGGGGTATAACTAGTCTCTCTGTTCCTTATAGAACTTTTTTGGATATAAGGTCTATGGTAGCAGGTTGTGGGATAAAAAGGTGCATCTCCTCCCATATCATGCTCTGCAAGCTGAAGAAAATAAGACTAAACAATGTAGTTAAACCAGCAATAGTGAGATTAGGTTGCTGCCTCACATACACTTTTGCTGATCTCAGAGAAGTCTGAATCCAAGTATCTTTGTTACTAATATTATCTATGTTTTGGAGGTTTCTTTTGCCTTTTTTTCTTTCCAAACAATAAGGATGAGAAGCTAACTTTTAAAAGTAAAACTCAAATTAAAATTCTTGTAAGCTGTCTGAGCTTGTGTGAAAACAAAGTATTGTTTAGTTGGCCTAAGCAAAAAAGGGTGTTTTTTGTTTGGTAGAAGAGCAGTTAAAACTTCAAGACCTGTCAAAACCAATGAGTACTGCTGCTTTCACGGACTTAGTTTGCAGTCCTACCTGTGAAGAACCAGAATTGCAAGAGGGTCACAAATGTGTTTTAGAAGGCTGCTTTTTTTGTGGTTTATTTCTTTATTTATATGCTTATATGTTGTTGGTTTTTATTTGTGGTTGTTTTTTTATTGTTCTGCTTTAATTGTTGAAAAAATTATAAGGGTTAGGATCCTTTAGTGATACTTCCTTTTTAGAAAGCTCCTGTATGAGTGAAAATGAAAGTTTGTGTGAGTTTTGTTAAGAGCTCTCCCTCGAAGGAATATTTTCTTGTTTCTGGTATTACTTAGGATTTATGTATTAGGAGATTTTTTTCTGTACAGTTTTCCTCATGGCATCTTAAGTATGCAAAAAAGCTGAAAAGAAGGATCATTTGGACAAAGCAAGTAGCATGCTTTGCTCTTGTCAGTGTTGGGGCAAATTGAGAAATAACTCATGTCCAGAGTTCTATCCACTCATAATTGTACTGCAAATTAATTTTGAAACTTGTTGCTGAAGGGAAATTAACAAAAAATACTCAGTGTGAAAATGAAAGATTTTTTTTAATAGCATTAATAGATAAAAATGTGGAGTGACTATCTTTTTTTTTTTAATGGAAATCATAACATTTAGACGTGTAAGAATATAACTGCCTTTAAAAATGGAAAATAGCACTATGAGATTACTTAACTATCTGAACATGACATCCTTCAGGCTTCCTAATTAACATTTGCTTTGTTAGTGAGATGACACAAGGATTTGAAAATTAAAGTCATGGTTTGGAAGAGGAATTGTTATTAGTGAACTTAGTTTCCTGGAAAACTAAGACAATAGAGCTGGTAACTTTTACTTTGAAGTATTGAAGTCTATGTTTCAGGCAGATGTGCAGGTCCAGTTTTGAAGGATTTTGATGATAAAGGCTCAGTATGTATTTTAGTGAACTATTTCCAATTCCATCCTACTTGAAAATGTGTACCTTCCTCCTGTCTGTGCTTGAAAAATCATGAAAGAACCACAGACTGAATTAATTCGGACTAAAAAGGCTGCAGTTTGGCACAGCTGAGGGTCTTCTTACTATGACAGTTGCCTACTGAAGTGTAGAGGCTGAGTAAAGTGCCATTACAGTATTCACAGGTCTTGTGCTTGCTGACCGTTATTGGAAGATTTTAATCTAACATAGAACAAATATCATCCCTGTCTTTCATATCTCTGAAAGCAGAAATGTGCTTAGTATTTTATGTTTGATCTTTGTAGACACTTTGAATGCATGTCTTACACTCTGTATCCTGCTTTTGAATTTGTAGTGCAATATCAAAACACTTCATCTTTCAGTGGAAAAGCCAACTTTAGGATAAAGTCTAGTAAAAACCTCAGGGTTACACTCCCTATCTGAACTGCTTTAGAGATCACCCCAGCTGAGTTCTAATTAATGGAAGAAAGCTTCCCGTGCTGCATTTACACTGTACACATTTAGGGAGATTTGGAAGAGTTGATCTTGCAGTGTCATTTAGGATGATTGTTCTGTTTTCATGAAAATTTTGCCTCTAAGAGTCCCTTGAACACGCACTAATGAGGAAAGAGGTGAATAGCAGTAGTCTACAGAATTCTAAATCCACATCTGAGCCAAGATCAATGCTCTGCTATTCCCGTTCTCTACCTTTTTATTAAGCACAGTTCTTTAGAAAGAAGCTATTTTAGCTAATTTAGGAGGATCCCCTTTCTTGGCCTTTGGCTTAAGTTTGTAGTTCACCTGGAAACTGAAAATGCCATTTAAATAAAAGAAAATCACAAGCCTTTGTGACAGGTCCCTAACCATTCTTTAAGGAATGGCAGTGAGTAAGAGACAAGTCTGTCATCTGGGCAGGCAGTGGGGAGAGGATTGTGAAGTCTCATCAACTGTGTGGTTAATGGCAACATACTGAACTGTCAGGCAGACTCATTAGGGACACACTGTTAATTTGGTCAGGCAAGTGCTGCCAGGCTTCATTGTGCAGAGTTAAGCAGTGTGAATAGAGCCCGTAAGCAAAGCTGCTGGAATCTGCTTTTGTGCTCCCGTTGGATGGCTGTCCCCTGGTTTTGGCTTCTTTTCTAGTCAAAAGTGGCCACGTGGAATTTTGGCACTGTTAGTGTTGCCCAAAGATTAGTTATAGATTGCAGAAGTAATCTGACTTGTGCTGAGATTAGTTATCCTGCTTCTCTTCTCAGCTGTTTTTGTACACATACATTTAACCAGAGGGTCTCACTGCTTCTGGTGACAAAATTAGAAATGGACTAAGCCCTTTCTCTTTAAAACACAATTTGAAATGCAGTAGGTATTTTCCTTAGCTTCACTACTCACATCTGAAGGCACTAGCTCCGTGGCAGTTGAAGTCTGTGTTTCTTTTGTACTGCCAAAAGATGGCCTCTCTCCTTTCCACTTTCAACAAGTCACAGGGTCCTGCAGGTGGTTTTGGAGGTGCAACAGTATGTGCCTCATAAATCCAGTGCAGTCCCTAGAAAGAGCTCAGTAGTGATCTGTAATGTTATGGACTGACTCTTTTTGGCAGAAGAGGCAGAGACTGGTCATTGGGAAAACCTGCCACATGCAACCTAGCTGGGTGAGTGTCCTGCCTCCTGGAGTGACAGACTGGAGTAATTCCTCATGTGATTATTGTAAAAGGTTGAGCAAGGTTAAGAGACTGTTTCCATCTCAAAGAAGGAACAACCAGTTTGTCTCAATCCTGTGTCTCCCCCGCATGTGTCAGAATATACTGTTAATTTAGGAGTTGGAAACCAACGGAGGATTTTCTGATTCTCTACCATGTGTTTGCTTTTATGACTCCAGTTCCTCTCTCATCTTTTCAGGATGTTTTTCCCTGACATCTCCAGTCTTATTGAAATGTATTTTTGTTTCTGCCCAATCTTCTGCTGGAGAAAAGGCTGAAATTACTAATTTTCTAGTGACCATCTTCTACATGTCAGAGAATCTAGATGATTCTTTTGATAGAAATAAGATATCCTCTGTCGGGATTGTTGGTACCTTTCAAAACAGAACTCAAAAAGTGAGCCTTACAGTCAAACACTGGAGTATATGGGTGAAATTGCAAGGAGAGGGTGTGTAAGAACAAACATGTCAAATGTAGGGTATACACTTCCTCATATTGGGCATGGAGTTCGTGGCCCACTTAGGTTGCCAGAACTGAAACTGATACAGTTTGTGTCTTTGTGTCTTAGTTGATAATGCAATGCATGATGTACAGATCCTGTATTGCAGCACAATCCTAGGATTGGGAGTTACCTTTCCGAGTGACCTGTCCCTTGTATTTGATTTGACCCTCGTTGTTCTCCTTGGTTATCTTGATCCACTTCTCCAAATTAGCAATCTCTGCATAAAGAAAATGAGCATCAACAACAATCCTAGCAAGAAGGACCCTCATATCAAGACTAAAGGCTCAATTTCATGGAAAGATTTTGTCAGTCAGCAACATGCTAAAATCCACAGTCCAGGCAGTATATCCCAGAGATCATTACTAAGGAGTGTGGTTAGAAACTGTTTCCCTGGGAGTGATTTTGCTGCTTGGGCAGATCTCTCACAGGTGCAATCTATTAGGAAGGTCAGACTGCTTCTTACAAGCAAGGAAGAATGATCCAAAGAATAGGCCACAATGTGTTGCCTTGCCAGCAGGGAAAGCCGAAGAGAAGACTGCAGATTTTAGTGGCAGTAGAATTTTTTGGGAAAAATCCATAGTCTCTATGGATTTTTGAAAGTAACTATTTATTTTGTACAAAATTACTCAATCTACAGAACTGGTAGTTTAAGAAACAAACAAATACCCAAAGAAAAACTCAAGCAACTTAACCTGGTTATTGAATTAATGTTGTCCTCTTTTTGTATAGTATAGGTGGAACTGAATAGCCATAGCCAAATTCAGCTGCAGCAGCTAGCAATGATTGTTCAAGTTGGGTGACACCAGCATTTGTGATCTGAGATGCAGCCTCCTCCTTTTCCCTCCCTTCCCCCCCCCCCCTCTATTTTTTGAAGATGATGAGAAGAAACAAAATTATAGGGGACCTTCCTCACCTAAGAGGATCAGAGTTAGGTAAGTAGCTATTTTTGGAAATTCTCTTAACAGCACCTCCCAGCTTCAGCCTGCCTATACAACACTGATATGTTTCTTTTCTCTCTTAGGAATGAGAATTCAAGATCCAGCAGGAAGGTAAGCTTATGTAGTTATAACAAATTCCATATCCATTCAAAAATATTTTTCCTAGAAATCCTTTCAATCTGAAATCCAAATATTCTTTGAAGTCTGTTCTCTTGTAAAGTTTTTAGTCCTTTTTTTTTTTTTTTCCTGTAATGCTTTAAAGCCCATGTAGAATGTGATAATTTATTCTTTAGTTTCCTTGGCTAAGGGAGAATTAAGTGTGTGTTTTTGCTTTACCCCACTAGTCTGAGTGATTCATCTTGCCTTCCAAAATTATTACACATCCATCAATCCAACTGCAAACCCTTTTTGAAAGCTCCTTGCCACTGTTATATATACTGAATAAATGTAAACCAAACTATCTCAGATATGTGTTTCTGTGGCACAATAAAATTATTGCTAGGATTATAACTGTCTGTAGGTGGAACTGAGAGCTATTTCAGCATTGAGCAAATAAACCAACCAACCTTCCCATTCCCACCCCCTGCCCCAAAACCACTGCAAAGTGATTGTATAACCAGTATTTGATCTTTTTCTGCAGCATCCAGAAGAGCCTGCAGAAGCCACCACCTGAAGGAATCCTCTCAGTACTTTCCACCTGTAGACTCATGTGCCTTATCTCCAAATCACTACATTTGGACTTTCTCCTGGCACCGAGTCAGTCTGCTTGTTGTTAAGCATTTTCCCATCTGCTTTTGGCTCCAAACTGGATTTTGAAGGAAAATGACCCAAATGAAGCAGAATACAATTTGAAGAGCCCTCCACGTGTTATTGCTAAATCTTGGAAGCCTCCCTTCAAGATTAGTGGTTCCTTAGCTGCTTCAATCACTAGGGCAAGCAGTGCTCTGATAGGCAAAGCAGGTCTCAGGTGCCTCCTTGGCTTTGATTTTGCCTCAGGTTGTTTTCTCTTTCCTGAGAGATTTCTTTCCTCCTTAGCCACTCTTCTTCCTCACTTGGTCTTGTGCTGTTGCTTTTCTGTGCAAACACACATAATTTAAATCATGGTTGCTCTGTTTCCACCTTCTGCTCTTGGTATTTGAGTATTAAATTTCACTTTATTTTTCCCAAACCACATCACATTACTTTCTGTGACCACGTCACAGAAGCATGTTTAAGTTGCCACGGTGAGGTTCTTCTCCAAACAGAATTCAAACCATTATGTTACAATCTGTATCAGACCCTTCCTAGCAGCTGTGTTTATACAGCTCCTAGTAAAATGAGTCCCTGATTAGGATTTTTTAATAGCTCATTCACTGAAGAAATGGTATTTTGAACCAGCTAAAGCTGTTTTAAAAAATGGGATAATATGATTAAAAGTTTCGGTTTGAAGAAATGTCAGTGGCAACACCCTGCCAAATATCAGCCACAAAACATCACCATTAGTAGCATAAATATTACGTTACCAAAATTTAATTGGGAAAGATTAGTTCTTTGTTTTGCTTGTTTTAAAAAATAGCTGGAAAATTCAGTTGGCAGAGATTGAAAATTATATGTTCAGAGTTGTCACCCAAAATGGTTAAAGTTTGGTAATGATACAAAACTGAGGACAGGTTCTTTATCTTGGAATTGTCAAGCAACAGTTATTTTGGGGGCAACTTGATCCAAAATAAGAAACTGAACATTATAGCAGTTCTGGAATTGCTGAACACCTATCAGGTCAACCTGTTTGAAAAATCAAATATCTCTTCTGAGCAACACTGACACTTACTCCAGACCCTGTGTGTTGGGCAGGTGGGTTGTAAATGACCATTCTGCTCCTGCCATGCCAGGCAATCTCTTTATGAGGTTGGAGAAACTATAGCTGGTGTGCCAGCACAAAAGCAGTAAGCATATATAGGGAAGGGAAAGACAAGTGCTGCTTCAGCTCCATTAAACTGGAAAATGTGATTAAAGGACCAAAAGCTACTTCAGCTGACAAACTCCATAGTTAAATTATTTTAAAATAATAAACTAAGAGCAAAGATTTATAACTTTGTGTCATGATCCATAAATCTAGATCTCCTCTTGTCCTTTTACTCTAGACAAATGGCTTGTAGAGGAAATTGTAGTGGTTTGAGTAAGTCTAGGGATGGGCAGTCAGCCCTCTTAGGTCAGATGTGTAAGAAACATCTGTAATTGTTTGAGGAATCTGGCAGATGGTCATGTACTTAAATCACATTTTCCCCTTTGAAAGTTGAAATGTCCATGTATAAATTAGACACACAAGCCACATGCCTTTGCAGTTGTGGAATTAGGCAAGGTATCAACTTGCTGTTACCTTGCAAATCCTACTGCAGGGTAAAATCAAGTTGATACCTTACTATAGTAAAAGAGAACAGCTTTAAAATTGTACCTTTTTTGTGCCCCAGAACTAATAGTTTTAAGGGGAGTTGCTGTTAAGTGGCATGCTGCTTTAGTGCTTAGAATTTGCCACTTGGTTTGGATTTTGAGTAAGACTAAAGTCAAATGGTTCTTTGAGTAGAATTAAACAAACCCTCCTTTCCTGGCAGAATTGCTAAGTTATGTGCATAGCTGTCACATACTGAGCGTCTGAGTACATTTAGCATACAGTTGTGCATAGTCTGTCTAGAACCATCTCATCCTGTAATAAGATCATGTGAATTCAAAGCATATTAAATTTAATCCTGGTTTTCAGGATTATACCCTGCAAATTTAAAATTGCAGAGTATAAGGAAGACATAATGTTCCTGACTGCTCATTATAAAAAAAGAGGCCCAGCTCATTGTGAAGTAAATCTTTGGTTCTGGCAATGAAAGCAGGATTTGGTTAACAGATTTCAGTGGGTGAGTCGAGCTGATGTCTGGTGACCTTTGTCAAGCAGAACAAATGATTGCAATGTTTGCTAAAATTGTATTTAGTACTGGATGCTTCTGGTACAGCCTGAGCAAATGAAGTTTAAGAGTCTGGCTATTGGCAAACTTTGCCTTTTGATGGAGTCTACAAATGCCATGGTGTAGGCCTTCCAGGAAGGAATTTGAGGCTTTGCTTTATTTGCTGCCAGGTCCTTTAATGGTTTCAGAAAGTGATTTTGCTTGTAATAGAAAAGCATGATGAAAACAGGCAAAAATCCTGAATGGTGTATTTGGTGGGGACAGTAGTTGCCTGAAACAACCTGAGGAAGAGGCTTTCACAGCCTGTGTGTTTCAGCTCAGGTATGACAAAGAATAGCTATCAACTACTTAAGCTTAGCCCAGCTCTTAGTGGACAAAGATCCAAAACCAGGAAAGAAAATCCTCAAAAAAACCCCAAAGCTGGCAGCTACTTGTAATTTTTTTTCATTATTATTTTATTTATTTATTTTCAAATGAATAACCTATGAGAGCTAGAGACTATGTTGACAATTTGGAGATTCATCTGTGATTTTGACCTTGATCACTGAAATGCTGATAAGTTTGCTGCAGAAGTGCCCTTGGCAGCTTTGAGTTTGAGGAGGTACAAGACTTCTTCCTAGCAGCAGTCAGTGAGCAATGCTGTGGTGCCAAGCCTTTCCCTGCTTCATTCTAAGGACAAGCTGAGGCAGGGCTTTCTACTGCAGACTGACAGAGCAAGAATCACACTAGAGGGAATGAAGGTGGAAGAATTGTCTTCCTTGAAGCCATTCCTGACCCTGCTGCCTTCAGGATGCTATCACAGTTTCCGCACCATGGAAAACATTCTTGCAATGCTTTCTGCCACCTCCTTTACTCGTTTTCCTTTCTGTCCTCTGTACTTTTTTCTTGCTGGTTGCTCTTCTACATTCAGTGTCTCCCTCTGTGTTTACTCCTATGTTCTTTACACACTTAATCTGAGGCAGTCAATTCTAGCTGGGTATTTCTGCCTTTGCTCTCTGGGAAACATATACATCCCTTCTGTTCCATTCCCTTCCCTTTTTTGTATGCCAGCACTGGCACCCCTTAGCCAGCTTAAAGCCTCCCTGCTCCTCCAGCCGAGCAAGTAGTTCTTAGTGACAGACTGGGAGCCTGACTGGAATCAGCCAAACATCTCCCCTTTGGGATGTTCTTGGTGGCTACTGCTGTGCTTGATGCAACATGGCCCAGTTTTTCTGTATGTGGTGGCATGTCAGGAAGGGTTGATACAGAAAGTGCAAAGCAATCTGGCATCTTCCACAACTGCAGTTTTTTTTTCCCCATGAAGAATATAGGTTTCCTTTTCAGGAAGATTAACTTGTTTGGAAGATCCTTTTCATGTATTCAGGGGAATACAGTGCAGTATTTCTCTTGCCAACCTATCTGAACCACTTCAAGAAGTTGCAGTGAGTATGTTAGAGCTGACTGGCAGTTGTCAGCACTGGTTGTACATCTCCAGTGTTTTTCTTAAGCAGGCTGAATTGCCTGATACAGCTCTCTGGAATATAGCAGGAGTCAGTGCAGAATTTTCATTTAATTGCTTGTGGAGATAGCTGCAGGATTGTGGTGTCAGAAAATATTGCTAAATCTCAGGGGATTTCTCAGCATTTTGTTGCCACAATAAGGCCATAGTTGTCACAGTGGCTTAGTACAGCCACAGAATGTATGTACTATTATTTATGCAGCCTGAAAATGTAGTGCAATAATAAAACACTGTATTTACATGTCTGCAACTTGCATTCATTTGAGTCATCTAATGCTACTTTTGTGCTTTGCTGCATTGTTTAAATGCATAATTCTCATATTTGAGATTTATAAAGATGCTAAGAAGAGTTGTATGCTGTCGGTCTAGTCATATTTTGTAACCAGTCTTAAACATTATCTTCCTTGTGGGTTTGTCTCTCTTAGCTGATTTTTTAACCTAGGCATTTCAGTTTTGTAATCCATATTTATAAGGAATTTGTTCTACATTAGATCTGCCATTGCATTGTTAAGACCAAGATGACAAGTGGCCTGAAAATGAGGTGTCAAGCAAACATAGGCAGTTTCTACTTTAGTTTTTTTGACTATCCTGAAGCCCAGCCAGTCCATGTTGTGGTGCAATTGCAAAGTAAGTCTAATGCAGTACAGAGCTGCTGATGAATTACAGGAAAGCAGTCACTTGAGACAAGAAGAGCTTGCTGCGTCTCCACCCCTCCTTTAGCAGGTCAAAAGCTAGCTTTGTTAGAGAATGTAAGAGTATCTGCTTCTCTGTGTGTCGTAGTTGAGATCTCCTTGTTCAGGGAGATGTTCACTGTATGCACAATATTGGCCTGCAGCAGGAGTGGGTCTTTCCAGTAGAAATTATCTTAGTTGCACAAGAGTGAAAAATGCTTTATCTGTGATTGTGTTTTTTAAGATCCTTTTCTCACTCTTTGTGTCTATTCCTCTTGTCTCCTGTGAGATGTCTCAAGCATTATCATTAAGTCAGAAGAGCATTCACCCTGTCAATAATATGAAGAATGCTCCAGTTACACTCTTACCTGTGTCTGTGGGACTGGACCACGAACTCTTTAGCTGAAAACGTCCCTGGCAGGTTGCTCATATGCACAGTCATCCTGGCCCAAGCAGAACTGCTTACATAAGTAAAAAACATAAATGTGATCTTGCAGTGCTGCTTAGCAAAGTCGTAGGCACATTGGTTATGGTCAAATACTACCAGAGGAGCTTTCCTGAGGCTTCTTTGTGCTTTTACTATTTACTTGTTATGGCTGGCCTTAGTGCCTCTCTCTTCAGGGTTTATTTTTAACAGGAGCTTTCTTTCTCTGTATGATACATTTGAGAATTCACTGCTTTTTTCTCCCAGAGCTTAAACTGGAAAGAGACTTTTAGTATGTCTTGCAGGACAGATCTGAAATCCACGCTAATCAGACTAATCTGATAAAATAGGTTTTAGAATTAATCTAACACCAATCTGCTGCACTGTAAAAAGCATACATAAGCAGTATTTGTTGTCTGTAGGCACAAGAGGGGAAAAAAAAAAAAAAAGCCCACATGTAGGGTGGCTGCATTCAGCTACTGCAGCAGTGAAGAATAACCAAGGAACACTGAATGTGGTAATCACAATCCAGTGTGTTAGCCTGAAGTTGCTAGTAAATGTTTTGAACAAATGCAGCCTCCCTGAGAAAGGAGCGATGGAGCTGAAAATCATCCCTGGAAACCTGGAGGATTTTTAAGGTGAATGAGGAGAAGAGGAGGAAAAATATTATTTCAGGCTGTAATGAAAGATTGCTTTGGAGCATGCATGCATGTGCAAGGAGCCTGAGGGAGGAAGTGGAAGATACGAATTTCAACATCTTTGAACGCTGACAAATCACCTGGCGATGCTTCATGGTCTGACATCTTCTCACCGGCCGCATCAACATTAGGGCTATTTGTCACTTTTATTGATTCATAGCATTAGGTAACACAACTTTTCTACAACACATGGTTTTTCCTCTCTAGTGAGCTGAACAACATCTTCCTACTGTTACTTCAGCAGGGGAAGCACACAAATGAGCAGGCTGCACTCCATTTCAGATGATGTGATTCATGTCTCAGAACCACTTCTGTCTGTCACAACCACTTGAAGCTTAAGGTGTTAATTCCAGAAACTGTTATTTTACTGTTCACCATCAAAGCTTTGGTCAAAGGTTTCAAGTGTTTGTGTCCTCACAGCCTTCTTACTGAGACTTCCCAGTGTCCCCTTTGATGCAGTTTAGGAATAGATGAAAGTAATAAAACATACAAATGGAGAAGTTTTCATAAAGATAGCATTTGTTTTAGGTAGCAAGTGGTATCTTTACCATTTATTACTGGGAAGCAGCTATGTCATCCCACTTGCTGGGAGACAGCCATCTACCGCTGCTGGATGGAATTGATTCTTAGAAAGTTATTTTATAAGAATTTATATTTTAGTCATCACACTGACACACTAAGAGGCCATGATGCTGCCAGAACTAATGGGTGTACTGTAACATCAGCAACCCTATGGAAATAAGGAATTAGAGTATTTTGGGTATGGATTTCTTCGTATTTAAAGTGGTTTTATGTGAAGGTGGTGTTGATGGTTTTGTAAGTGGTAGTCGTTGTATTGGACATTTGCATGATTTGCCATAGATTATAGCTTTTTGGACCAGGAAGGACTGTCTAGTGCTTATACTGTTAAACTTTTAAGAAAATACTTCATGTATAAAGTGATGATATTTTGTGGTTGACTAAAGAACGTGTGGAAAGAGGGAGAGCAGGACTGGAAAATGGGGGATTTCATTTGCAAATAATATAGAGGCCAGACACTGCTGTTTATAGTATGGAGTTTCTGTCATACTCCTCTAACCCAATGATGGTGAGAAGTCAGTATGAAGTGTGCTCTGAATTGACCATGCTTATGATCTTTCTTGTTTTCACTGAGTGTATTTGTATATCTGAATTTCCCTAAGGAGACCTTATAAGCAGAGTTTAAATTAAACCTTAACATTTGCCAGAATAAAAATAAGTATTGTATAACTGATCACAAAAACTAGAGTTTATGCTCGAGTGCAAGTATCAAAGAGAACTTCGGCATAACAAACATAGCATCCTCTGTAAATATTCATAGTTGAAAGGGAATTAATCTCTTTCCAAAGGACCAACACACATCTTTCAATGGCGCATAAGCCTGCTTTTGAGAGAGCAGGTGCTTAGCAAGCCCTGAGGATTCAGATTTTGAAACAATCTGTACTCTGTGTTGACACATGCAAATACCTTAAAAACAAATTTCCAAACTCTTATTCTCTTATCTATTTGCTATAAATTATTATTTTTTTTTAAATTTAGCTGTAACTTACATGGCATGCAGAAATTCTGTAAAAGCAGGACTTTGATTATCTCAGTCTGGAACTGGACAGTATCAGCTTTACGTTGGGATAGAACAAAGCTGTAGCTGATGGCTGTCCAGGTCTCTCTGCCAAGCTGCTCATTTTGATTATTCATAGCAAGAGACCCTTATTATGTAAAAATTCTTTTGTTGTTAAAGACAGCAGACAGGTTCTATTCTGTCCTTGGAGAGGATGGCATGGTGCCAATGTCAGCAGCCAGCAATCCAAAGTGTTGTGTTTAATCACAAGATTAATTTTTCCTTTTATTGGCTTTTCCTTTCAATATCGCCAAGCATGACATGTTGTAAAACAGTAGCACTAGTTGAACATGGTTGGCTAACATCTCTAAGCCCCCTGGCTATGTTGATAGCAAAATGAACATTTGGCTTGATGTGCAGCCAATAGAGACTCCCAGGAAACCAAAATGGGAAAACATACTTATCAATGAATGGGCCATGTGCCTGGTAAAGAATTAGGGAAGAGGAAGCAAGATGCACCTGGGTATAAGAGCTACAATGGGGCTCATTTTTTCTCTTACACATTTAAAGCATTCACATATTCAAGAGCAAATACCTGAGTTTTCAAGGTATAGATATAATCCATTAATGGTTTGTGGTTGCATTAGGATTTATTTATTTTACTCTTAGACTGGCCATATGCACGTTTTCTTCTAAAAGGAGATGGTAGTAGATCCAGATCAAGTTAAAGATTTGTACTCAATCCTGTTGAAACCAATGGATGCAAAAGGTTCTGCTTTGCATTGAATCATATAGGAAAAAAATATTATTTTTTTTCCCCAGAGGGATGATGCTAGATTCAAAACTTTTTTATCCCCAGAGTCTGCAGCAGTAAGTGGGTGAGCATGCCTAGTCTGCTATGTCATCATGCAGAAGTCCGATCATAGGTGGGAGTGCTTGTTGTGGAGAATGAGGCAGGCTTAGTCTGTCTGCTTTTGTGATATCTGCAGCCAACCATGTTCGTTCATCTTCATTCAAGGGACTTCTGCAGACTGGGAATGGAAAGTTTAGCAGAGTTTGGTGTGAGTGCAAGAATGGGTAGCTCAGCTTGGCAAAGTAGGATATGTAAGCTTCCAGAACCCTCCATTTTGAGGGTTATTAAATATGTTAAAATTTAAATGAATAAACACCTGTCTTTCTACAGTCTGTATTGTAACTTATGAATATTATGCTCCTAATGCTGCCTAAGACAGATGATAGAAGTTTACTGTACATACAGGAAGAGAAGTGTACCTTCAAGGTAATGTTCCTTTAAAATAAGATTGTTGCTTATGTATTTGACTAGTTTTACTGTTACCTTGAGCATAAAGGCACAGATTTGCATGTATGGTTTTCGGCCAAAGTTGCATTTTGTGAGTTTTTCACAATCAAAAGTTAGAGCAAACAATGATCAGATAATCTACTGTATGAGTCATATAGCTGCTGAAAGATCAAGGCCCATTGTATGGTACAGTCAGCTGCTGGTGCTAGCTTGTCAAGGCTGGGTTTCTTTGGAAGCAAAGGTTTCAGTTTTTTGCCTTGGCTTGCAGTTGTTTATAATACACTTTTACAGGAGCAGCTTCTGTCATTTCTTTCTTCCACAGAATAAGTTCTGTGATTGATAAACTTATAAAAATATGTCAGTAACTCAAAAGTAAAAATTCACAAATGGATCTTGTGTGCTACAGTGGCCCTATTGAACGCCACTTTTCCAAACAGACACCATGTGGCAGCTCTCAAGGAAGTGGCCCGATTTTTTCATTCAAGGATCAAACTTTTGAGTCCCTGCTTCCTGCCTCATGCCCGCTCTCTCAAGGAGCTGAGACATGAGGGTGGGGGGATTAGGTGTCCTCATGCATTTATGTAAATATGAAGCATTGACTGGAGATTGCAGGAGAAGACTGCAACCAAACAGCTGTCTTTGCAAGTTTAGTATTTATTGCAGCGTTTAACAAAATGCCTTATTGTTTAGAGCATTATTTGCCTTGGGCATTGGCTTAGGCAGTCGCGTTGGCTGAAAAGAATTTCCTAACTCCCTTTTCCACACAACAGAAGATTAAGTAGATAACAGCAACAATTGGCTGTTTTGATCTGGCCTTGACATATGTTCCAATAGTCTACTCCATGATCCAACTAAGTTATTTTTCTCTTTCATGGCTGCACTTCACTCCTGCTTTACTATCATTGCTATTTATGCTCTATCAGGGGCTTCTTTCTGAGCTTGCTTTCTGGTCAAAAGCAAACCATATAAAAAGATTTCTGCTCCATACCATGTAAATTCTTTATGCACAGGAATTGTTCATGACACATCAATAGTATGCAGTGTCTTCTGGAGTTACAAAACAGTTCTGTTGAAGGAAGCAAATTCAAAGCAAAAGTAAGAGGAATTGCACAAGGAAGCTTTAGTTTTCTTGGCAAACAAGAGACTAAAAAAGTTGTCATGCTACATGCTCATGGTAATGAAAGCTGGAGACACTGAACTACAAAATATTTCTGTGGAGAGTTTCCCCCAATTTTCACTGGCTGTTTTCTCATGCACTGTCCCACTGTTTGCTTGGAAAGGCCTTCTGATCAGCAATATAAGTGGGTCACATAAGTTTCCTGCATCTTGCCAGGACCCCAGGCAGTGCTAATGAAACCTTTTTCAAAATGCTTACTTGGTTTCAGAACATAATTTATCAGCTGGCATGGAGTGGTGATTTAACTAGTTCAGTCCTTGATGCAATTGGATGTTGTAGGAAAAGATGTAGAAGTCCTTCTTTCCTTGCCATGTGCTGCTGTGCAGGAGGGGCCATCTGGTACAGTGAGATGTTGGTGACAGTGTTGCTCATCTTCTCTGGAAGGCAAAGATAGGAGGCTTCCCTTTTGACCAGAGTCAAGGCTGGTTCCAGCTATTGCTCAGTTCCAGCTCTGTGGGCAGGTCAGGTTTTCGTTCCCTGCACTTAGTATTGCAATCCTGTCCACGTCAGATCTTTGCTCAGAAGGGAGGAATGCACTAATACACAGTACCAGCCATTGACCCAGAGTTAGGGTAGAGTATGAAGAATGTTCCACAGTGCAGAAGGTGCTGAGCAGCTAACTAGCAGAGTTGCTTCAGTTATTAACTTAAAGTGAACTGGCTAACTAGGGTTCTGCATCTGCATTGCAGATTTGCACTGATGTGGTAGATCAGTGTTAGGCTTGGCTATGCTAATGCAATTTTTCTACTGGACTGCAGTTAATAACCCAGTACTGGCTGGCAGCATCCACCTGTGTGGTTGTATTCACTCTGCAGAAAGGGGATGCTTAAGGAGCAAAACATTGCAAGGTGACTCTCACAGCCTAGTCTCCACTTGTGAGCATATGATACAGGAAAGCTCATATAGCAATGGAGACAACTTAGCAACAACTGATTAACTGAAATGTGACAGTATGAAAACGAAAAATTGAGGGAAAGGAAAAGTAACACATTGTTATGGTGCTGTATGGTTGCCTTTCACTGAACATACAGAAAATGCCATTGTGAAAGACAGGTAAAACATGCCTTTCCTATTTACTAGAAAAAGAACTTTGTGCCTACTGAAAAATCCAGAACTGTCCAAAATTCAGAAGTTGCATGAGAAATAATAAGTGAATGAATATGTCCTTTCTGAAAACCGTTTTTCATTCAGAGGATGCAGTTCTTACTTTGCCTGTTTTTCTTCACTCACTGCTGTGGAGTCTAACTGAAGTTGGACTACGTGTCAGGCCAAACACAACTGCTTGTAATATTGTTTGCACACAGAGCAAGGTGTGGTGTAAGAAGTAGCTTTCAGTGCAAAAGCAAATAACAAACAATAGATTTCACTAATAGGAAAAAAAAAAAAGGCTGTGCTGGTTTGTACAGCCAACAACTCTACCAGTTAAAAACATCCACAGTGCCTGAACAAACCATGTTCTTTTCAGCAGAGGTTGTTGAACAAATCTTTTACGTTTTATCAGTCTGGAAATCAACTTGATGCATTCATTGATTGCTTAAATTTTAGATCAGGTGATAACAGCTGGACTCAGACTCAATTAGGACCCACATGGGATGGGCACTTTCACCATTTAACATGGCTCTGTGAAGCAGCTGCAGATCATTTACTCTGTCTCCTGAGTCACAGTTTAGGAACCCTTAATCCAAAACAAATGTTGTAAATTGTCCCCTGTGGATGCAGCGAAGTCATCCAAATTTAAGATGGATGGGAAATTACAACAATTTGCAAGAGAAATGTTTCAGAGAGTTGTTTTCCATGGCTTGTACTAACTCTAGGGGGGGGAGCTGGAGATTAAACTCTCTTGCAAATAACTGCTCAGAGCCTTTGTGCAGAGTGTCACTAGAGCTCTCCTGAACTTAGTGTGGTATGTGTGCACCGTGGGGTGGTGGAAGAACAAGTCACGCATTCTCTAGCCTGTCACCACAGGCTTTCTTCTTGTTCGAAGGGAGCTGAGCACTTTGAGTTCTCTGTTACTGATGCTGCTGTTGTAAATGCGCAACACAAGATTATCTGTAGTTTGAACAATTCAACGCCTGTGTGTTTGTGAAGGCGAGTATTCCGAGTCGAGTTGAACACACAGGAAACCAAATCCTGGTAGAAAGTGAATCTCTTTCTCCTTGCCTGCCCCTCCCCTCTGCTGCCCAGGCAGGCTTTCTGCCAGAAGTGCATGCACACCCAGTTTGACTGTTAAGAAGGGCTCAGCTTTGTTGAAATGGTTTAACTGCACAGATTCCGTGCTGTGCCTCCTCCTTAGGGAGGGGGGGTGGGTACAGAGGCTCTGGTTGGAACACACTCTCTGGGCAGGCTCTTTGCTTTTTCTGGGTCTATTAAGACCTTCTGGATTCACTTTAACCCCTTCCTTGTCTTGCTGGCAAAAATTGTGAAGAATTTAAAACATTTCCAGTTCAAGGCTGACTTCTGCCGTCTTGGCATCTGTTGCCATTCCGAATGAGGATACTTGCATTTTCTTGCTGTCTGTGTTCACTGTATCTTTAGCATAACCATGTTATTATCTCCAGCTGTTTTCCCCCCAACATTCACAAAAAGTCCCTGTGAAACTAAAGTCATAGTTACGTGAATTCAAGAGAAGCAAAGAATACTAAATAAGCTGCTGCATATCAGTTACTGAAGACAGAAGGCAGATGCATTTTCTCCTCTTGCACAGTTAAGACAACTAACATGGAACTTTTGCTTTTCTTTTTAATAACCTTTTGAAGGAGGGCTGTTTTCTGTATAGCCTTTGCAAGCACAGAGTTTTGCAATTCAGAAATACCCACAAGTCTTAAGTATTTATTAATTCAGCAAAGATGATTACTTTTGTTCGTGGCTGGAAGGGATTCATTCAAACCACAACCTCCAGATGTCCCAGGGACTGTGGTTTGCCTGGAGCTGTCATGGCGAGGGAGAAGAGAGAACATGATGCTTTGGAAAGTAAATACAGAGTTAAAGTTCTTATATGGGCAGCACCATTTTGAGGGAACAGGCAGGATCCAGTCTTTTGTTTAATTACAGAAAAATCAAAACACCACGAAAAGCAAACAGATTTGTTACCTTGTCAATTACTTGACTGATCTGGTCCTTGCTGACCAGACTTCACTGACTTGACTGACCCTGCTGATATCTGTGTTCAATGCTGAGCAGCAAATATTGAAGAGCTGATCGGTCACTTATGCCTGAGGAACAAACAGTGTGAAAAGCTTTTTTCCTCGCTGTACTTTGTGAGAAGAGACCTGTCAGCCTGCCAGAAAATAAGGTAGAAATAGCACAAGTGAGGAGCTTTGAGAGAGCTGCTGTGATAGAGAATGAGGAAGAGGATGAGCCCCACTCCACATCTGTGTCTCCATGCCTGACCTGCAGCAATGTAAATCTCTTGATTTAAGGATTTCATCATAGAATCATAGAAGGGTTTGAGTTTGAAGGGACTTTAACGATCATCTAGTTCCAACCCCCCTGCATGGGCAGGGGCACCTCCTACCAGATAAGTTTTCTCAGAGCCCCATCCAAACTGCCCTTGAACACTTCCAGGGATGGGGCTTCAACATCTTTCCTGAGCAACCTGTTCCAGTGTCTCAACACCTTCACACTAGAGAATTTCCTCCTAATATCTAACCTGAGTCTTCCCGCTTCCAGTTTTGATCCATTACCTCTTGTCCTCTCACTATAAGCCCAAGATGAGGTCTGCCCAGAGCCTTCTCTTCTCCAGAATTGGACACAGTACTCTAGGTGAGGTCTCACAAGAGCCAAGTAAAAGGGGAGAATCACCTCCTTATTTACTAGTTTGTTGTTGATAATTGCTGGTTTCAGCCATTATTTAAGTAAATCTGTGTCCATCCCTAGTTGATGAACTCTTGAGACTGGCTATACTACTTTCTAGTTAATTTTTATTGGCATATCTGTGGGTTCTTTTAAAAGGAAAACTTGGCAGCTCTGCTGAGGAAGGGCAGTTAGTGTTAAAGGTGAAGTGTTCCCAGAGTAAATGCTGAATTGTGGAATATATAGGCAAACTGGTGAAAACCACAGCCCTCTGCAAGGTCACTTACTCTAACTACTTGACTATACTTCCTCAGGTAAACAAAAAAGAGCCTCTTTTTAGTCCAGTGGGTGAATGAATTATTTTTTTTGGTAGGATTCAAATGTGCATACTGGAATTAAGACATGAAAAAGGGACTCTTTTTTTGGCTTTGAAAACGAAATTGCTTTTCATATTCTCCAAAGGGTACTTCAGGGATTTGGCTTCCCAGAACATGGTTCATTTTTACCATGTTATTGCCCTTTGGAGTCAGGTACAGTGATACTACATTTTGAGAAGTTATGAGTTTCCTTCAAAGTTTTCTTCAGAATATGAATTGCAGCTCTGTGCTTGGGTTTTCCAGTAGTCATGTAAAAAACTAAAATAATAATAATAAAAAATCCTCACCAACAATTTTGACAGTGACATATGAGACCAGGAAGATTGGAGCTGTTTTGCGTTATGTAATAAATGGTTAAAACAGCTTCTGGAAAAGGATTGTTCTGACTGGTAAACTGATATTTTTTGTAAACTTATTTCTGCCCCCTCAAATGAAAGGAGGCAAAAGCTTTCATTGTGTCTTTGTGACTGTCATTGCTGTCATGTGCAGCTCCACACTTCCCCTAACCTTTGTGGTGATTCTCTGCTGTTGAAGAGGAATGAAAAGGAAAGTAAGGTATGCCAGCGTTTAAGACGTTTTCTAGCATAAGCCAAAACTAGTTTGCTTGTGGCATATGATTCTCAGGAAATATTTAAGGGAGGAAGGGCAGGAGAGATAAGAGGTTCATTCAGAAAAGACAAACCGTGAATTATTTTCATTACAATTTGAGAGCTGATCAGCAAGGAGTAAATGTTCATATTTTTTCTGAAAAGCAAAGTGATGGTCCCTGCTCTTTAAGTTAAATCAAGGGGGAAAAAGCATGAATTATGAACTTCAGCGGAGTTCAGGAGCAACTGAGTATTTAAAAAGTACGTATATTGATGCTAAATATTGCTATTGGAAGCAATGGTAGAACTCCACAGACAAAACATCCCACAGTTCAGATCTGTATCCAAACCTCTTTCTTGAAAGCTTGGCCTGGAAATATCTCAACAATTAAATCATAAGATGCTTTACGTTTCTCATTCCCCAGCTGGGAATCTGGAAAGTGTAATGTTTAAAATGACTGTTCACTTTGTTTCTTGGAAATGGGAGCAAGTTTCATTAAAAAACACCTGTTTCTTTTTTTTTTTTTTTTTTTTCTGAATTGGTTTCCCTATTGCATATAGTTACCAGATGGTGACACATAAGCTTTTTCCATTGTCTTTTTGTTTTGGTACAAGAGATGCCAATTGTCCTATTTTGACTTTGGAGTGTATTAAGCTTTGTTAATGCATCTCAGGTAATTGTAATCCTGGCTTATGTTCCTGAATTGTGGCAACAGAGTTGGAAGATTTTAGTTCATCAGGCCCAGAGCATAGTTGTACCTTTTCTGTTAGCTCTGTGTTTCTTCCAAAAAATAGCCTCCCAAAATCCGAAACCTTTGGGCTTTTTAGTGAATACTGAAGTATTAGCAGGGAACATGACAAAACAGCTACTCTATGTTGACTGCAGTATGTGAGCAAGCTGCTCTTCTGTCTTTAAAAATTATGGGGTTTGGAGTAGAACAAATAATATACAAGTAAAGCAAGGACATTTCCCCCCACCCATCATGGCTGTCAGTGAGATCACTGCCTTGTTGCCCTTTAGGGTGGAACTGGCAAGAAGCAAATCTATATACCAAGTCAAATCCCGTTTCCCTATCTTTGTAATTAAGATGCTATCATCTCTTAGGACATTTTCCAAGCAAAGTAACTTTGTTTTCTGTCAACCTGAATTGAATACTTGTGCACAAAAACAAATATTGGAAGACTCCCTTCATACTTTGTCCAAGCTGACAAAAGTATTTAGACCTAGGATGGTGGTGATATGTGTCATCATTTAAATGTAAATGTATAGCCGTTAATGTGGCAGTTGCTGTGGATTGTTCTAGTGGTTTATTGCTCCCCAAAAGCATTTTTGTTTTTGATAGGTCCAGTAATAAGATTTTACCTGCAGGAGAAGCTGCCTCCAGAAGCCTGTCCTAATCATGTTAGATGGTGAGCAGAGATGTTGCAGTCATTGATGTGCTGGCAGGGGAGGCTTGGGACCTGGGCTTGGTTTGTCCTGTTAAAATTGGAAACACTGAATCTAAGCTATGGGGTCACAGTCATTTAATGGTTTGAGAAGTCTCGTTGTGCTTCTGCCTTAGTGGCTCATTTTGGTGTCTGTTGAGAGAGTGTGTGGGAGCAGTCATTTCTCTTGCATCTGTCACCTCTGCATCTGAGCCTGGGATGTCTGTCTGCAGGTCTGCCTACGGGCTGTGAGAGGCAGCTGAGGATGCGTTTGTGTTGCCACATGCCCTAATTAAAGCAGTGATAGCAGCAAGGTCCTCTGCTGCATGAGGACACCTGTATTACTGCTCAGTCACTTAATTTAGCAACAGGACAATGGGAGGCAGAGAAGAGGAATCAGTCTGAAAGCTACTCAGCGTTTTCTCTGGGAGACTCAAGGAAAGGATAATTGCTCCGTAGAGGGAAAGAAATGACAGATTTTTAGTACAGATATTCAGAAAAATGCTGTTCTGACCCTACTTTAGCCTGGGTGTGTCCCTTCCCAAAACATGAAAGAGTAGTGAGATGATGTTACTGAGGAAGTGTGGAGATAATGAAAACAAGTTAAAGGTTGATGCATTTCTTTCTTTGATGAATGCAATAGGAGGAATGCATTTAGTTTTGTAACATTTCTGCTGGGCTATGCAATGTCCTTATTTTTATTATTATTATTGCACCCTTGCTTTTGTTTTGATCTGCATACATCTTTTGCTTTCAGTATTATCTTACAGTTTTGCTTGCTGGCTTGTGTGACCCACTACCTCTGCTGGAAGAAAAGGATTTTTCTACTGTGACTTTGTGCCCCAAACAGTCCCAGTTCTCCAGCAGAAATGGGTTGTTATCTGGTTTGGGAGGACCCCAATTCTGCCCTGCCATTGCTGGCATCTGTCCTGCAGAGAAAAGACCTAGTGTATAAAATGTAGCTTGGTTTCAGAACAGTGCATGGCTGGCTAAGGGGCCTGTGATAGCAGGGTGCTGAACTGGATGACGTGTCCTGTTCTGTTCTGTTACCTTGGCCATAGTTGTTAGTTCTGATCCAGTTTGTAATTAAAAGTATTGTCAAAATAGACTAAATCACTGATGATTCTCCTCTGATGTCCAGTTGTGAGAGGTGGCTGGTACCAGCTGGTGGCTTGGGAAGGAGTAAAACATTCCAAAGCAGGTGGCCATGGGGGCACATTCTTCCCAAATGCAAAGTTTTATTAATAGGTTGAAACATTAAAGTCTCTTGCGTTTTTCTTTTCTCAAATCTCATCTAAAGTAATTTTGATTAATTTTTTTCCCTGCTTAGAATCGTATTATAATAACACCCTCTTATACCAACTATGCAAATGTTCTTTTTTCAGTGTAGTGAGAATAAGGTGTGTAAATGTAATGCTCCCAGTTCAGGTTCCCATAAAACCCCTTTGGGAGGATATTCTAGAGGGAAATTAAAGATTGGATTCTAAGAGAGGCACTTTTTTTGTTATTATATATTTGATCCAGTACTTGATATATGAGAATGTTTACAATTTCTATGCTATCTTCTGTATCTGTTTGCAATAGAGGTACCTCTATCTCTTTGTTTTGTTCATCTCTTCAGTGAAGTATGAAATCCCTAATCTTCTTAGTTCATTCAGGGAGACCTTTCAATAACTGCAGTAATTTTGCTGCATGTGTGTCTAGAAATCTTCACACAAGAGAGTTCAGATTAGGACTGGCTTCCTTTCCTTGCATAGGCAAGCTATTGCATAGATAAAAGAACTTGTGTAGCAGCTCTGAAGCATGTTATTCAGGCCACGGACAGGTATTGTTTCTAGATTTGAAAGGCAATACATGATCCAGACAAGTCTGCAAGAGCCTCTGGTTTTAATTAGTTGTAAATTTCCTGAACACCTCTCTCAAGTCATGGAAGCAATTTAACTGCTATTATCAACCTCCTAGGATTTTTCTTCCCTGCCTTTGTATAGGTCTCTCTAGCTCCCCTAGCTCTGCAAAGGGCAGCTGCAGAATTGTCAGAGCCAGCTGGTTATCAGGGTACGTGCCCACCCAAATATCTGAATTGTGGCAGCAGTGTCAGGCCTTGCCTGCAGCTGGATGGTCCCTCCTGTCCTTCCAGCTCGGGAAGGACCTGCCCACTTCCACAAGCAGCCCCTGCACCTCTTTTCAATGCAGAGGTTTAGCAAGGCAGCTTGCTCTCTGATGCAGACCCGTGACAGGCACCCTGGCACCCAGGCTGCCTGAGATTAAGCTAAGACACCTGGGCTGCCTCTGCTGGTGTCCTCTGCTTTTCTTCTTTTTCCCTGCATCTTGGAAAGGACATTATGTTACCCGCGTATCTGCTGATCTACTAAGGATGTGATCACAGTTTGGAGCTCATATTGAACATTTCTTAAGCCTGTTATCTCATTGTTAATTTAAGTGGCACATGCTTTCATCTAATAGATGCTGTCTTTTAGTTAAGTATTTTCTCCTGTAGCTGTAAAGGGATGGTATCTTGTGAAATCTAGTTTCTTTCTACTGAGGCTCATCTGGAAAAGGAATATCTAAAATGACAAATTAACTTTTCAACACAGGTAATATAGTCTGTATCTTTTCACTGACGTCACCATCCCCCTCCTTATCTCACAATATTTCTTTACCTGTTTCCCATCACAGCATACTTAAAATGAGCTACCTTGCTTCTGCTGCACCACTAGCTCCTGAATTTAAACTTGGATAACAGGTTGCTGAGAGCTCTGGAAGATTGTGAGGGTCAGTAGTGGTGTGTAAAACAAAAAAACCCTACATGTTGTTCATAACTCGAGGAAGTGGGACTCTGGTGGACTCAAGATGAGGGACAGTCTCCTTTTAGCACTGCTATAGTAGATATGGCATTAATTTAATAGTTCTAATGTTTACAAATTAGAGGCACAAGTTTGCATTCCACATGGTGTCTTCAAAAATGCTGAGAAAAACTCAGCTGTGTACCACGTGTGTCATGTTCAGACACTGTGAAGTATCTTTTGACCTCCCTGAACAGTGTGCAGGGCAGCTGGACTCTAGTTATTGCTGGAAATGGTGCACACAGGAGCACAGACTGAGGGCAGTGCAGCCACATGCCTTGAGAGCTTGGCTGTGTTATGAGTTGTTGGATCATACAGCATCTTTTGGAGGTAATTCTCTGATTTCCCATTTAGCAAGGTTTCTGCAGCTTGATAATTCCCGTATGTGAATTTTGGAACAGGCTGGAAGTCATTCAGTTGTTGCAATACAGAGACACTGGTGGCCAGCCATATGCAGACAGAATTACAAAGGAATGTTACTGGGCAGAAGTTCCTTCTTTTTCTAACCAAATGGATTTAAAACTTTCAGTATGACAGGGCAAGTAGTGTCTCTCCTGCTGTGGTTATTTTGCAGTAACTCCTTACTGTCCTTCTTTTTTATTGTGAACCAAAGACCAATCATACACTCAGCACTCCAGCTGCTGCTGGAAAAAGTAGGGCTTGGTTCCACCTGCTCAGCATCATACTGATCAAAGGTTGGTGCATGTTTGAGAAGCCCTGGATTAAAATTGTCCTTGTCTCTTCCAGCTTCTGTGGTATTTTAGGCTTTGTAAAGTTCAGGGCTGAGAAAGCAAACCCAGGAGCTTCATATAAAGGGGTTTGTCTCTGGATCTGTGTCCTTACTCTGCAATCTGCACTCAGAGCTGCTCTGATTTGCCCATGCACTGACAATTGGCTCCTTTCCATGAGGCACCAGAGAGCTTACAGATGTTCAGGGTGACTCTACTTGCAGCCCATTAGATGCTTGAACTGCTGTTGTGAGCAACTGAATGCAGCTCCACGCAGTAACCTATGGCTTTGCTACATTTATGGGTGCTTTACCAGGTTTCTGGGTTCCCAGCAGCTATTGAGCATGCAGAGGGCATCTCTGCAAAGCATGTGTGTTGAGTCCAGCACACAATCCAGTTCTGTCTGCTCACCATGCACAGGAGGTAAAGTCACATTGTGGTTGGATGGCTTCTGACCTTGAGCATGATGATAGATAAGTTTACCCCTGTGGTTGTCTCACCCATAACTAGTTACTGGTATTCCTATTACTTCTCCATATTTTTCCCACATCAGTTCATATGACAATAGTACCTTTTCTCACTCTTGGAGGCTATTTAAAAAGGGAGGAAGGGAGCATGCTTCAAAGCTTTCAAGCAGCTTTTTGACAAGGGTAGAGTGTATTTTACCTCAGGGGTTGCATATAGCCCACATAAGACTTTTCACCACAGATCATTGTATCTCAAGTTGACTTTTTAATTGATTTAGCTTCTCTATCTGTACATTGCCAGACATGAACTACTAGCCTTTGGACAGAGTCCAGGGTGTAATGGAAAGTTCATTGAAACTCCAGCAGCAGTTGTTAAACCTAAGTGAATTTCAGCCCAGCAAATTTCTTCTGAATAATTAAACAGCATTAAGCAGATGATGGATTTGAACCTCTGTCTGTAATATTCAGCTTTGTTTCAATTAGGCATGGATTCATTAAATCCTTGAGGGTTTTGGTGTTACATTTTGGGATTATTTTTTTTTTTGCTTCTTGTGATGGATAACTGCACCTGGAAACCCTTGGTAGATGTTTTGGCATCTGCCACTTATCACCAGCACAAGCTGCTCCATGTGGCATTCAGATCTCATCAGTTTCTGGTTTTCAGGAGTAAATTCTCCAGTATTTATTTCTCATTTTCCCATTTTTGCGTAACATTCAGAGTTATTAACCTTTACTTTGATATCACTTTCTATCAGTACAACTGCTGTACTCACAGTGAGGGTGTAGTGCCATGGCAACAATACGTTATCTGCAGTCTTGCCAATGAGTAAGATATGGTGAGAAATTAGTACATTTATCAAAATCTGATATGACAGAGCTGAGCAAAGGACCTCACTATCCTGAACCTCCTCTTTTAGCAAGACCTGCTGTTCTAGTTCATGTTGGTTATGATACTCAGACACACTCTCTCCTGACTGCTTCCAGTGATGCCTTGTTAAATCTACAGATGTCTTAGCACCTTAGAAAATATTTTTAGATGTACTATAATCTCCAAGCTATATTTGGTAGTGACAAATGGAAAATGAGCTTTTTTTTTTTTCCCTTCTGTTACTATTCCAGAAAGGTACTTTTCTGTGATTTCAGAGTAGGAAAGAGCATATAAATGGAAATGTCCCAGACTGGGATATGTGAGCATGTGTCAGATTTGCACTGTGTAAAACTAAAAGAGCTCTGCACTTCTCTGCTTGGTGGTGTAGACTGAGGGGTGTACAGCCTTCAGGGTGCTCTCTTGCATCTTCTCTGCCCAACATAGTCATTGGTGGAATGGGCTTTAAGGTGCAATGTTTACATCTAATTCCAAATTCTTCTAAATGTTGGGTGTTCAGAATCAGTCAGTTTATAGCACTTACGTTTATGGTGCAGCTGGTACAGTGCTGGATTAGGAGGGCTTCTACCTCTGTACCTCTCTCTTCTTTGACGCACTACCTCAGCCATCCAGACTGGTGTGCCTTTCAGGGCACGGCAGCTTTCAGGCAGTGCAGGACTCTGGGTCCTGCTCCCAGGGTTTCTGGATATTTGGGTAATATTAGAAATGTTGAATCTTTGGTTGAATCTAGCAATGATTAAAAATTGTTAACATGGATTTTACAGTACACAAATTGGTATATGTTCTTAATGGTCAGGGTTTGGCTAGAAACTCTTGGAGAAGAATCAAACTGGGACAGTCTGCTACAGACTTATGGACACAGTTTGAAAGTTTTCAGTGAAATTAGTACCAGTGCTTAGTCAAATTATGTTTGCTTGTTGACCCCTCTTATTTAATTAGTCCCTACTTCACTGAGCTGCTTCTACTTGCACGCACTGAATCAGCTATTTCATATTGTTTTACCAGTCGAATGATGGAAGAGGTTGACACAAGAGATGTTTTCTTTTCCATGTTATAAAGCTATTTCTTATGATCTGTGCAGAAATAAATTGTTTTGTTGCATCTCAGTTGTCTAAGACTGAGAGAAAGCATGTGTGGTATTCTAAGATCAAATATTAGGTGCAGCTGAGGAGCCAGAAAATCCCCAAGGTGTCCTTACCAGGTGTGGGTAAGTATCCAAAGTTTGGGTGTTTGTCTGTACTCTTGAGGTTCCCGCATCTCTGTGCACTACACAAGCAGATTTCACTGTTTTTCTGCTAGAAATGTTGTAGCCTCCTGCTCTGTGTTCTGCTCCTTTTCTCTGGCCTCAAGGCACCCAGCACCCTGAGGGAGCCTGTGTGCACATGTGCTTGTTGTGCTCCAAGCAGTGTGAATGAACCACTGGCCCCGTGTGCTAGGTAAATCATAGACACATCCTCATACAACAGCCTGTCAGCAGGAGTAGTATCCTTCACCCTGCCCGGTTCAGGAGAGAGTGGTGGGTGTCCAGTGCTGAGCTCCAGGGAAGTAAACACCAGGGCCACCAGCCTAGACTAAAGACTAAAATCCAGTTCTTGAAATTCCAGGCTCCAGCCTGTAGGGCCTGTTTCCTCTCTAAGCATGTGTAAGGTCTTAAAAAAACTCCATAAAATCTTAATTTAGAGCAGGATTCAAGAAAAACATTGTATTCAATTAATTATAGATGAACTATAATTATAAAACACAAACGTTGCTGCAAAGCAAGCAAATAAGCAGAAAGGATTATTTGTTGTTTAATGTAGCAGAGGAAGGCAGCTGAGGAAGGCATACGTCTGTCTGACACCTAGCAAGTTGTGCGAGTCTATTTGTTAATCTTTTTAACTTTCCATTTTGTTAGGATAGGGTTTCAAGAGCAAATAGAGTGAATGAGATATTAAGTCTGTCACCCTGAATCGCTTTCCTCTGAGTTATGTGCAAAATCACTCTATGTCAGAGAATTATAATTATGAGGAAAATACTGCCTGTGTAATTGTGTGCTTTGTTCAGAAGAATCTGAAATCCATAATTATCTCTAGTATGCCATGGTGGTGTGTGCTGGCTCTTGATTTCTGCAGTAAGCAAAAGCATTGAAGGTTTCTCTCTGGGAGCAGTTCATGATGTAGCATGGCTGGTACCTGCAACAGTAGCAATATTATCCTTTAGGTCTTCTGTTCAAGTGAGGGATCCAGAGTAGCTTGGAATAGAGCACCCATCATACATTTATTTTTGCATCTACCTTGAACTTAAGCATTGATTGTGCAGGAAGGAACGGTGGCCATGGGGAACAGAGAGTCTTCTGAGCTGTTGATATGCCAGGAGAGGCATATCTAGCTGCTTTTGCAAAAAGCAAGTTGTAGCACATCTGGTGCTGTGCTCCATCTCTTACATTTTTGGTAGCCCACAGACATTGCTTATGATATCTGTGATGACCATGGTTCTGCAGGTTCTCTGACAAAAACAAAGGGTGCAGCTTTCTTTGACAAGAATTAAGCTGTAATCTGGTGGTGGTGATCTATTAGGGGACTATATGCTACTCTTAGCTCTACTTAATTTATATGGCCCTATAAAATTTGTGGTACCCTTCATGCTGTGTAACTTCACTGTGACATGAGTTGAAAATGTAAAGACCATAGTCTCTGAAAATTTTGGGTTCAGCAACAAAAGAAAGCTTTGAATCCATGGGTTGTTTATCTGGATTCATAACAATTTCTGCTAGAAAAAAAAACAACTGAAAAGTTCAGCTAGTTTTGTCCCATGGATCAGTGTTATTACTGCTGGAAGCAGATCTCCTGGAGAGAGGATATGCACAAATTAAAAAGAAACTCACTACAGGTCCTGCTCAAGCATTTCTGCAGTTCCTTATTGAGGCAGAGAGTACAGAGGGTCAGAAGGCAGACTTTTGCCTGATGGATTAGCAATAAAACAACCTGCTAGATTTGGATGCAAATTTTGGTTACTTTGCCTAAATTTTGTGTGCATTAGGGGAGAGGAACAAGGAGGATGCATAATTTTTTTAGAATTCTAGTAGCAATTTTATTTTCTTTTGCAGACATTTTTACAGTTACGAGCCAAGACTTAAACCTCCACATCTGTTTTTATCGGTCAGTCTAGTTTGCAGCTGAGGCCCCTTTTGTCCCATCTAATTTTATGGAATTTGTGATGCTGCATAAAGATTCTGGGAAGAAAAAATAGAAGGACTGAACAGACCTTCTGGCTAATGTGTACAATGACTCAGTCTATCCTTTATTTCAACTTCCATGAAGTATTTTCAGATACACTATTTACCCATTAAATGAACTATTTGTTTTAGCTTATGGGTAAAGTTTTTCCTAGTATTTTGATGTATTTATTTGGAACATGAAGAAATAAATCACAAATTAGAACTTAACAAATGCTTACATTAATCATCTGAGACAGTCTCATTATAATCTTATTCTGAGTAACTAGTTATCTGTAAGAAAGGGTTTCCTGTCCCTTGGATGCCAACTTACTTGAGGAAATCTCTCCTCTATGCTTGACAAGCAATTGGTAACCATAGTCTTCTGTACACAGAAACTAGACAGTTTCTTCATGGGAAGAAATGAAGTAATTCATGGCCATTACTGAATCTGATTTTACTATAATTTAGAGGGAAGAGCTCTTCCCTGGGTAGAATTTATTCTATAATTGCTTATTTCAGGATTTCTGTTGCTTTCCTTCAGAGGATCTGGCAAAAACTGCTGTTAGTGACAGGCCTGCAGCTTGCTTGCCAGGATTGCTGGGGCACATTTAATGGCAAACAAGAAACTTCTGCCTGGCCTTGGTTTTCTGTCACCAGCAGCTGCTTTGAGGAAAACAACATGGCAGCAAGTCCATGTAACTTTGCTGCTCCACAATCACCTGGATGAGATCCTAAATGCAAGAGAAGCACAGAGAAATTCAACCCTCCTCCACTGAGCTCTCTGCCCCTTCCTAGTCTCATAATAGGTCTTAATTTCCTGGGCCTTTCTATGCTCAAGACCAGTCCAAGGAGAAACCTATGCTTCTGCTCCCCGCCTATGCACTGTAGCAAAGCATCCTGACTCAAGTGAGATTTATTTTTTCCTTCTCCTGTAGTCATCCTGGAGGTTTTCCCCCTGGCCACAGATACATCTTACTCTCAGCTTTACAGTTCATTTGTGCTGGGAAGGATTTGTCCATCTTATACTCACTCCAGCCCAGGCTGATTATAGAATGCACAAGGAAAGGTCCTTTCAAAAGCAGTTTGCAGCAGTGCAATGTTAAAAGCCTGGCAGTGAAGAGGAGGGGAGCACAGAACAATCACTTTCTGCCTGCTTTAAAGGGATGAGGGGAGAAAGCACGGTGCCATTCTGACACTGGCCACAATAGCATGTTTAACAGTATCTTCTCAGGGTCAGTGACACCATTCTCAGCTGTTCCAAACAGCCTATCAATAGCAAAACCAGTGCAAATTGAATCTGGGAGAAGACTGAGTGTTGGTTGTTCTTTTTTCTTTCCCTTCACAGGTTTCAGCCTGGCAGACAACCAGATTCAACCATAGATGTTATTTCAGGCAAAACGCAATCCAGGATATGTGGGCCAATGTATGGTTTATGCTAATGGTGGCAGAGTGTTGCTGCTGAATGACTGTCTGCACAGCAGCTTTGGAGGAGTCCCTGGCCATCAAGGCAGGTGGAAATCTAAGGAGCCACTCAGTCAGGGGTCTTACTTTTACTGAAGAGGTTCTTGGTCCCATATTTTTTCCTTATTTACATTTGCAAGGTTCACTAGGTTGATCAGATTTTCCCCCTCAGCAACCCTGTAACACCAAACCTCTTTATGCAGAACAGGGAAGTAGATTTGGTCTGGTGTTGAGAGATAAGCCTTAGAGAGGCTGCAAATGGCTGAGAGAATAAACACTGCGGTTTGTTGGGTAAAGCTGCCAGTAAGACAGCCTGTTTTCTTCCATGGTCCTGTCCTCCTCTTCTGGTGGGAAGTGTTCTTCATTGCAGCCAGAAAAATTTTCCTTTTAACAGGCATTTCTCCATTCACTTTCCAAAATCTACTTTTTCTTCTTTACCCTTTATCTTCAATTCCTCTCAGTTACCTCTGCCAGGTGGGCAGCAAGCCATCCATCCCAGTGTTTCTGAAAGGTGTTCATGTGGTAGGTGCCATCCTCTTTCTTTTTGAGATAGTATTTTTACATTCTGCTGACACCTGCAGCACCCATCTGACTAAACTTTCCCCCAAGGAGAGGTTTTGTAATGTTCTGAGTGGTTTTTAGAGTTGGTTCTGAGTGTTATTTGGAGTTTAAAACCACTCAGTGAGGCATAGTAAGAAATGAGGGTGCTTCTCATTCTATCAGCTGTGGAGATCAGTGTTTTAAGAATCCTGTTCTGCTTTGCACCAGTGAAAACTGAAAGTAACACCAACTACAACAAAGCTGTATAGAAGGTAAACAGAAATCCAATAATGAGATGAAGGTTTTACACAGAGAAGCAAAATGCCAGGTTGCAAATAAGGCAATAGGGCTGCAAAGCCCTATGAGCCATGTGAACAATTGGTACTGTCTGTGTTATGGAACAAAGTAGCTTTACAAAGGCTGTCTGTAGTGTGTTTGAGATCACCGAAACTGGCTCTATGGAAATTTCTGTTGTTAAACTGCAAATTCAGCCTTGCTGCATGATTGTTGTGGAGGGGACGAGACTACTTCTCTGTATGATGATGGTGAATGGGAAGAAACTACGTGTTACTGTCAAAATAACCCTCACCTATAACTTTTCCTCTCCACAGGTGCCCCTGGTTGACAAAAGCCATCTCCCCAGCCATCCCAGTGTACAATGGGCTCGTGTTCTTGTTTGTACTGGCAAACTTCAGCATGGCAACTTTCATGGACCCTGGAGTTTTCCCACGAGGTAACAGAGAATGGGATTGTTGGGGGGGTGGGGAGGGGGCAGGATTTGAAAACGCAAGCCAAAGGAGGTGTCAGGTATCCAAATACAGTTAGCTGACTAATCTCCTTTTTTTTCTGGTATTCTTTCCTGTATAATTCATTTATTTATTTATTCTACTCAGCTGGAGTGGGATGACAGTGAAATGCTGGATACCCTCCACCTCTCTTCTCAGCTAGATGTCAGGTGTCTTTGCACTTGTTCAAACTGGCAGTTGAGGGCACAGGGTTGTGTAGAATGATTCTCCTTGAGTAGCTCTCCTGACTGATGAGTTTGTGATTGCCATCCTCTGTGTCATGCTGGCACATTGAATTTAAGTCACTGTCTTCACAATACCTAGTGGAGCGTGGTGGAGGGGAGAGGCTGAACTTTCTGAAACAGCTTCATCAAAGCAGACCTTCCAAAAAGCCTTAAAACAAATGCAAAAATATTGAATGCTAAAATAGATAATGATCAAGGCTTGCCTTATAATGTCTAAAAATGTACACATTTAGAAAGATATGCCTGCTTAAATTAGTACTGATTCACAGCTGATTAAATAGGGTAAAGATTGCTCAGCATCTGTAATGGGAACCACAGTGCAGCTATCTCTTTTAACACATCCTAATGAGAGAATTATCACCTTGTTTTATCCCCCTTCTAATAATTACTCACATGCAGTTTGCAGCAATGACTGCTCTAGGCTAGTGGATCTGTGCTGTCTGCAAGCTGTGCTTTCTCCCCTCTGTTCCCTGAATTTAGGATCTATTTTGAATTGCTACCTGGCAAGAACAAGGTACCTGCCCTGCTGGCTTCCCTGAATAGCAAGTGCCAAGTTTCTCCAGGTGGCAGTTTCTAATGATGAGAATTCATCTGCTGCTCCTTTCAGCTGAAGCTTTTGAACCCCTGTTAAGTGCTGCAGCACTCCAGTTAAGGAATAACTGTATGTGAAGTCAAACTAAGGCAAAGGCAAAATTCAGTCATTTGTGCAAGATTCAGTGATGCAGTGTCTAGGTGCCTAAAGGTACAAATAGAAGCTTGTGAGATTTTTAGAAGAGCTTGAGTGTTTGGAGGCTTTACAGAGTTTCCTGGACTTCTGAGTTCCTCCATCTCAGTAGTGGTGATTAGACACGCTCTGCCTGTGAAGGTATCAAAAGCATCTGAGCTCTTTGCCTGTGGCAGGAGGAGGGCTGGAATAAAGTTGTTCAGTTTTGGAAATCTTAGTCTGGGAATCAAATATCTTTGTGCAAGCTAGTTCCCTCAGACCAGAACCTGCAGTCAGACTCTCCACCATGCCCTGAGTGATCAGTACTGAGTGTGTTACAAATTCACACCTTCTCTTACACTTCTCTAACATCCTCTTGCAAACATTGATTTCAAAGGAGAAAACCTCAGGGATATTAAATGGAAACTTTGAAACTTTGTCACCCTCCCTGTCTCCCTTATCACGAGGGAGTCATGAGCAAAGCAGAAGAGGAGTTTCCCACAGCTCACCCTTCTTCTGTCTCTTTCTCTTAAATTGTGGCCTTGACCTTGTGTCTACGCTGTGCATGTGCTTGGCTGGGGAGAGGCTGGGAGCAAGGGGAGAGGGGAAAGGATAAGAAAAGGGGTAGAAGTTGTCCTGGAAGAAAGTGATGGAGTAGGATTTTAGATGTGTGAAGGAAGAAAACTTGCAAGGAAAAGATGGAATAGACTATAAATACGAGTGCTGGGAGGAAAAAGGAGCAGATGTTATTTCAGATCACAAGTGTGCATGCGGAAAATGCTCTTGCCGTCCCACGCCACCTGCAGAGATGCCAGCACAAGGAGTTCAAAATTGTAGGAGTGATTTAAAATGAATATGCAACAGATCTGTTTGCTTTCTGTTATTGAAATTAGGTTGTCTTCTTGGTTTTCAAGCTTTTTAGCACATTTCTGATAGTTACAAATTTACGCTTCACAAAATGAAATAACCAAATAAACAACGCAAAAGCTGAGATTCTAATGAAATCACATTATTCCTTTAAGGAAGCCACCAAAAATCTTAAACTATGTTATAAAACATGAAACTTGGCTGCCCTGTGTCAGTGAGTCAGAGTATGAGAATCTATGTAGTATGATACATTCCTCTGCCAATGTATTCTTCTGTTCACATCACTGAAAGCTGGAAATAAACACATTTCTAGCTATATTCTGTAAGTTGTATGTTCTGTAGCAGATAGAACTTGGGCTGTGGGTGGAAGGAAGTAAGCCCGGGTCATTCTTGTATTGTTGAAGAGGTCCTGAATCAAACCCCTAGATCCATTACTCATTTTTAAATCCTTTCTTAATTTTCTGACTCTGAATGTTTCCGGTATGAATCAGGATTGGCTCTGTGCAAGTGAGTTGCCAGTAATACACCAAAATGAATGAGAAGGAGATTAAGTATTAAATCACTGAAACTGGGGCTACCCTGACAAATCTGATTTACAGTCTGGGTTTGAGACTGGCAATGTTCATTGCTGGCTAATTATGGCTACCAACTACAAACTGGCTTCCAGTATTTTTGTTGTGAATCTATGCAAACTCTTCAAGCATGTGTCAGCTCTGCAAGACTAATGTGTTTATATGCATGTACATGTTTTTTTGTCTGCATAATCAGCTTTTTTTACAAGAGCTTAAATGGTTTGACCATTCTAGTGTCTTGTTTTCATTTGCCCACCTGTATTATACAGCATGGGCTAGTTTATGATAGTATTGAAGAACCCACAGAACCATGGTTGTAAATGCTGGCTAAGATTCAACCGGGAGTGTTCTGCAGCCCAGACAACCTGTTCTGACAGTCCATCACTTCCACCACTCTGTTATTTCTCTGACAAGCCCAAGAGCATATGCAGTCCCCCTGTATCTGAGGCACTGACTGGATATTAGCTTTTTTATCTTTACCGTCTGTTACTTCCACTAACATTTAATTTTGCATTGAGCAGCAGATGAAGATGAAGATAAAGATGATGACTTTCGAGCTCCACTCTACAAGAATGTGGAGATTAAAGGAATCCAAGTACGGATGAAATGGTGTGCAACCTGCCACTTCTACCGTCCTCCACGCTGCTCTCACTGCAGTGTCTGTGACAACTGTGTTGAGGTAACACTCCTGTTGATTATGTGATCTGTTGGGTTTGGCTCAGTAATGGGGTTGCACATACTGCTGGAAACATGTAGCTGGATAGTTCACCCATATTTCAGTTCTTGGAAGTTCCCAGCTGTAGCTTTGTTGATGGACTCCTATTAATGAATACCATTTGAAACGTAGCCCTCGGTTATGATCTATGTTACATATGCCATAATGTTTGATGTCCTCTGTGTTGCCAGTGATAAAATTGATAATGCTGGCTGTGTCTCCCTTGGAGTAGCTAAGGGATCGTGCATGTGAAAAAGGGGTGAATGGAACAGTTGATGCTGAGGCAGAGTTCAGGAGAGCAAGAAATTCAGGGTGAGCCATTGTAGCTTGTCATGTGTGAGCTTGGGGCTCCTCATTTAATTTGGAATATGCTGGTGCCTACATTAGTGAACATGCAGAGAAGCCAGAATGATCTGTGTGATCTTTAGGAAAACCAAACTGTTGGTCACTCTGATTTGTGGGACTTTCACATTACTTGATAGGCATAAGGTCTTGGTGAGGCACACAGGATTTTTAAAAATTCACCCTCAAGCAGCAATATGCTTTTGGGGGATAAACATCTCCCAGACTTGAAAGTACAGAGTGCTGTATCCACAGCAGTGTATTTCTGGGGGAAACTTTTATTTTGCTGAGCTAAAAAAAATTTGCTTCTTAAGGGTCATTTCTGCTTCAAAGTCTATTTTTTTTTCAATAGAAAGATGAAATCTTTATGTCTAAAATATATTCTGCTGTGTCATTAAAATGAAAGGAATCACTAATCAGAAAGGGAAAAAATACCAGAGTCAGCTGTATATACCACCTTTGTCCTTGCTTTAAGCAAGGGAATAGTCTCAAAGAAAGCAGCACAGTTACACGTGAGAGAAAGACTGTCTGGGTTTACCTCTTGACAGTCATTTTCTCCTTCAGGGCAACACATATCTAAGTTATAATTACCTGGAAGCAATGCTGTGCCTAGTAACCATGGATAAATAGGACAAGGCTTTCCTGGTGTGGAAGACCTTAAAAGGATGTGGGATTTGAGAAGATGGAGAGTAAGGAGCTGCCGTGGTCCCTGAGTTAGAGGGGAATCGTCACAGCTATTCATGAGTTGTGTCACACAGTTTTCTTACACTGCTGTGAATCACTAAATAGAGCTGGACTTTTTGTAGAAAACCTCAGTCATAAATTCCTAGTTTTAAAATATCAATGTTTTCACCAATTATAGATCTGGAGGATTGTTTAGATGATGGTAAATTGTTAGTTGTCCCATGGACTTTCTTCTGCCCTCCCCAGTGGCTCAGCATGAAAATGAATTTTCAACAAATGAAGTTTTCTCAGAAAAAGATTGCTCAAAACTCACTGGTATAGACACTTGCAATTTCATGCTGCCATAAGGCCTCCATGGGAGTAAATTCTGCAGCAGAAATGGAAATGGGAGCAAATCCAAAAGTATCCTGAATAAAAGAGCAGGATACAAGATGACTTTGCCTAGCTCTCCGGAAGTTTTATTAATGGTCAGATCAGTTGAATGTTCCTTAATATTCTTGTGGGGAAGTATGAAGTTCTGATTGTATAATTAAATTATAACTGCTGTGGAGGAATATGGGCAAGAAACATTAAAGACTTCTGAATCAATAAATCATGGTCTTATACAGCATGCTTTATTGATTCTTGAGATGCTTATTTCCCACTCTCCTGTCTATTCTAGAAGAGCTTGGACACAGTGATAGGAGTGACTCTACTGGCCTTTTTGTGTGGAACCTATTTGGGGTTGTAATTCACATCTTTTCACTTTCAGTCTAGAATGTGCAATAAAAATTCTTTCCCCAAATACAAAACTTTTGAGCCTTTTAAAGAGAGTATGGCACATTGTAGAGCTGCAGAACTAGCCTGATGTAATTTGACATGATGATAGTTTAGATTTATCTCTAATACAATGTCTTTCCTTTCACTGTTTGGATGTTGTTCCCTTTCTCTCCCTTTCTTTACAAGGATTTTGATCATCACTGCCCATGGGTCAACAATTGCATAGGACGGAGGAACTACCGCTATTTTTTTCTCTTCTTGCTCTCCTTAAGCATGCACATGGTTGGAGTGTTCACCTTTGGGCTCATCTTCGTATTAAACCATATAGAAAAGCTGGGAGCAGCTCACACCACCATTACGTATCCTTCTTTTTGGTCTTTTAAGACTCAAGGTGGCTTCAGAATTAATCTGAAGCTTTGTCTTTCTGGAACTGGTGGAGATCTGCTCCCCTCCTTATCTCCCATTGCTCTTTCCCTGTAAATGCTTAGTGCAGGTTTTCCTCTACCCATCTGACCTGTGTAATCATCACTCATCCCCAAAACTGCCTTGACAACCCAGCAGAAGGATATGCAGCCTCCCTAAATTTTACTTCAGTTGGGTGTGACTCTAAACTGCTGGATACTATTTACTTTAAAGGAGATTTTGCCCTAAAAGCAGCCCCCCTACATGCTGGTGTAGCACTAAAATCCCTGGCTTCATGGGATGCTACTCCTGTTGATTAGTGCAGAACAGTCTTTACAAGAGTTTACAGAATCAACGAGTTCACATTGATTTTTAACCATCTCAAGGATAAGGACCCAGGCTAGGATCAGATGGACTTGACTTTGAGATAAAGTATTGCCTAATTAAGGGTGAGGGACACCCTCCCTATTTCCAAGATATTTTTTTTTCTCCTTTTCCTCTCCCTCTCCTTCATAACCTCTTTTCCCCTTCAGTCATCCCAGTTTCTTTAACTCCTGGATACAGAATGGCTGTCATGTGTGTGGCTGGGTTGTTCTTTATTCCAGTCATTGGTCTCACTGGTTTCCATATTGTTTTAGTGGCCCGAGGGCGCACAACAAATGAACAGGTAAGAAGCAATCCTTTCTCTGTGTTTATGGCTAAGATGTTGAGTTGGGAAGGAAAGTCAGCAAGTCAGATTGTGTAAAGAAAAAATTATTTCTTTCTTACAAGTAACACTCTTTCTGGAGATTTTGTGAAGATCTAGGGGGGTTTTGTCAGATTTTTTTCTTGAGTGCACTACAGCCAAAGGTTTCTCCATTCAAACCACAAAGGATCATCCCAAGCTTATTTACCATTTAAAATCTACTCATAGCCTTGAAATAGGTTTTATGTGGTCAGTACTGCCAACCCTTGAAGTTCAAACTTTATGAGTCAGACTGAACAAATCATGAGATTGAATCAAAGGAAAATATTAAGTCATGCTTTTGCCCTGTCTCCTGATTTTTTAACTCCCCCAGCTAACCCACACTGCACATAATAAGATCTGAGCTAGCTCTTTGTCTCAGTATCTTTGTTTCTTTCTTGCTCTCATGTGTACGTGCACAATCACACAAAGAGGTTATTGGGCCTAACTTGTTTTGCTTCTCCAAACCAAGTGCCAGCATGACATCTTGTGCCAAAAAGCCTGTAGAACTTTAGCTCCTCTACAGTTACTCAAATTTATATAATCCACAGCCTCTATGTGGGCGACCCAGACCTATATGCATGTGTGAATCAATAGCATAGGATGGCTGATAGAGATCTAGTTGTGGGATTGGTGGCGTGGCCCTGCCATTGAAAAGGGGTAATTCAGTCAGGAACCTTGACTCTGGGTGTGCCCATCAGCTGCACACCAGCACTTGCAGCTTTCTTGCCCAGGATCATTAATTGTGTGCATTCTAGTGCTTTATCCTTTCACGGCTCCAGCTCCAAAGTGTCCCTCATACATCTGGGTTTTTTTTCACTTTTTCAATTTTTCCACATCCCACTTGTATTAACTTTTGGGGCTTTTTCCCCAAAATGCATTTTTACTGCTCTGGTGTCTATGGGTCCTCTCTGGCTCATGCTGATCAGGGTGCTGTTCTGCCTGTCCTGCAGGCTGATGGCTTCATGCTTACGTAGCATGTATGGTTGCTGTGCAGAGTTGAAGACATCTGCCTGAGGCCAGGCCTTTCTAAACTGGGATGAGATTGTCTCCTATTCCACAAAAGGCAATGAAAACTTTTATCCAGAATAGTGTGGGAGGTTTACATAAGTATCTGAAGTCATCCAGAACTGTTGCCTGACATGGCCTTTGAACAAAACAGGTTTACTGTAGCTGTGGATCTTTAAAGGCTTTTCTCTGTCCTCTTGGAATCAGCTGCTCTTTATTTTACAATTGATTTTGACCAAGTATTAGGTTTGATAGTACTAGCAATAGTAGCATGAAACCCAGGGCATTTCAGTCTCATAGCCCAAATCATGGTCTGCCTTAGGCTTGTCTTCATGCAGTGATGCAGACTGTCCATTAAAATTCTAGGCTGAGGAGGAAGGAAAAAATTAAAACAAACAAAAAAAATCTAACTTCTTGTGTTTATGGCTACACTAACATTTAGGAAGGCTGAGAATTTTTCATTTAACTTGATTGAAATAAAAATGGAAAAATTAATCCTAGTTTGGTTTGGTTTCTTGAGCTACCAAACCGCTTGAGATTAATTCATCTTCCCATGCTATTTTCTGAAAAATAATCTGGTCTTAATTTCTGTTTAGTCAGATGTACTGACTTGTCTGTAACTGGAGGATGGATGTTCTCAGCCTTCAGGTCCCTTTCAAAGGAAGCATATCTAAGTTATTAGAGCACCAGACCAGGGGTGATGGATATGAGATCTGCTTTTATCTTTGCCACTGTTTTAAAATATTAACTTTTCTCCTGCAGTCTCAGTATTGATTATCTTTTCTCACACTGTTAGTTATTGACTGCTGTCAATTTTCCAGTTACAATATGCTCAGCCACACTTGTCCTCTCTTCCTAGTATGTTTTATAGGCCAGTGTTAGAGACATTTTTGGTGCTTTACCGTAAATTTTTGTTATTTTTTTCATTCTGGAGTTCATAGGTTTTGAGCATTCATAGTAGGCAGTCTGTGATTTAGAAATGAATAGTGGCAGAGTTTAGATGTTTGTGAGCTTTCTGAATGCCTTTGAAAGTCTTTTATGGAATGAAAATAACCCATGACCCAACATCTGCTCATATCCTTGTATTTTTAGTTTCTGAATAGAGTAAATAAATATTGTTCCTTCTAAGACAGCTTTCTATCAATAGATTTCAAACTCATTTAGTAGCCAAACTGATATAATTAGTAATGTAATCTGTGAGAGAAATTTTATTTTCATATTGTGTTTGAGCAAATGGGCACAGAGATATGAAGTAATTTGCCAGCATCTGGCACAAATCAGCTTATGCTCAGGATTGAATACAGATGTGCCAAACGTCCCAGGCCTTTGTTTTAGTCATCAAGTTACTCTTCCAACACTCAGAACTTCCAAGATTTCTCTCTTGGCCTTTTTATGTTATATCAAGGAGGTCAACACAATATATTGCAAAATCATTTAATCATTATTATTTTATGTGCAAGTAATGAAAGTATTTCTGGTACTCTGTAAACTTGTTGCTAGATCAGAACTACAAGTTGATTAAAATGCATTACTTGCAAACAGCACAGTAATGCTTTTAATGGCAGCCACTATTCATCTCTCTGGCTTTATTGGTATTTATCCCCATATGGTTACTTTCAAGTATCTGCCTGTAGAGTACAAACCTTTTATAAAGCTTATGAAGCTTTGAATGGATCCCACCGGTCTAATGAGTCTTGGCTTTTATTAAACTAGCTAATTTCCAAGCAAACATGGTAATCACAGGGGAGTTCCTGGCACCCTCCTGCACAAGGCAGTGGATCATACTGCTTGCTGCTAGGGCTGCTAGAGAGAACACTTGGCTCTCATCCAACATTAAGCATGTTGAATTGACATTCTTGTTTGTTTGGAGGGGACTTGCCAAGGCAGAGGAGTGGAAGTGACAGGAAAATCAAAGGACCAAAACAGGATGTCTGGCTGACAGCAGGCAAAAATCTAATGGAGAGGTGGACCTGACCACTTTGAAATGCAGTCACATTGAGCTTATTGCCCATTTGGCAAAGGTTCTTTAGTTGGTGTGCCTCCTAGCTAGAAGCAACTGATGGAGGTGATGTGCTACAGCAGGAGAGAGGAAGTGCAGCATTCAAACAAAAAGGAAGAATATTAGGATAAGAGCAAGGCGTACTTGTTCTTGGCTTTCTGAGGGTTGGATGATGACTTTTATATAACTAGAAATTTGAGCCCTACCCTGAATATGTTCCCAGGTGACAGGTAAATTCCGTGGGGGAGTGAATCCTTTTACCCGAGGTTGCTGTGGAAATGTGGAACATGTGCTATGCAGCCCCTTGGCTCCCAGGTAAGAGAAATGCTCTCAACTGGGAATGGGGGAGGTACAGTAGTTGTTGGGACAGAGGGAAAAAATTGTGCTTGGTTGGGCTCAGAATTGAAAGACCATTGGTGAAATAACAAGGAAGTAAAACAAAACACTCCTGAATGCAGAGCTTTGTGATTGCTGTTTTAATGTTGTATGGCTGTAACCTGTCCAAGCAGTTGTTTTCTTAATGTAATTCATAACATAATCCCAGGAATGTTTGTCTGAAATGAGCATGTCAAATTATATGAAGAGCTGATACCTTTGTCTGCAGCAACTTGTTTATCCAGTGGATTTCAGTAACGAGGTAGGTTTCAGTGTGTTATCATACTCCCAACGTGGCCTTTTGCACTGTGCAATGTCCAGGTATTCTAGTCTGCTGGAGAAAGGGAAGGAATCTAAAATCAGCCTTTCTCCTTAAGATTTAAATCTAATTTAAGGCCACTATGGCTTTCAATCTCACTGGCACTTTCATTATCATAAAACAGATTTTCAATGAGATCTACATCATGGAACTTGGGATATTATTTATGGCTTTCTATTTTGGGGAAAATGAATTTATCATTTCACGTTTTGAAATTGGGATTTTAATGCAATAGATCAGAGGGAGTATAAATGTCATAGATGCTGAGCTGTCCAGCCTGCAAACATATTAATAATAGTACTACAAGAAGACTTATTTGAGCCTTTTCAGGGTGGTAGGCAATTCCAGACACTGACACTATTCTCTGTCCTCTTTTTTCCTTCTTTGCTATGCAACAAATAAGTTCTAAAAGTCTGTTATATGTGTTGAAGTGAAGACACTGGAATAGCTGCTTCTCAAGCTTACCAAAACTTGAAAATCAGGTCAAGATACTTTAAGAGAGTCAGATATTAGAAGTTGGGAGCCACTCCTCTTGAAAGAGAGTGTAAATACTACTATCATCATGGTTCTTCTCAGACTTTTAGCAAGCAGAATATTTGTGTTTTGTGAAGACTTATTCAATTGTCCTGTATGTTGAAAGTCACTGAGCTATCACTGCTGGCTTGTCCTATGCACTAGATATAACAGAGAAAGCTTATGTGCACATATATATTTATACATTGTCCAGCCACTGCCCAGTTGCACCTACAGAATTCTAGTCCAGTGAAAAAAAATTAGATATCTAAAATCAGCCATTTCCCTTTAGATTTGTTGCTTCCTATAGACCTGTTTCTTTTACCTCCATTTATTTGAACACTCAAAACACACTACAGAAACAAGCCACACACATCATCTTCTCCATGTTAAATCCCTGTGTGCTGGGTCTTATTCCCCCGGTCACTGTCTTCTACCACAGGGAAGTTGTTTCATCGTAACTAGGTAAGATGGAGTAAGTCACTTTCATTGGCAGTAGGCCTCTCTTCATGTGAACTGTGCTCTTGTCCTTCAGTGCTTCAAAAGTTGCTTTGGTTTTTCAGTGCATCCTCTCCTTTTGCTCACTAAAAATCCATAGATCTTTTTATTAATTTGTAATTATTACATCCATCTAAATAAATGGAGTTTGCTTACGTAGATTCTGACACTTTCACAAATCACAGTGTGGAAGCAAGAAGATTTTCTTGTCTCTGTGCCTTGTTCTTAGGTTGTTCTTTATTTTAATGATGACTGTTGAACGATTACTCAGGTACATAGTTGAGCCCAAGAAAAAGCAAGCTGTGAGTGTGAAGCCTCCTTTCCTCAGACCTGATTTATCTGAGCGACAGATCACAGTGAAGATCAGTGACAACGGAATCCAAGCCAACCTCAACCGGAGCAAGGTAAGGCAGCCTTCGTTCAAGTGCTGGTTTTGAAGAGCATGGATAGAGCATTATCATGCCTGGGAATGAGTTTGTCATTTAAATTCTCTTTGAGATGATACATTTTTTGGAGGAAATTACAAAGGTTGGTTCCTTGTAATATATTTAGTCCTCTGAAAGTAACCCAGGTTCAGTGACAGCAGCTCTTGATCCAGTAGCAGCCTTTTTGCTTCTGGGCATCTTCTGGAAGAGGTGGTTGTTCTTTGCAATAGTTACTGTCTCTCCCAAGAGTTGCCATCTCTGTGTTCAAATTAATTTCAACTAACTTAAAACATTGCAACAACCCTTGTACCACAAGGGCAGCTGTTCTACGGCAGGGAAGGTTTTGAGCTTCCAGACTGCAGGAAGGCTTGTGGTCCAGTGAAAGGAATACTGGCTCAGAAGCTGAGTTCTCTCTTCGTATTTTTTCTGTTTCTCCTGGCATGAAATAGAGAAGGATTCTTTTAGTTATCTAAAAAGCAGTGGATTCAAAAGACACCACCTCCCAAGATTTATATGAATAGTTACTAGTTACATTCTTTGGATAGTTACTTGCTGTGAGCTGCCTGGAAGGTTGCTGGAAAATGCTAAAAAAACACATTGTCTTCTACCACATATTAATTAGCATGATGATAATGTTATTTAGCATGCCAAGTAGACTAGGACAGAGCATTTAAAATTGTACTGGCCAGTAATGACAATGTTAATTTTACATATGACAGTCCTTGTTGCAGTGGATGCTAAATCATGTTTGTCATTATAGGTGTAGGTAGTTCTTGTTCTATGGTACAACTAGCACTCTGACACATGGTGTTATTTAACCAGGTTGCGGATAATGATTGATTATTTTGTCATTTTCAGTCTAAAATGAGCCTGGAAGGTCTGGAGGATAAAAGTATTGATGTACAACCACCTCTCCCACCCAAAGGAGATCCAAGCAAGTACTCTGAGCTGAAAGGGCAGCTGGGGACCAATGAAGGTATAGTTGCACAGTGTTTTATTTTTAGTAGTAAGAAAATATTTTAGTCTCTTTAAAAAGCTTTTGGTATTCTTTCAAAACAGTAATAGAATCTGGGTGAAGGTTTTTTTTTCAGTTTACAAGAGCTCTGAGCTAGAGGAATAAACAGCAGGAAAGCAAGAAAAATGTCAGCTTGAAGTAGTTCATATAGGCCTAGGTTTGATGCTTCAGTTTCACAGAGTTTCTAAACCCTTTTAAACCCTTTTAAAAAATTTTGATTAAGTTGAAGATGGAAAATATCATTTTGAACTAAGAAATCAGAAATATCAGCAGGAAATGCTTTGGCATTACAAACGGAATTATTTCATTTCTGAAAATGTGAAACTAAAGCTTTAATACTATTTTTTAAATCTCTTTTTTTTCTCCCAAACAAAGCTAGCAGCTGAATTCAACCCAAACATCTAGTATTTAAAATCATGGCAAAACTGCTACTCACCAAAATATGTCACCCAATTTAATAAATTATACTTTGTTTCTCCTCTTTAGATTGCTGATCTGACAGCAACATACTTTTATTTTCACAAGGGGTCCATTGATTTTTGTGGAATTCTGCACAGAAGGTCTGCAAGTTTTATTCTATCTAGAACAGATCTGTTTGCAGAGGACTGTGGATAGCAAGGAATTAGGGATGATAGTGTTCTGTCCACACATTTTAATGGCAAGTCCTTTTTCGTTTCCTTTCACAGAAGGTGGCCTTTCTCCCAAAATGATCAGCCCTCCTACACCTGCCATGTACAAGTACCGACCAGCTTTCAGCAACAATCCCAAAGTGCACTACCATGCTACAGCTGAGCAGGTGAGAGACCCTGGGAGAATCTGTTCCCAACACCAGGAAGCACGGAGCTGAGGATTATTTCACCACAGGGCTCTAGTGAATATCAGAGTGTACAAGTAAATAACATTTGGCGTTGTTCTGCGATAGTGTGTATTTTCACTGTGGTCTTTATGAAAACATGTCTGCTTTTGCAGCTTTCCTTTTCTGAGCTTGTCACGTCTGTCCTGCTGACAGGTGTGCCCTGCTGCTTTGCCACTGTCTTGGTCTGTTGATGAGATGCTGAGAAGTGTCACCTCCCGTTGGCTTCTCCTGACACAGATGCCAACTCACATTCACTTCAGATAGAGCTGGGCATGCTTAGTGCTTTTCTGGATCAGACCCTTTGGCCAACAGACAACATGCTCACTAGATTCCTTTAGATGTCAGCTTGCAAAACAGAAACAACATTTAAAACATCCCAAAGGATATTTTAGTTGAAATTAATGGAAGATTCCTGATGTTTGACCTTCCTTACCACCTTCTCAACACAGCTGAGTTATATAATGAAAAAGAAAAATAGGCTTCCTAACACTTGGCATCATTCCCTCCTGTCAAGAAAACCAAGGTCCAGACAATTTGAGAGATTTGTACTTGAACTTTTGACTGTTTTCTCTCTTGCTTAGGAGTTTTGAAACAGTTTACACTGTTTTCTTTGGAAGCAGACTACAAAACTGTGCCTACTGCTAATAGGCTTGTTTTTCTTACTTATTTCTCATGGATTTGTTGCAAAAACTCCTTTGTTCTCCAGGACCTAAAACCAGCAGTTCAAAAATCACTGGTATAACTTGTATATTTGCAATTTGTAACAAAATCTTCATAGACCAGTGCAGATATCCTTAAAACACACATACCACACACATGGTTTTCATGTGATAAATTTCACCAACTCTTCCAATATCATACCTGCAATAAAAAGAGGGAGGTGATATAGGTAAAGAAAGGAAAATATGGTAGAGATATATAGACTACAGCAATGCTGGAATAACACAGAATATTCCCTAAAGGGTGAAGAAAACTGTTCTAGTATCCTTCTCATTTTGAAAACACAGATGGTGATAGATAGTGGAATTCCAGCTACCACCAAGTTAGGGTTTCAGTCTTACTGCAAAAACTATAAATCTTGTTCTCTGGATTTACCACGTAATGAAGAAAAGATTGGCTTATGAAAGGTTAACAACAGTGTATTCACTGTATTCAGGAAGTTTAAAATCCTATCCTCTTCACTTTATTACATAAAAAATGGCTTGACATACGATTAAAAATATTCTATACACAGGCATCAGCTAGCAATTTTGAACTGGGAAGCTGATAGTGTTTTGGGTCATGATGCCAAAAGTCAGATAGCCATGGAAGACCAAATGTGTTTTATTCACTCAGTACATGGGGACAGATGCAATCTAGATAGAGGTCAGGGTCTGATAAGGCCAGGAGACTGGATGGTGCTATGGAACAGTAACAGGGTACAGTAGATTCACTCTGAGGGTTAATGTTTTGATCCTAACCTAAAAAGATGTTGTTACTACAGGCTGACTGGTGTCCACACAGTCAGCTTTGTGGACTTGTTCAGTTTTATAGTAGTCACAACTTTCTAGTAGTCAAGTGGGAATACTATAAAAATGAGTTCATTTGGCAAGCAGATAGGATAGCATGTATTTGTCTGCCAAGCTACATCTAAGTATAAGGTACAGAGGGAAAGAGACTACCTGGGGTGAGGATTATCATGCTGTCTCTTCTGTATCAGTTCTTCAGCTTGTCAGTGTAATTCTGCTTTTGAGCAGTGAAAGCTGTTAGGAAAGGGGGATCAGGGCACAAGGATAAGTAACACAAATACACTTAAAAGCTACGTCATTGCTCTCTCCTTCTTACAGGCTGTCACTTGGTCTCCTTTTTCCAGAGAAGGCCAAATTCAGCACTGTGCTCCAGCAGATAGTGAGCTGGTTTGCATATTTCCCTATCTTCTAGCTCAAGGAAAAAACTTGAAGACAAATTTAGAATAAACCAGATTTTTGCCAGTTATGCTTTTTTGGATAATTTTCCTTAAAAATAAATTAGATAAAGAACAATCTGCATTGATTGCATTTCTGATTAAATATGTGACTGATAATAGTTATTTTTTTGCAGAGCCAATGTAGCCAGTTTATTGTTCATTATGGCAACATCTTCCTTAAAAATAATATAAAAAATATTTGCTTGGTACAGAATGGAATTTTAAGTAAACAGAACTGTAACCAATCTTTAACAGAGTAAACCAAAATGAAGTCCTATCTATTTTCAGTGCACATAAATAAATTATGGCCTATGTTTTCTTGTTTGTTGTGGCCACTCTCTCTTAGATAGGCAATAAAAAAGAGAAAATGGCTTAATTTTGTTGTCTAAGTGGTAAGAAGGAGCCTCTCTGCTTTAATTAAGCTTAGGTGCTTGATTTTGAAGACCTATGACCAGAAATTCAGAATTACTGCATATTCATAGCTCTGAGTAAAGTCGATAAGTGTGCTGGTCCCCAGTGTGTTGAAATGAAGCCTAAATTATTTCTGACTCAGGACACAAAGCCAGACATCCCTCAATTCAAGAGCTATTTGTAGAAAACTTGAAGTGAATTGCTTTTTCCAAGGGCAGTATTATCAGGTTACAATCTGATTTACCTTGACTGAGACTCGTCTTTCATTCTGTTTTTTCAGTGTCCATGTATTGACATATTTATTACTGTCAATATTATTTAACACTTATTATTAATAACTCCTCCTTGCTTCTAACATGCTTATGCCCATGCTGAGCAGGAGTTAGGAGATTCCTGATATTGAACCTGTGTCACAGCTGGGCTGAGAGCCTGAGAGACCTCCAGCTCTTTTCTTCCCCTGCACTCACCATGGAGAGCAAACCTGTACTTACGTATCATTGGCTTCTGTTTCTCATATTCATCTCTGTTTTAGATCACCATGCAGGAAGGACACAGTCAAGGGGCTCTGATAGAAGAGGATGGCAGGAGCCTTGATTACCAGTCTGAACCCAGCCTGGACATCCCCAGCTACCGGAAGAGCTCCCTCCACAAGACCTATCAGTCTTCCCCACTCCAGATAGATTCCTTCGCTGTCAATTCACGATCCCTGAGCCTGAAATCTGCTGGCAGGAGAGGGACAGACAAAGTGCCCCTTCATCCAATGAAGTCTGAAGGGGCAGCTTCCACCCCTTACAAAAGCATCTTTTCTCCCAATTCCCTGTCAAACAGAAATGGGAGTCTTTCATATGACAGTTTGCTAAACCCCATGTCCCCCCCGGGGAGGAAGTGCATTGCCCATTCTGCAGTCAGCTCTGTTGGGTACCACTCCCCCTATTTATCAGCCAAAATGTGCCACCTGCGGGGGAGCGAGCTGCAGCGCCAGCCCCCGCAGAGCTTCAGCCCCGTGCTGGGGGCCCCAGCTCCACATCAGAGAGACCCCTCCCCAGTCCGCTATGATAACCTTTCCAAAACCATTATGGCATCCATCCAGGAGAGGAAAGAGATGGAAGAGAGAGAGAAGCTCCTTCACTCACACCCTGATTCGGTGTTTGCAGACTCAGGTGTCTATGACACCCCTAGCTCTTACAGCCTCCAGCAAGTCAGCACGCTCTCTGAAGACCCACGCAGCATGGCAATGAGATACGGATCTAGAGACAATCTGATGGCTGCCAGTTTTAGCACAAGGAACCCTATACTGCAGTCCTCAGTGTCCTCACTCTCAAGTGCAATGACAAGAGCACCAAGGACTTCCACAACCTCTCTGCAAGCTGATTTAGCCAATAATAATGTCCAGTCCCATCAAGCACTACAGGGCAGGGTGAGCAATGGCTCCTACAAATCCCCAGGCCACCAGGTCTCATCGTCCCCCACAGGGATGCCTAGGTCACCCTCTTATGGAGGCCCAAAGGCTGTCTCGTTTGTAAACACTGTGGACATTACAGAGGTGCAATCAGTGGGAGCACAAAGGTATGTACTGGTTTAGGTGCTGTTTAGCAAGGGGAATCTGTGACCATGTGTGGAGCACTTTGCAGGAGGCATGACCCAGATTATGTTTGCTGTGAGCCAGTGAGGGCAGGAGGTTTGTGGGTGTTCTTCAATTCTGTGACACCCTCATGGCAACCTCATCATGACAGAATATTTGCACATTTGCTGTAACTTGAACTAGAGGTGGTCATTTAAGTTGCAGAAGTCATAGTGATTTAGTGTCTTAGCTGAACTGCCTAATTATTTGCAAGATACAAGGCAGATTATCCCTCCTGTTATGTATAAAAAAAGGTTTAGTTGGCAGCCTAAAGGGAGACTGGACACAGCTTGCACACAAAGGCAAAGCTGAGATCACAGTACGTGCAAGTATATCCTGCACTAAGGGACTCGAGCTGTGACGAGTCCTGGAGATTGTGCTTGGTGTAGAGAGCTGTGTATTTAGGTATGTTGAGTGCCCCATCATACAGAACTGGTGATAAAAGCACAGAGCTTCTTGCCATTACCTTAGGGCTTCACTATCTCCTTCCTCTCTTTGAAAAAGCATGGGGAGAGAGGATTTGCTGTGCTGAGAGCTGCAGGATGTGGTATCTGAGCAAGATCCTCAGCTGCAGGTTCTGCATGCACTTTGATTTCTTTCTTTTCCTTTTGGAGACTATAGGTATGGAAAGTCTGAAAAGAGATACATGATCCCACTGAGGATGCAGAATTTCAGCCCTGATGGGACCAAGAGGGCTTGCCAGAAGTATTTAGGTTTTGTTTGCATCTGGCACTTACTGCACTGTTCTGTTCTCCAGCTAAGGTGCCAGGTTTCTCACTCCAGCATTTTGGTGAAAGTTACTGATATGTGGGAGGACCATTATTGTAAGTCTCCTGAAGTTTCGTGCCAGCAGGTTTTTCCTGAATGTTTGCAAATGAGCTGTGGTTATTAAAATGATTTGTCTAATGGTGTAAGATCTAACATTCAGTAGCTAGATAGACATTCTCTCCTTTTTATATGTATTAAAGAATTTAGTTTATTTCAGGTAAAGAAGACCTGTGGACTTTTTTTGCCTCTCTGCCCTCTGTTTGAGACCTGGATGTGTCCGCTGTTGCTGTAGGGAAGATGCTAATATGAAAATCTGTTTGACTTTTCTTAGTCCCTGCTTCTTGGTTGTGCTGTCAGCCTGTTGGTCCCACTGCTTTTACATTGTTGCTTGTTTAAAATATAGAGCCTCTAAATTCACTTCAGCTCAGCTCTTTGAAGTAAATGAAAAATACAGTGTCTGGTAAAAGTGGTCTAGCTATTAAAATAGCTACAGATTCCATCAGATGTTAAAAAAAAGTTGCAGACATATGATACCATTACAGAAGATATTTTTTACTCCAGTTCCTGAAGTCAAGTACCTATTTTAATAAACTTGAAAAGCTTGAAGTTTTTAACTTAGAGAAGTAAATCTCCCACAAGCACTCTGCTTTGTACACCTAGCATGTTTTTTCTGTCATCAACACTACAAATGACTTTCCCTCCTCCCCTTTCCCCTAACACTCCCCAGCTCCTTTCTGCCTTGTTTCAGGAGACCGACTGTGTTCTTCAGGAAAATTTCAGCACTGAATTAGGGCTTTTATGATGCTTTCGTGAGACAAATGCAGAATTTGGTCCCTGCATATTTTGGCTGTTTGGGGATACAGCAGTTTTATGAAACCACACAATATTTTTGTTATATTTAATAATGTGTGTTCTGCTGGTTCAGATACCCACAGCTGCATTCTGTACTGCAAGCACAGCTTGGATATGTAACAGAAGCTGGGCTGGTGTGAGCTGATGGACCTGCTGCTCCAGCTCCAGAGTACAGCTGTCAGACCAGGGTGACACATAAGAAGTGCTTTTAGGTTTGGAGCTATTCTGAGACTATCAAGAGCTGTGTAAAAGTCTGGGGTAGTTTGTTTTGTTTTGCAGACACATGTAAAGAAAGAAATTGCCTTTTGAGTACAGTTAATCAATCAAACCCTCTGGCCTCCAGAAACAGTCAGGGTGGTCTGAAATAGCTCAAGCTGCCTCCGTTTGCAGGCAGACAGAAAGTGTTCTCTTGTTCCCTTTGGAAGGTACTTCAGTCCCCTGTCACTGCTGCTGGCAGGAACCAGTCTTAAGCTTCAGACTGAGGCAAACCCAAGCAGACATCCAGTGTGCAGGAGTGAGATGGGAGCATACGGGAGACCCTGGTTGTGCTGGCACTTCCAGAACATACACAAATTCCTTGGTAGGCTTTTATCTAATTACTTTGTGAGTCCTGGGGACAAGGCACATTAAGCTTTAGTGCACAGTGGCCTAGATTTAAAAGATCTTTTGAGGAAAGCCTGTAGTTCATGCTCCCTGGCAGTAGGTCATAAAGAGTCCATCTGGAATATGGTCTTTAATTATAGGCATCCTAGAGTGCTTCCTGACTTGATTCAGTTTGTGTCTTCTGTCATAAAAAAGTCTTAACGCTTCACCTCTTCTATGTCCCTCAGAGATGAGCAACGTAATTTTGTATAACTGGATATTTAACTGGAAAGTGGTTTTTTTCTGAGTATTTTATTTCTGATTTTAAGACACAGTTTAGCTTAAGGTCAACAGTTGTGACAGTTAAACCCTCCTGCACCCTACAAATGCTTATGCAATTAGTTTGGTTCAACAAAGCATTTAAGCAAGTAGTTAAATGAAAAAATATTACTGAGATCTGATCCGCGGACCTAATGGCAAAATGAATTCTCCCATTTCAGTGGCTTTTCGTCAAGTACATTGGCTTCAACCACTTCACTCCCACATGCAACACTGGAAGTCAGGGTAACAGTGATAATTGTTTATCCTGAATGAAGCTGTTGTGCTATCACACTTTGGTCACTAACGTTGCATCTTTTGATATTTCTTCTGATGCAGGGATGACATGCAGTTGAAGACACCTCACAGTAAAATAAACGGACAGCCAAAAGGAATATCCAGGTTGGGTTCAACATCAAGTTCCCAAGGGACACCTGTCAGCCCTGCTAGACACTCAAACGTTAAGAAGGTGTCTGGAGTTGGTGGAACCACCTATGAAATTTCAGTGTAAAATAAAAAAAACCCACAAAATTAAAGAAAAAAAAAAAAAGAGCCATCCACTCAGCCAGCCATGAAGCAAGGAGCACTGTGAAAACTCAAATAACAACAAAGAGGGAGCAGCAGCAGCCGGCCACTCTCCTTTTCTTGTTTTGGATTTGTTCTGTTTTCGTTTTCTTTTTTGGCCAAAAAACAGCTGCAGCCTTATTCTTGAGGGAATAAAATTGTACAGTCTATCAGACTCTTCCTGAACCGACAGACAGGAACTGGCTATGACCAAACACCACGACCACAGAGCGGATTTCTTTATCGCAGGAGAGCACTAGAACCATTGTGCGTGCGTCTGTCCAACAAACCTGTTGTGTACTAGTTGTGCTGTGGAGAAGTATGGTCGGTCCAGGATTATTCAGTTTTTCCCGTGCCCCTTCCCAGTTCTTCTGGCCAGTGATGTGTCCAGCAGGAGTCAGAGGCCCAACTGCTGTTTTCCTACCAACGTGGAAAGCAGGCTTCCTGTGCTGGGCAGTCTGTGGGTGTGAGAACGGCTCTGTGTCCCCAGGCGTTGCAGGTTGGGTTCCTCCTCCTGGGAGGGAGCCAGGTGAGGGCAGTTTGGCCACAAATGCCGTGTTGTCTTTAAAAGCCTCCTGGCTCCGTGGTCCCAGGAGCAGGAGAAAGGATAGCAGCAGCTTCTCACTGTTCGCCATTCGCCTCCCTGTGTGTGAAATCGTGTGTGCGTGTGTGTGCGCGCGTGTTCGTCTCTTGTGGACAAGGACTGCAACACCAGTAAGGATCTTCCACTCTGACCTCTTGCTCCCTCTGGTTTTTAAAGGCTTCTCTGACTCGGAAACAAAATCAACCAAATTAGAAAGGAAATGTTTGGATGGGAACAAATCTTAAACAGCCATCAGCTGCTTTCCCTGCACAGTCCTTATTACCTGTTGGATTGAGGCAATAACAGATTTTTACTGCCTTGCCCTGGTGCCGTCTGTGTAATCCTGCAGTAGGGTTATCATGATCGGGTGAATTTACAGTATGTTTAACTGAGCCAAGCATACATCTAAAGGATATACATTTTCTGTCTGCCTAATGACTAGCACATTCCCTCTGGTCTTCAATAGTGTTCAACAAAGGATTTTCCATTTGGTTGTTATTTTTTCCCCTGGGGAACAACTTTTTAAAACAGTATCAATCAAACCTGTTTAACATTCTGAGGTTTCCTTTTCCTGTCTCCAGAAAACTACATTTTGTTGGTATACTTTGTTGGATTTAAAGACAATTTTACTATAAGAAGCAAGGGGTGCATTACTTTTGTCACAAACACAAAGACTCCAGCAAAGCTAATTTTGGGACAAATTGATTATTTTTTTCTTTCCTCCATTCCTTGTCTCCTTCTCCTTCCCATTCAGTTACCACCTCAGAAGTCAAAAGTACTGAGATCTGAACCAATGCTAACTAGCCAGATCATGTGTGCAATTAAGAATATCCTGAGTGACTGTTGCCAAAGTCACTAAAAATATTATTTATCACTGAGCCAGTCAGCATACAAAACCTCAAGTTCCCACCTGAGTGTCCTGGTGAACAGTTTTGGCTAGAGAGCTAAATTAATAGTTTTTCAGGGTATTTGTTTCAAGGCTTTGAATCCTTTTCAGTCCTTGACTATAATGGAGAGCTCTCCAGCTAGCTGGTAGCAATTCAGAATGTATTGATAACATTTTATTTTCATGCATGTTGAAATTAATTTTTCCAGAAGGCAAATATTGACTTCAGTTTTGCCTGGTTAAAATTTATATTTTGATTTGATAAATCTTTACATCTGCTGCAATACATTATTATGATGTCCCTTGTATATCACATCATGGTTTGGAGAGGAAGGTTGAAGAAAACAGGAAAGCTAATGATCTATGTGATGTTCCGTGGTGCCTGAAGGGAGAAACCTGGAAAGAAATGGAGCTGCAACAGGCCAAAGTTACGAGACAGTGAGCTAGCAATCAGTGTGCATTTTATTGTCTTGGTGGTATTTTAAATGCCTACTGTAGGGACACTGAAGAGCAGAGAAGCAATAGTCTTTCTATGCAGATTTGATCACTGGCATGTAGAATTTTGTCTTTAGTTGAAGGTACCATAACTGGATCAGGTATGGATGGAGCAATATATATTAAAAGACTGGACAGGCTGGCTGATGAGAAGATTTAAAGGGCTAAAAACATATCACTGGCTGAACAATGAAGTGGAAATTGAGTATCTTCATTTTACAAATATGTTAGTTCAAAGATGTAAAACCAAAGGTAAATCAAAAGGTTGTCACTAGTAACCAATGGTCTACATTTAGAAGGGGGCAGAAAAGATGGAAGGGAATGGGCAGTGGAATAGTCTTCCAAGGAAGAGTATTGGTGAAACAGAATCACAGAATCATTCTGGTTGGAAAAGACCTTTATTGGAGACTAACTTTTTAGGACAGGCAAACTATATTCAGATAATTAATTATACAATTTCTGCAAGAGGTGAACCTGCAGGGGCAAGGGGCTAGACCAGATGGCCTTATAGATTTCTTCCATCTTTAACTGTTACCGATCTGCAACTCTGCCCTGAGGTTTACTCCTCAGGAAGATGCAGTATTTCCTCAAGGACTGGAATTCACTCTGGTGCATAGAGTATCACAAGACTTACTTGTTTTTAAAGTATCATGTATGCCATATGTAAGCCCTGAAAATGAGGGCATATGTGACACACTGAATTTGGGCTAGGGAGTTAGGCAAGGGCACATTTTATCATGAATCTCTGAACATGTACATGAAATTCATGCAAGCAAGGCTGAAAATTTGCACCAATGTAATATTTGAGATTAGCATCCCAGTGATGCTCCACTCGGATTGTTCTTTCTCCTGCATTTATAAAAGAAAAAGCTACTGAGGAACTTGAAAGGGTGAAGAGCCTTTGAAGTTAACTACATTAGTTCATGAGAGAATTTCTCAGTAAGACTAAACACAGTATTTTGTGTGTAAAACACTAATATCCAGGGTTATTTTGACGTAGTTCAAAAGGGGTAAGGGAGGAAAGAATGGATGCACTGTGTCTTTACAGGTTCAGATGTGAGGATTATATATTTTGGAAGCAGTTTTGCCCACAGTTGAGAGACATTCAACTTGTTAATAGGTTTACAATGGTACCAAAGTGGTTTTTTTTGTTGTTGTTGTTGGTTGTTTTTTTTTTCCTTTTGAAGTTTGCATATAATTCAGTGCACATAGCCTGGAGTAAATTATTCAAATCTTCTGAAATAATCTAAGCAGAACTGTTAACAGGAGATTGAATGCAGCAAATCCAGCCTCATTTCCATACAAGGCACTGAACCTGCAGCTATTTTCTCATAAACGTAAGTGTCTGTTTCCATAGCTCCTGTTGCAGGACTGGGGACCTATTTATTACATTTAATTCTGGAGCAGACTAGCCCATGTTAAAATATAGTTCTTCAAGCAGTTTACAGATTAGTAGTAAGGTTCTTCTGCCCAGGTAGTCTCTTTTTATGTAGACACTGCAGGCCAAATCTGCTGGTGTAAATTGGTGTGGTTCCATCAATGCTCATTTAAGTGATGCTAATGTACAGTAGGTGGGTATCAGCCATGAAAATCCAGCACAAGTTAACACATTTTGTAAAGTAGCTTCTCTATTTTTGTCATGTTTATTTCATGTTTCAGAAGTCTTAAATCTTTTCAACATGTTTTTATTTTTAGCTGTGGATTGTATTACTTATTTAAAAAAACAGCAATAGTTTTTGTTTAGTTTATGCATCAGTTTTCATTGCATATTGCATTTTATTAGCCATTTGTTCCCCGTTCATACACTCCCATTTAGCCTCCAGGTTTTCATTGTAGTTCAATCTGCCTTGAAAAGTTGGATCTCTGTATCTTTAATTGTATAATATATTGAGTATTATGAAATTAAATGTACCTTATTATGTGGGTGGGAGAGAGAGGAAATATTTTTACTTGAAGCCTTAATATTTTCTTTTTTTACTACTTTGTTTATTGACCTCATAGGAAAGTCTGAATAGCAAAGACTTTGAAACTCTGGGCCAAATACTGCACTGATGTACAACCAGCATTTGGCCTCCTATGTCAAAACTGGATGCAGACATAACCAGAAGTGAACAAGGGAAAAAGCCTCAGGGTGGTGTATTTTCCTGAAGATCATTAATACAGTCTCAAATGTGTCCGTAAGCAAGTACATTAAAGAAGTCTTCAAGTCTTGAATTTTTAAGAAAGGTGATAGCAGGAACTGCCCTTAATATCTTACATTTGCATTTTCTTTTTAAATTAAACAAAAAAAGAAAAAGTGATTAATTAGTTTGGTTAAAGTCAGCTCTAAGGGTTGCACGGAGCTATGTGTTAGTAGCCATGTGCAGCAAATGAACTGTGTTGTGTTGCTGTTCTAAAATTGCTAACCAAACATATAATGCTGTGTCAGCCTGGCCTAAGATAATCACCTCCTGGGCGTTATAGTGGACGTTCCTCAGATGATGCCTATTCTTCTATAAGCCTAATGTGGAAATTGCAATGTGGTTTTCTTTGGACTATATCTGTGGTCCAGACTAGAGATATAGATATAGATATATATAGATATTCAATATTTTTTTTTTGTATGGGAAAGATGGGGTCAAGGTTGCTGTCTCTGACAGTCTGGAAAGTTAATGTTGAACTGTTTTTATGGTCTGTATTTCACCTGTTCTGCCACCTTGAATTGTTGGAATGTATCCGTGCAGGCTTTGTGGAGCTCTGTCTGTAACTTTTTTTGTGGCTCTCGTAATACATATATATATTTTTTAAACCTTTGAGTCACTTCAGTACTTTCAAGTGTCCCGTTTTCCCCGATGAGCAACTCCTCAGATGCATTCATTTGCTGAGGTGGTTGATGGTGCACTACTCTTTTTCCCTTCCCCTTGTGCAAAACGTGAACTGAAACAGAACTGGAAAGGCCAGATTCAGTGCAAGATCTGCAGGTGACAAAATATTAAAAGAAGTGATTGCAGGGTAAGTCTCATTTTCAAGGTGCTTTTGGTAGAGTAGAGAATATGCTGAGTCTTTTTAGAGTGTCTCCTAGTTTTAACCAGTGGATCATGCTGGTGAGGCCACAGTATGGGATCTATGAAACAACACTAAACTGAATTTTCTTTACTGGTTTTTATTAAAGTTGTGGGGTTAATAGGGATCCTGTGGTCTAGCACAATTGTGAATCACTGCTACAGAGTAACTGTGGAAAAAATATTATATTCGTGTTTGTTGAACTGTTCTATCCAGGATATCTGGATTTACACATCCCAAAGATGTCAATTTTTTAATGTCTTCCTCTATGTATATGTTTCTAGGCTTTGAAAATACAGCTGTTTGATCTATAAGACTTGTTTAAACATACACAGCTGCCAAGCCCGTCTAACAGCAGCTGCTGCAGGACTCCTGATGCCGTAATTTGCATATATAGGCTAATTACATTAAGCAAGGATCCATTCAAGCATGTTCATCATAAATGCCAGTCATACTTGTTTGCTGTCATGTCTTCACATGGCAGAGATTACTTTGTATATTAAATGGCCAAAAATACAATTACCAGGCTCCACTGATGTTGGCTAAATCAAACAGAATTGTATAAACTCATGATCTGTTTTAGTACACTTTATTTAAAGACATCTTGGCTTACAGTGATCTCTTTCTAAGTAATGGATAAATTATCCAAGTTTGTATTCACTTCTCCATTATTGTTCTCTTTTATTCTGCAGGACAAGTTTCAGTTCACATTTTGGAACATAATAAGGAGAGACAAAGGAAACTATTTATACAGGTGAATATATCTTTCAAGAGAGGATATATCTCCTTTTAGGAGAGGAGCAGTTATATGATAAATTGATGAGACTTACTGTCAAAACAGGTTTTGTTCACCTTGTCACAGTAACTTGAAATTTAAACTAGGGCTTATTTCACAGCTGATATCTCTGTAACCCTGAAACATTTAAAAATGTCTTGGTTAGACATTTCAAATTATATGAAGAAATGTTATCTACTTTTACAGATTAACAACAGTCCCATGATGGTACATTTTACAGTGCCTTATATATATGTGTATATATATATGTATATATATAATGCCTATATGTATATAATGTATACATAATTGTGTACATATATTCAAGTAAAACTAGTGACAGGTGTCCCTATCTGATGTGTTTTAAATGGATCTGGTCTGTGTTGACAGAAAAAAAATAATTGTTGCATCAGCAGCAAAATACAAAACCAAAAATACTTACTAAAATGTAAGCAAATAAAATTACTGGAAACAGT